>NC_090268.1:295398911-295704863 GCF_040414725.1 Anabrus simplex | reverse complement strand
TTCTTCATCACCACTTTTCGACATGCCTACGCAGTTGAACTGGTACTTAAACGCCATCCAGAGTGCCACCAATACAACTAAGCGATTGCGGAAACTATAGATTCGGCGCTAATATTGGTCGTTTTAGATTATTCTTATACGTCATTCCCTTCCCTAGGTGTCTTACTCCTCCAGTACCTTTTCGAGATAGTAATTCGTATATGTACGAAGTTTGATTGAGAGATACTCTGGAAGATACTGTACACACATGCATCTACAATGCTGGCATGTTTTTCTTTCTCGTCTTTTACTTTTAGGTTGTACATTACCTGTTTCTAGTGTTTTTTTTTTAGTTCTCTTAATTGTAACTTTGATTGATTGTTTATGAAAGTAACTATGTGAATTTAGAAATATTGTTATGTTTATAAATTTACGTTTTAGCTGGAGATTATTTTGCTTCGCCTTAAAGTATTTCCTTGTGGGAGCCCAGATTGTCTGGGAAGTAGTTGATCTTTCCAAACAAATTATAAAAATAAGTTATAACGTAACGTATTTACGCGTCGCATTATAGATATGATGTACGCGGTTCCAACTGTCAGCAATCAGCCGAGGAACACCGAAAACTGTGTAATCAACATTAATCTAGGAGAATTGGGACATTTTCTTTATCACCCCTTCTGAATCACCGTGCCGATGGGTGCTGAACTTTGACTTAAACGACATCCGGAGTGTCACTATTCATCTCCGTGACCCCGGAAACTATAGATTAGACGCTAATATCGGTTGTTTTCGATTATTTTACATCCAGGGCTGTTTTACCCCTACAGTATCTTCCCGAGATAATAATTCATATCCGTACCGAGTTTGGTTGAGAGCTCTTCTGTAACATACGTACATACAGTACATCCGTAATCTCGGACATTTTGGACATTTTCTTTATCATCCCCCTCACCCCCCCCCCCCCCCCGATGGAGTATAACCTTCAACTATAAACCTTTGGAGTTTCAGTATTCATTTAAGCGACCCCGAAAACTATGGATTCGACAGTAATATTCATCGTTTTCGATTAGTTTTTAGTATCATCCCCTCCGCTAGGGGTGCTAGGGGTGTCTTACCCCACGTAAGTTTTTTTCCGGATTGTATAGTAAGTCATGTGTGTACCCATTTTAGTTCGGAGCTACGCTGGAATATAACACGTGCATACATAATCGTGATCAGTTTGGACATTATTTTTCACCCCTTCTCAACCTCCATTCCGATTAGGCCTGAACTTTGACTTAAATGACACACAAAGTGTTACGGCGTTAGGTAAGTCCTGCCCCCACAGTGATTTTTTCGGACAGTAAGCCGTATGTGTACTATGTTTGTCTGAAAGCTATGCTGGAACATACATGCATCCACAATCTCGGTTAGTTTAGATATTTTCTTTTTCACCCGTTCTCATCCCCGTGCAGATGTGGGCGAACTTGGACTTATTGGTCGTTTTCTATTATTTTTATACTTGGGATGCACACATATAAATCCATAAACTGGGCCATTTTGGACTTTTTTCAGCACTTCTCACCTCCATGCCGCTGGGGACTGAACATGAACTTAAACAACATGCGGAGTATCATTGTTCATCTCAGCGACCCCGAAACCTATAGATTCGACAATATTTTCGATTATTTTGATATGTCACCCCTTCCCGACTGCAACCCCTAGGTGTAGCTTACCCCCACAGTACTTTTCTCGATACAGTCATATGCGTACCGGAATATCTCCTTGGCCTAGCTTACATTTATGCACGTGCCTACTTCGAACACCAGGCCTGTATTCTATTGCAGAATCCTCGAGTTGACGTTGCCATGGTTACTGATGGTCATTTCTTCATCCAGTGCCTATAGCGAGGTAGTGTGATGCCAATATTTCCTGAACGGTTGGTTTTAGGCCCGTAAGAGCACTGCCTAATATTAATGCATACTCAAAAACCTGCTCTAAAGAGAAGAGTGATTTCTCTTACACCCTTGGGATAGATGTGATTTATGTTTTATTATGCAGTATATAATACGTAGGCCTCCGGATCCCAAGATAGCGGGTTCAAACCCGGCAGAGGTAGTCGGATTTTTGAAGGGCGGAAAAAAGTCCATTCGACACTCCATGTCGTACGATGTCGGCATGTAAAAGATCTCTGGTGATACACTTGGTATTTACCCGACAAAATTAATTAAATCTCAGCCATAGAGGCCCAAGAGAGATCCGGTTTACTCTGTCTGCCATCTAGCGGACCTAGAGTAAAACGGAACCTCGAAATTGACGAGCAGACAGCCAGATGGCGTCAAATCGAAATGTCTGCAAACGGTAGCTGAGGCCATACGATTATTATTATTATTATTATTATTATTATTATTATTATTATTATTTTACTAAATAGAGAATAGAAAAAAATGCTCTTCTTGTGTCGGCTTGACAGGTGCAAGTCTTTTGAATTGACGCCCGTCGGCGACCTGTACGTCGTGATGAGGATGAAATGATGATGAAGACGACACATACACCCAGCCCGCGTGCCAGCTGAATTAACCAATTATGGTTAAATTTCCCAAAACTGCCGGGAATCGAATCCGGGATCCCTGTGACCAAAGATCAGCTTGCTAACCATTTAGCCATGGAGGCGGACAATACAGAACTTGTTCCGCGGCATATTACGCAACTATTATAATACAGAATAGGCCTACCGGTTTACAAGTATTCATTATTATTTCCTGAGGCTTCCCCTCGTCTGCATTATTGAAACATTTTTCACTTTAGTATTTACAGAAAATATGAACAAAATTTTATCAAACGCTAATTTTACAATTTTTATTCTTTTTGCCATCACTAGTACATATTTGGAAACATAAAACAATGTAAGTATACAACTCTATATTCTGATCATAGCCATGGGACCTCCCGTTTTTCGTAGAATCCAAACCCTGCGAACATGTCTTCTTCATTTTCAAAATTCTACATGAATTGGCTAGGATTCGAACCGCAGCCACTCTAGCAAAAACACAGCAACAATGTAAATGACCTAACACACCCTTATGACAACACATTTTACAGTACACGTTACAGTATTCTATCTACAGTAAATAACTCTGGGACAAAATTCTGGCACCTCGGCGTCTCCGAAAACCACAGTATTAATAGGACGTAAAAGAAATATTATTATTATTATTATTATTATTATTATTATTATTATTATTATTATTATTATTATTATTATTATTATTATTGAATGGTATGGACACAGTCCTAGAGTAGGAGCAAGGAATCACAATAAATAAACAAGTAAATAAAAACTACAAAAGAAACGCAGTCCAATAAAATCATATGATGTGGAAAATACAAATGTTAAATTCCGAAGTATTGACGAAAGTAAGTTAAGAAGTCAATAGGACATAATTAAGGTGGATATAAAATAGACTAACCCAAGCAAGGGGATCGTTCCCTAATATAAGAAATTTGCTTAGCTCAAACACTGGCATGTGCGTAAAAAATAGGTTTCTGAAGACCTTTCTGTGTAATGAAGCACCGTACAAGGTATCGAGGTAAAACTCGGAGGACGAGAAGAAAGAAAACAGAAGTGTTTGAAATGTGGTGATATGGAATACTGTTGACAGTGAAAAGGAGCAAGTCGGATCACAAGTAAAAGAGAACGAGCCGTGCTGATTGCCTCAGGCGGTTGAGGCGCTGGCCTTCTGACCCCAACTTAGCAGGTTCGATCCTGGCTCAGTCCGGTGGTATTTGAAGGTGCTCAAGTACGTCAGCCCCGTGTCGCTAGATTTACTGGCACGTAAAAGAACTCCTGCGGGACAAAATTCCGGCACCTCTGCGTCTTCAAAAACCGTAAAGTAATTGGTGGGACGTAAAGCAAATATATTATTATTATTATTATTATTATTATTATTATTATTATTATTATTATTTGCAAGAGATATTGGCCAAAGGTCATGTGAAGAGGTCAGTTTAGCGTAATTTATCTACGACAAGAGTTGACTGGACACATTTTACGACACCCAGAACTCGCACAGTTGGTTTTGGAGGACGAGAAATTAGGATTTGGAATAACATATCAAGGGAGATGCCTGATAAATTTTAACTTCTTTCAAATAATTTAAGAACAGACTAAGTAAAGAACTCTTAGGGAACTCTGAGCGACAGCACTAAATGCACATCAATGGTGATTGATTGATTGATTGATTGATTGATTGATTGATTGATTGATTGATTGATTGATTGATTGATTGATTGATTGATTGATTGATTGATTGATTGATTGATTGATTGATTGATTGATTGATTGATTGATTGATTGATTGGAGGGAAGTGCATGTCGTGAAACTAGCAGGGGAGACAAAGTCATGAATATCACGAACTGGTTAGAAAAATGAAGGGTAAATTAGCCCGATCTAAAAAGCCAACAATAACGACTGAGAAGATTCGTCGCGCTGACCATGGATAATTTCGTAATCTGCAAACCTTAGGGATCAGCAGTGGTCGCTTGATACCATTAGGGCAGTAGCGATGATGATGATGATGATGATTGTTGTTGTTTAAAGGGGCCTCACGTTTAGGTTATCGGCCCCTAATGGTACGAAATGAGACGAAATTAAATGACAAATTAAAAATCCAAAATCCTCCACTGACCAGAATTCAAAACGTGAGGACGAAGAATGGATGGATGGATAAGAATTTAAAACAATCAGTGAAACCGACCCACAATGCCTCACATTCACAGAAACTGACGTAAAACAATAGTATTACTGACCAAGGGACTGCTTCTATACCACAATACTAAATCGATGATGCTTGTAGAAGCATGGTATTTGATATGGTAGACTCGCGGTATTCCACACATTATGGTACTAATCACAGGTAATGAAATTCGCACATGTAATACAGACCTATGATATTTCGCACATTGCGGCGCCATGTACAGGCAACGCAAACCTATGGTGTTCATCACATAAGTGTACTAACCACGGGGTTTCCTACTATCCCGTGGTGTTCCTCATATAGTGGGTACTGATCATAGGCAAGCCAGAACCATGGTGTCGCTCATATAGTGCTACTAATCACAGGTACTGTAAAAGCCGGCAACGCACTTTGTTGCTACTGATCACAAACCTATTTTGTACCTAACATAGTGGTAATACGCGCAAGTAAAGGCGACCCATGGTGTTCCCCGCGTAGTGGTACTAATTACAAGTAGTCTCATGGTTCTAATTCGATCATACCTTGGTCGCCCCTTTTTGTCGCCTCTTACGACAGGCAGGGCATACCGTGGTGTATTCTTCGTCTGCATTCCCCACTCACAGGGAGTTAGGGCAGTAGCCGCATAGAGATTTTTGTATGCAAGATGCAATTGCTGCATAAGATAGAGATGTTCACAGGGAACAGGATGGTACAGAGAGGTGGTCTATGGACAGATGATCCAAACACCACCACCACCACAACAACAACAAAGCTCGTAGTGAATGCTTAACCCTGATATTCCTCTCGTCCTTCAGGTTACTCTATGTATGAAAAATGTACTTCAGATCAGGAAAGGTAAGGTAAGGTAAGGGTGTGTTCTGCCCGAAGGCAGGTCCGAACCTCCGCAGAGGTGTACCTGAGCCGGAGTTTACGTACGGTAGAGTGGCCAGTTCCTTTCCGCTCCTCCATTCCCTTACACCCCCCGCAACAGCGCGTGGCAACCCATCCACTTCTCGACCACGGGATCCGGTGTTTCAACACGGCTATGGCCGTTGGCAGATCAGGAAAAGAACAAGTTTATTCACATTATAAGAAACGGACAAGAGCAAACGAAAAGGTAAGGGTAATACATGCCCCTCCTCTCAAGAATCAGCATGAATAAAGGAAGATGTACTATTACAAGACAGGAGTCCTCCCATAATTGTCAGCGAGGGAAGATAGCGAGGTTGTTGGAGACTTTGAATAAAACTCGCATTTGTACTCTGAAGTTCCCTCCTGGCACGTTCCAACTTATGACCCACACAAGTATCACACAGGAATGATGCTTAATATATGTAAAACACAAATCTCAACAACGAGGGTGGAAGAGATCCTCAGTCCTCAGTGCTGTCACTTTGACCCTCTGTCCCCCATAAAAACTATCTAAAAAACTTACTAGTGTGTTCTTGTAAAGAGCCGCGATATGCTTGTTCGAACTGGACGTGGAATCTGCATGAACACCTTGTTCAAGTGGGATAACATTTCCTCACACCAACGAGACTGTGGAACCTAGATCCAGACCATAAAGTACCACTGTAAAATACTGCGAGATGAGGGACTATTAGGGAAATCCTAGAAACGTCTATGCTGCTGTCCAAACAGCACGTAAATGGATCGAAGTACTGAACATTAAAATAGCGTTTTTATTATCTTTTCAGATTGTTTCTTTAAATATGTATATCTGCTCAAAAACCCGATGACTGCGTGCAGTTATATGCTCCTCGCATTTAATATTTTGTTATCAAAAAATATAATTCACCTCCCATGCAGATACAAACCCTGTGGATACCCACAACAATTTCCTTATATTTATAGGTTCAGTTGTTTCTGAGGAAAGTGTACCTGCGAGGAACTTATACAGTATCGTACGCTAATTCGGTTTTTGAGCGACTGTGCACACCCGTGTCCCGAAAGTGAAGGGCATTATGTCACAAGTATGCAATTGTATAGGACGGCTAAAACGTTTTTTCAATGTTTGTCTCACTTTCCCAATTTTTAATGAAAAGCTTCGTTAACTTCTTTTAAATAATAACGCAAGTACACTGCTCCAAAAAAATTCTTTTAAAAAAAATGTTCATGCTTCCATGATATGCACAGATATGGAAATGAAAATGAAATGAAATGTCGTATGGCTTTTAGTGCCGGGATATCCCACAACGGGTTCGGCTCGCTAGGTGCAGGTCTTTCTATTTGACTCCCGTAGGCGACCTGCGCGTCATGATGACGATGACATGATGAAGACAACACGCACACACACACACAGCCCCCGTGCCATTGGAATTAACCAATTAAGATTAAAATCCCCGACCCGGCCGGGAATCGAACCCAGGACCCTCTGAACCGAAGGCCAGTACGCTGACCGTTCAGCCAACGAGTCGGACGATATGGAAATGAAAACAGAAAAGCAATTAAAATAAACTTTCGTGTGAGCAACTAATACGAATTTAAATGAAAAGCGTTTTTTGGACACTCAGTACACGTCGTCATGGTACTACGTGCCATACACAAAGTTGTCCCAGGAGTATTGCCACCACTTGCATCCTCAACAGCTTCACAACGTCTTCTCATGCTTCTGGCAAGACACCGCCGTTCAGTGGATTCAAATAAGGACTTCTGGATGGCCACTCCGTTCGTCGCACAACGTTCTTCCAGGAAGCTCTAGCATGATCATACATGAATACTGTGTTTTCTCCAAGTTGCCTCACATAAGGAATCACATGTGGCACTATAAGATCCCGCCAATGTACTATCCAGCGTTAAGATTATGATGATGATGCTTGTTGTTTAAAGGGGCCTAACATCGAGGTCATCGGCCCCTAATGGTACGAAACGAAATAATAAAAAATTAAAATTCACCCACTGACCAAAATAAAAAAATAAAAAATTGTCATGAAGAATGAATGGATGGACACGAACCCTACAAAAAAAAAAAAAACAGTGGATCAGACTTCAAAAAAGGTAATTAGACTATTACTGACCAAGGGGCCATTTATAAAGCACAATGATGCTTGATGTCTGAAGGGGTGCTAAATTCACGTCTAAGGCCCCACAGAATGGTACATGTCGCGAGTAAAGTAGACCCATGGTATTTGTCATTTTGGGGTACTAATCAAAAGTAGCGAAGACTCACGGTGGTCCACACAAGACGGTACTACTCACAAGTATTGCAAGTCGTACAGGGAACGCAGACCTATGGTGTTTCTCACACAATGGCGCCACTCATAGCCAACGCAAACCGGTAAGGTTCCTCACCTAGGTGTACTAGTCACGGGCGCCGGTATTCCCGTGGTGTTCCTCACATAGTGGGTACCAATCACAGGCAACGTTGACCCACGGTGCCGCTCATATAGCGGTACAACTCACAGGCTACGCCCAGACTCGCGGTGTTGCTCACATGGGTACAACGCACGGGTACTGGAATCCACCAGGCGAGGCTTTTTACTGCAACTAATCACAAACCTATTTCGTACCAATTTAGTGATACTACTCGCAAGTACATGCAACCCATGGTGTTCCCCGCATGATGGTACGAATCAAGAGTAGTTTCATGGTTCTAATTCAATCATCCCTTGGTCGCCCCTTGTAGGCGCCTCTTACGACAGGCAGGGGATACCGCGGGTGTATTCTACATGTGCGTCCCCCACCCGCAGGGGGTAGTGTGTTTGGTCCGCGAGAGGTATTTTATTTCCCTGAAGTCCGCCGGCAAGCCGGTTAGGACTACAGATGCTGCCTACACTTGTCGGAAGGTCTGTCTTACAAGGGCTGCACCGGTCTAGAAACAGCCACACGAAATTATTATTAGCTTGACGAAATAACATGAAAAAGGATTCATTTGAGAACAGCATATGTCTCAGCTGCCAGTGCAGATGATCTTTAGCAAACTGCAATTTCCTACCTGCCCAGTGCAAAGATCTGAAATCTTCCTCCCTATGCCTTTTCTTCACTGTTTGGTCACCAAATCGTATTTCAGAAGCCTGCAATAGGTCCATCTGTAGCGTTCGTGCTGTAAACTGAGGGTTTCGGAGAGCTGTGAGCACACTACACGATCCTGCCCTGGGGTTGTTTACCCTATGGCGGCCCCTGCCAGGGCACTTCTTAGCATGTATAATAATATCCTCAAAGCAGGCATTCTGTTATCGATACACATTTATATATTAGGTCAAGTACATATTGCTCCTCTTACGGTTTAGCGCACGTGTGTGAAACATAGGCATGTGGTCCTCGATATCATTCCAAATGGGGGAGACAAAATATGAAGTTTCTATTAAGTTTAGCTCTGAAGTATTTTTAGCTTAATGGTTGTAGAGCCAACTGTAAATAAATAAAACTAACTAACTAACTAACTAACTAACTAACTAACTAACTAACTAACTAACTAACTAACTAACTAACTAACTAACTAACTAACTAACTAACTAACTAACTAACTAACTAACTAACTAACTAACTAACTAACTAACTAACTAACTAACTAACTAACTAACTAACTAACTAACTAACTAACTAACTAACTAACTAACTAACTAACTAACTAACTAACTAACTAACTAACTAACTAACTAACTAACTAACTAACTAACTAACTAACTAACTAACTAACTAACTAACTAACTAACTAACTAACTAACTAACTAACTAACTAACTAACTAACTAACTAACTAACTAACTAACTAACTAACTAACTAACTAACTAACTAACTAACTAACTAACTAACTAACTAACTAACTAACTAACTAACTAACTAACTAACTAACTAACTAACTAACTAACTAACTAACTAACTAACTAACTAACTAACTAACTAACTAACTAACTAACTAACTAACTAACTAACTAACTAACTAACTAACTAACTAACTAACTAACTAACTAACTAACTAACTAACTAACTAACTAACTAACTAACTAACTAACTAACTAACTAACTAACTAACTAACTAACTAACTAACTAACTAACTAACTAACTAACTAACTAACTAACTAACTAACTAACTAACTAACTAACTAACTAACTAACTAACTAACTAACTAACTAACTAACTAACTAACTAACTAACTAACTAACTAACTAACTAACTAACTAACTAACTAACTAACTAACTAACTAACTAACTAACTAACTAACTAACTAACTAACTAACTAACTAACTAACTAACTAACTAACTAACTAACTAACTAACTAACTAACTAACTAACTAACTAACTAACTAACTAACTAACTAACTAACTAACTAACTAACTAACTAACTAACTAACTAACTAACTAACTAACTAACTAACTAACTAACTAACTAACTAACTAACTAACTAACTAACTAACTAACTAACTAACTAACTAACTAACTAACTAACTAACTAACTAACTAACTAACTAACTAACTAACTAACTAACTAACTAACTAACTAACTAACTAACTAACTAACTAACTAACTAACTAACTAACTAACTAACTAACTAACTAACTAACTAACTAACTAACTAACTAACTAACTAACTAACTAACTAACTAACTAACTAACTAACTAACTAACTAACTAACTAACTAACTAACTAACTAACTAACTAACTAACTAACTAACTAACTAACTAACTAACTAACTAACTAACTAACTAACTAACTAACTAACTAACTAACTAACTAACTAACTAACTAACTAACTAACTAACTAACTAACTAACTAACTAACTAACTAACTAACTAACTAACTAACTAACTAACTAACTAACTAACTAACTAACTAACTAACTAACTAACTAACTAACTAACTAACTAACTAACTAACTAACTAACTAACTAACTAACTAACTAACTAACTAACTAACTAACTAACTAACTAACTAACTAACTAACTAACTAACTAACTAACTAACTAACTAACTAACTAACTAACTAACTAACTAACTAACTAACTAACTAACTAACTAACTAACTAACTAACTAACTAACTAACTAACTAACTAACTAACTAACTAACTAACTAACTAACTAACTAAATATAGAATAGAATAGAATAGAATAGGTATTGGTAATTAAATAGTCTAATAAACAAAAACGATCGTTTCAAATGATTGAATGAAAGCAGGTATGCCCCTCGCATTCTACCGCCAGTGATACTACAGTATGGTAATTCCTTTAAAAAAAAGTCCTATGTTCGGTAACATCTATATAAATAAAATTGTAGGGGGTCCGCTGTCTGTAATTTCTCTTGTTTTGCCAATTTTTCCGTTTTAGGTCAACTCAAGACCGAATCGGTGGTTTTTACGTTTCGTGTCTGTTTGTTTGTCTGTTCCACCATCACGTAAACGGCTGGATAAATCTCAACCAAACTGGTTTTCCTCCATTTTCTCTTATACTATTGATTTTCTGTAAACTTGGTTTACTGTACGTGAAAAGTCTCTTCATTATAAACAACTTTCGTTATGTTCATAATTTAGTTTACTCTTCAAATGACGGAGAGATTTACAATTTTGCGTTGGTATCATGCTCTGCATTGAGTGACCGACAGACCGACAACGAACCTACAGGTTACCATGGCAACGTCTCCGACTGCATGCCAGCAGGGAAGTAACGTATTGCCATTTTCCTCATCATGCTTTTAAATTCGTGGTTGTTCCTTGGGTAGAATGCAAGAGAGGCGTCAATCGGCCTATCTGCGGGATATTAGCGGAATATCGTTGGATGTTATAACCGCCCTCGAATAGATTAAGTAATAACACCATTAGTCATCTTCTTATTATTTGTTTACCTAGGAATCACTGGACCTAAATTTCTCCTCTGTTACCGCTTTATTATATCCATAACTCACACTAGCATAATTTATTGAGGGACATTTGATTTTCCAATACATTAACTTGGCATTTACATATTTGTCGTTATCCGGCTGTCCTCAGTTATAATCCATTTTCTATTACTTTCAACTTTCTTAACTGTATTATTTTCTTCCTTAATTACGCCGTATGTACGCGAGTGCTACAAACTACTGGATGTATTTCCACCAAGACTCATATTTTGAATACACCTGTCCTTGATAGGTTTTAGGGCAAATATTGTTTCTAAATCCCTGAACTGACTGGGGGTTTATACGAAACCGAAACAGTGATTTTGCACTTCCACAAAATATACACAACCAACGTTAATTTAAATCTACCTGCCTTGGTAGAAATTAATTTCTAAACCTTTTTTCTCATGTGCATCATTTCGATACGAGGATTAATACGGGAGATATCATTAACGGACCGTTTTTCTGTACAAGTCCCATCGGACTTAACTCACGAGCGGGTGCGTGTAAAGCGTATTCCTTACAACTTGAAAACTACTGAAGACATTCGAACCAAAATTTATATTTAGCATCCACCTGTCCAAAGGTAGGTTTTAAATGTAAATAACATTTCATGTTCCGGAATGGACTGGCGGTTTATAGGGAACCGAAATGGTGATTTTACTCTTCCACAATATATACAGAACAAGACCAACCTGACTGGAAATCGACCAAACGTGATGGAATTCCATCTCTAAACATTTTTTCATGTGCATTTTTTCGTCAGGAGGATTAATAAGGGAGATATCATGAATGGTCAGCTTTGCAGGTTAAGTCCAGCGGACACAGCCCAAAAGGTATTTTACATGGAGCAGATTCCTTATCTATATAAATCAAATCGTAACGACTGTGTGCCTCTACACTGACTATTTTGGCGAAATTTTCGTACAGCTTTCCGTTTAAGGGGTAATAATGACCATCTGCATAATTTTTGGTTGAGTTTCCTGAAAGTCCTAATTTTTAACTGCCTCGCCCAAAATCCAGATTGCGGCATAATCAGCCAGAAGAAAAAGAAGATAATTGTAATTTGACAAAATTATACGTTTTAGCCTGTAACGAACGGAAAACATTAAAGATCATTCAATTTTTCACTTTTTATCCCCGAAGAATATCGAAATATGCAGGCAATTTTAATGATGGTGCAGACCTTCGGAAATTCCTATCACATAACAGATTGCACAATCTCCGTTCAATTTGGAATGATCTACAACCTTGGTCTTATTACTTTTTGCCGTATCTGTATCCCTTTTACGTTTGATTTTTCTCTATTAATCGATGTTAAGTCAATTTGGGATTTTCACATGCATAATTCATACTTTCGATTACTTATATGAAATACAGAATCATCAAACTCTTCACGAAAATTGGCCCACCCAGTAGCCGTATGTGAGCCAAATGCTATGTATGTAGCTGTCACATAATTATCCGAAAAGTAATGTAATGCGAGTTAATCTTACAAAAACGTTACCCTGTTCCACGTTTCTAACTCAATCTGACCCAAGAATAGATGACATATCATAGGACCAGCCATTTAGGCCACTAAATCCGGCGTGTCTTATGGTATAATCCTTTGTCGATATGACGTACGTTTAGTAGCAGTTAATCTGTAAATGAAGGTCTTCAATATTGTAAACACGCATATACTTCCGTATGTCGATCTACATATATTCACTGATGTCGATATGTAGCGATCGAGAAAGGGTGGGTCTGCTATTGTAATCAGTACTCCCCACACCGACTTTGACTGGCAGTATGAAAGGGTTCCTTCTCAACTCCTGTGTAACTGTCATTAGTAACGAAGGCCTACAATTGTAATGAATAGTTCACTTCTCGATTTGACTTGCAGAAGGCAAGTGAGCATGCAGTTTTGTTTAAAACTCCCCTACCCGATTGTGTTTGCAGTAGGCAAGGGTGCCCGCCATTATCAAAACATGTCCTCATCTAAAATGTGTCTGGCATTAGGCATAGTAGCCTGCTATTTTGATGGAAACTCACCAACTTGGTGTGACTGGCAGTAAGCTGGCTGGACGTAGGAAAATGGGCCTGGCATTATAATGACAATTGCACAACTCAATTTCGAGTGATTAGGGTAATTGCCTGCCATTATAATAAAAACTCCTCAACTTGAATCTGTTGGAAGTACGAAAGGGGGCTGCCATTTTAACGAAAACTCCCCAAATCGATTCTGTCCGCGTGGTAGGCAATGGGGCCTGCAATTATAATGTAAACTTCCCAACTCGATTGTGAATGGCAGTAGGCAAGTGAGCCTGCAGTTATATCACAAATCTATAACAAACACTTTACACTGGAAACAACGTACGGGGACCTCCCCATGCTCTTTCTCGGATAACGCTAAGAGACATGCCATTTTAAAACAATCTTATTTACTGCATGTACACTATTTACTTCGATATTCGAATACAATGTAGAATACCGTAGCGAAGCACGGGTACATTCGCTAGTGTACAATATAGTGTGTTTGCGATATTTTTTTTATCCCTTTTGAAGTTGGAACAAATGTAAATTAGGAAGTCAGCTTAAAACGATCTTTTAAGAAGTATTATGGGAGTTGTAGCAAACACAAGTTTGTGAACATATGGTACGTGAAAAGCGATGCCAGACTTCCAGTACATGTCAGTGTAAACTTCTTAATTGTATGTTCACGTATGCGTTCTGTTCTTGCAATTTATTCTTTTAAGGCAAAGCCTCTCAAATGCTCAAAATCTCACGCGTGCAAACTGAGGCGCAGAATTCCTGTGCACAGTGCATCGGTCCCACTCAGCTCGGCTCGGACCAACACATCGTCTCTGGGCTACTCGGCTAAGTTCGGCTCAACTCGGCTCGGATTTGGAGCGCTACGGAGCAAGTGAGGAAGAGGGAGACAGGCGGAGCGAGCGAGACAGGCGTAGACAAAGAGAGCGACAGCGCTATTGCTCCAAATCGAGGAGTGGGGGGTCTGCACTCTGGTCAACCAAGCGAAGTCTTCTTTTGCACCATGCACAGCGCAATGCACTGGTGCATGCACCCTGAGAGACCCTGACTTAAGGTATTACTTTTTGTACCATGTTCACTTGTATACTATTCTAATAGAGTAGCATTTAGATACAATATCAATTTCAATAAAATGTATGGGCTAGTAAAGTAAATTCGTATCCTCATCCCGAGGTGGAGCCGCTCTTTCCAGACACCACCCCCAATGGACGTGAACTGCATGTAAGATTTTAACCATATACCAGCCCTCCTAGGTTTTTGTCCGGGTACTTCGGTTTTCCCTGTCATATTTCATTCCAGCAACACTTTCCACTATCATTTCATTTCATCTGTCAGTCATTAATCATTGCCCCAGAGGAGTGCGACAGGCTTCGGCAGCCGGCACAGTTCCTATCCTCGCTTCGCCGCAAGATGGGGGCTTCATTCATTCCACCCCTGACCCGGTAACTGACTGGAAAACAGGTTATAGGTTTTCATTTTTCACCAGCCCTCCTACCATTCTTAAATCTCTGGCAGGACCGGGAATCGAACCCACGGGGCCTCCGATGACGGCAGCTAATAATACTAACCGGTACACTACGGAGGCGGACTATGGGCTTTTATTTTGATTTTATTGATTTTATTGATTCGATCGGTGACCCACTGTGCTCCTCTGGCCAGTACGCCAGTTTGACTGACACTAGTCTGGCCCGCACTGGTCGTAAGTATATTGCTTTACAAAATAATTTAAATTATATGTTCGTATTTTTCTTAGTGGTGTTTTCAATTTAAAATTATATCTCTCTTTCTTTTTTAATCCGTTTACCCTCCAGGGTTGGTCTTCCCTCGGACTCATCCAGGAATCTCACTTCTACAGCCTCAAGGGCACTGTCCTGGAGAGTGAGACTTTGGGTCGTGGGATACAACTGTGGAGAAGGACCATTACCTCGCCCAGGCGACCTTACCTGCTATGCTAAATACGGGCCTTGTGGGGGGATGGGAAGATTGGAAAGGATAGACAAGGAAGAGGGAAGGAAGCGGCCGTTGCCTTAAGTTAGGTACCATCCCGGCATTTGCCAAGAGAAGAAGTGGGAAACCACGAAAAACCACTTCAAGGATGGCTGAGGTTGGAATTTCGTGGCAGAGCCGGGAATCGAACCCGGGCCTACCGGGGTCGCAGCGAATCACACTAATCACTATACCACAAACGACGGACTATTTAAAAATACACAGCGTATAATAGTGAAAAATCACCGAGCACGATAGCTGCAGTCGCTTAAGTGCGGCCAGTGTCCAGTATTCGGGAGATAGTAGGTTCGAACCCCACTGACGGCAGCCCTGAAAATGGTTTTCCGTGGTTTCCATTTTTACACCAGGCAAATGCTGGGACTGTACCTTAATTAAGGCCACGGCCGCTTCCTTCCCACTCCTAGCCCTTCCCTGTCCCATCGTCACCGTAAGACCTATCTGTGTCGGTGCGACGTAAAACAACTAGAAAAAAAAATAGTGAAAATAATTTCAGCTTTAATGCGTTATTTCACTTTACTTAATCTATCTAAGACTATACTCCCCTCGAGAACCCTGATAATTTTCCTTATTTAAATCCAGGTTGGGTGAAACAACCAAGTTGTAAAGGACATATTACTACTGGACTTTAGGGAGTCGATGACTTAGAAGTTAGGCCCCGTTAAACAACAAGCTTCATCATCATCATCATCATCATCATCATCACTACCGGACTTGAGGAAATAACTATACATACATACATACATACATACATACATACATACATACATACATACATACATACATTAGACACAGCATCCTCATTTTGTATAGAATCTTTCCCTCGCAGTACGGAAACAGTCATACAAACCAAAGAGAAGGGCCATAAAGGGAGAGAAAATGAGAGACTTCCTAGGCCTTGCAAACCTAATGCCCAAGGGAGGTCGGAAAGGAAATTTGAAAGAGAGTAACCTGACGAGTAAGTGTGAGCAATGCCAGGCTCAGATAGAGGTTAAGTTATCACTAACCTACGTCCTCAAATTGTGAGGCTCTGCGGCTGGGCTCTTTCAGTCGCCTCTGCCGACAGGGAGGGAATACTGTGTACGAATTCTACCGCCTCCACCCACAGGAGGAGCCAAATCCAATTCTACCCAGCGACTTCGTCTGCAAATATCACGTGATCAGCCTGATATCCTCAGCCGTTATTCATGACCGAGTTCGCTACCTCTTATTTCGGAAAATTTCTCAGTTGACCTCACAAGAAAGAGAGCACCTGCTCCAACTCTCAAACCCGTATTGAAATCCTTGGACGGATCCAGAGAGCTACTTCTGCTTTACAGGTCTGATCCCAAACTTTGTGAACGAACTAAAATAATGATATAATATGGAACATATTTGCAAATGCTAGTGGCTTTAGGTCGCACCGACACAGATAGGTCTTATGGCGACGATGGAAAAGGCCTAGGAGTTGGAAGGAAGCGGCCGTGGCCTTAATTAAGGTACAGCCCCAGCATTTGCCTGGTGTGAAAATAAGAAACCACTGAAAATTATCTTTAGGGCTCCCGACAGTGAGATTCGAACCCACTACCTCCCGGATGCAAGCTCACAGCCACGCGCCTCTAACCACGCGGCCAACTCGCCCGGTTATTGTAAATGAAAATAATGATAAGCTTACATGAAATGTCAAACTTATAAGTTTGAAGGTGTGGCTCCCTATCATTGATCTAGCATGAGGGCAACTTCGTAACAGAAATAGTAGTACGAGAGCGGATGTAAGTGTAGGGGACATAATCAG
This sequence comes from Anabrus simplex, assembly GCF_040414725.1. Lineage (NCBI taxonomy): Eukaryota > Metazoa > Arthropoda > Insecta > Orthoptera > Tettigoniidae > Anabrus > Anabrus simplex. The sequence continues at coordinate 295,687,536 of NC_090268.1, read as the reverse complement.
CTCGATTAACTTCGTCCCAAGTAAACTAGGTACGCGGTGAGCGTGATCCATCACAACACACAAGAGACTAATAACACGTCACACACACACACACACACACACACACACACACACACACACACACACACACACACACACACACACACACACACGTGTCAGAGGGTGCGACAGCTACGGCAGGATGAGATCATCCATAACAAAGGACGATAATACCATAAGCCATCTCTTTGACGTGGGTTAGGGTGCCGCAATGTAGCTTTGCATTCTCTTATTCTGAATTCGAAACCAGGCTTGGTGACGAATCGTACGGCTGGTTTGAGGGTTATTCGCAGGGAAAGGATATAGGTATGGGGTCACAGATTTATTTTAACTTCAAGAGATAATACTGCATCAATAATAAACACATACATGTCCGAGGATTTGTGCAATTGGTTCTTATTAACAAGAAAAACCCTCTGTAAATTGAGGAGACCATATTTTTCAATAAATTGGCGAATTCATCAATCCTTTTTTTTTTAAATTTAGCCACTTTTAGTTATATTTTATAACAGTTTAGATAATTTTATGTTCGTGAGTTGGCAACACTGATCGAGCTGGAGAAGGAGTTTTTGATTCAGGATACGTCTATAATTTCGGAACCGTACTTGGGCCGGTATGTTAAAGTTTTAAAATTGAGATAATTTCTAGACCACACGTGGAATGACAGTGTTGAGTGTTTAATGGTAAAGGACGGAGAATCGTACTCAACAGCGAGAGTCGACCTCGATGTGACGTCATGGGGTGATGGAAGTGGTGCCGCCAGCTTGAAGTACTAAAATCGCAGTGCCGCACTGAACACTATTGGTGTAGCTTTGTACTCCAGCGTGGTAGCACATCGTGTGAGGTGCGTTACGTGAATGATTGTGATCCACGAAATATCACTGTAACATTTGTCACAAATAGAAGATAATTATTGCTTTTACTCAAATGAATGAATGAATGAATGATGAATACTGATCTGCATTTAGGGCAGTCGCCCAGGTGGCAGATTTCCTATCTGTTGCTTTCCTAGACTTTTCCTAAATGATTTCAAAGAAATTGGAAATTTATTGAACGTCTCCCTTGGTACGTTATTCCAATCCCTAACTCCCCTTCCTATAAATGAATATTTACCCCAGTTTGTCCTCTTTAATTCCAATTTTATCTTCATATTGTGATCTTTCCTACTTTTATAAACGCCACCAAACTTACTCGTCTACTAATGTCATTCCACGCCATCTCTCCACTGACAGCTCGGAACATACCACTTAGTCGAGCAGCTCTTCTTCTTTCTCAAAATTCTTCCCAACCCAAACTTTGCAAATTTTTTGTAACGCTACTCTTGTCGGAAATCACCCAGAACAAATCGAGCTGCTTTTCTTTGGATTTTTTCCCGTTCTTGAATCAGGTAATCCTGGTGAGGGTCCCATACACTGGAACCATACTCTAGTTGGGGTCTTACCAGAGACTTAATGCCCTCTCCTTTACATCATTACTACAACCCCTAAACACCCTCATAACCATGTGCAGAGATCTGTACCCTCGGAGGTTGATTAAAAGTAGCAATACGAAATATTTTATTTTAGAGAATACATACTTTCCTGCCTTCCAACTATTATTTCTGCTACATCGCAGCGCTTCCGAAAGTGTTTTGTTTGTCTAACACTGTCGTGTGCGATGTCTTTGCTCACTGAAGTTTTGGTGTCGTTTTAGTGATTTTTCTCATTCGATGTAACAGTCCCACCTGATATCAGAAGTGAGGTGTCCGCTAATATCGAGAGACAAAAGGTTTGCAGTATCTCAGCCCATCCCCTTCATGAACATCAGCCACCACCAGCTCCACTGAAATCCAGGAAGAGTTTTCTACAGTCTTGTGTTCCACTTGATTCTGACCCAAAAAAGGCCAGGGTTATGCTATGGAAACAAAGGTACCCAGATCATCCTGAACGTGTTGAAATTGAAGAAAAGTTGCCACCTGGACACGAAGAGGGATGGTGTATATGGAAGTCGTTAAACAGACTGCGGACCGGCGATGCAAGATCTAAGGACAATCTTATGAAATGGGGCACCGTGCATGATGGAGACTCATTGTGCAAATGTGGAGAGGATCAGACTTGCAGGCATCTCTTGCACTGCCGTCTATGTCCAGATTCATGTACAGGGTTGGAATTGGTACTGGCTGGAAACAATGCCATCAATGTAGCCAAATACTGGTCACAACTTGTGTAAATAATGTATATATAATGTGGATATTTTCATAGAATACTTGCTTTCTCCTTTTTGATTTTTATGTATCTTCTTCCATTTGTTTTACTTCATATGCAAATTTGTCAAGTGCTTCATTCATAACTATATACGATTAATTTGATCATGTACATTTTTCATATTCAGTATTGGTATCTCTGACACGAAAAAATAATTATTCGACGTAATTTGAAGAGTTGTCACTTCATGTGCCCTAACTGATTCATAAACGATTATTGGTCCATGGATCATGCTATTTTCCTTATATATAGATATGTATTGGTCCAGGGATCATGCTATTTTTCTTTCAACAAAATACCCGCGCTGGACATATGGACAAACATAATGAGAATTCACAGACATACCACTCCCATTCATCGGTGCCAGCCCTGGACCTCAAGAAAGAAACAAAAGATGGCGCGAGCAGCGGAATGCAACATAATGGTGTCCTGTTTACAGCCCGTAAGTACGTATACATATTTCTCGCTAGTAAGGACGATATTTCTTAATCAACCTCCGATTTGAGACTTTATTTGAGTAAAATCAATTATTATCTTCCATTTGTGACAAATATTACAGTGATATTTCGTAGATCACAATCATTCACATAACCTGTGAGGTGTTACGTGACCCATCACAGTGCATTCAATGCGTATACGGTTAAACAAACCATATAGCAAATATTTAAGAACATCGTATTAACAAGTGTGAAAACTCTTTTCTTCTACAAAATTCACAGCATATGGATACTAAATGGCGTTAAAATGATCGAAAATACAGTCGAGAGGATAAAGCGGTTAGTCATAATTCCAGAAAGTCTTAAATCACCAATGTCGAACGTCAAAAGGCTTATCAAGAGCTTCTCAAAGGAGTTCGAGCTTTATCAGGCGAGCTCCGCGCTACCGGAGCCCACTTGCTCATAACGGCGGAGGATTTCAATATCGCTGCCAGACTGAACTTACACGCTTTAAGCTTCATGAAAACGCATTTCAATATAGAGTATTTTCCCAATGAAGCTTCCATGATTCCGGAGGGCACAGATACAGATTTAACTCTCGATCGAGCCGGGCTGAGTGGCTCAGATGGTTAAGACGCTCGTTTTCTGAGCCCAAGTTGCAAGATTCCACCCTGCCTCAAACCAGTGGAATTTGAAGTTGCTCCGTGTCGGTATATCAACCGGCACGCAAACTAACTCCTGCGAGACAAAATTCTGGCATCTCGGAGTCTCCAAAAACCGTAAAAGTAGTTAATGGGGGGTAAAACCAATAACATTAGTATTATAAACTTTCGCTTCTAACATAACATTGACATCGATCACATTCCACATACCGGCTCATGGCTAAATGGTTAGCGTACTGGCCTTTCGTCCAGAGGGACCCGGGTTCGATTCCCGGTCGGGTCGGGGATTTAACCTTCACTGGTTAATTCCAATGGCTCGGGAGCTGGGTGTGTGTGTGTGTCTTCTTCAGCATTAGAATTCATCACAGGTAGGGCCCCATTCTCATAAACGCGCAGGTCGCCTATGCAGCACTCGACCTCTTCGGAGGCCACACGGCATTATTATATTATATTATATTATATTACATTATTACTTTCCACATACGCCTATATGTTACTTTTCATATTGCACACACACTGTAAGCTTACAACGTGTTTGTCTTCTGGCTCCCTGGTTAAATGGCTAGCGTGGTCGACTATGGACCTGGGGCCCCGGGTTCGATTCCCGGCCGGACCGAGGATTTAAAACTTCATTCGTTAATTCCGATGGCTCGGGGGCTTGGTAAATGTGCCGTATTCATCATTAGAGTTCATCCTAGGTGGGGTCCCATCCTCATAGACGCGCAGGCCACCTACGGTGTCAACTCGAAAGACCTGCACCAGGCCACACGTCATTTTTATTACGAGTTTGTCTTGAAGATGCGTGGTTTTATTTACAACTTTTTTTGCTACTTGCTTTACGTCGCACCGACACATATAGGTCTTATACCGACGATGGGACGGGAAAGGCCTAGGAATGGGAAGGAAGCGTAAGTACAACCCCAGCATTTGTCTGGTGTGAAAATTGGAAACCACGTAAAAACCATGTTCAGGGCTGCCGACAGTGTGATTCGAACACACTATCTCCCGGATGCGAGCTCACAGTTGCGCGCTTCTAACCGCATGGCCAACTCGCCCGGTAAGTATCATTTCATACATATAATAAATGGATACTTATTCCCATAGTACTTACCACGCAGGACGTATTCTACGTCAACCTGTGGCCATGACCCCGACATAGCCCTGTTGGAAATTTTAGTTCATCTGTACTCTGATAAGACAAGTGGTATTCTAATACATTTATTTATTTATTTATTTATTTATTTATTTATTTATTTATTTATATTGGCATCCGTGAAGTGTAATTCCATTTTAATTTCAGGAATAGCACGTATCTAAGTAAAGGCCACGCTGGTTCCTTCCCATTCTGAGCCCTTATTAGCCGAAGAAATCACAATGCGAAACAGATTGTCTGTCAGTCTCTTAACAGCCTTAGAAGTGAAGTTGGTAGATCAAAAGTAAACTTCCAGTAGTTGAATACTCTAGCTAAAACCAAACAAGCTTGTATTTCTACGTGACTATGGATAATCGTGAACACGCCGCTTCTCACATCATGGTTATCCAAGTGGAACTCTAATATTTATCACCTGACACATACGCATGCGATTCAACCACTGATCCTTCACTAGTTATCTATTCAGAATCGATGTCATGAACTCTCTATATTACTCGTGCCACGGCCAATCATTTGGAAACCTGAATCATGTGTTCTATTCTTGTCCATTACATCGAGCCCATCAAGAGGCTACAGCAGTTACAGCATCCAATTCCGATAAACATTCAGCGCCCTCCGGCTTCAAGAGAGTTCTACCAAATGAATGGAGAGTAGCTACAGTAGCTCCTGTGTACAAAGGAACGGGAGATAAACATAAAGCGCATAATTACAGGCCAGTCAGCTTAACGTGTGCTGTATGTAAGCTCAGGGAAATTTTTCATTCTGATTATGTTACAACACGTTTGCGAAATTACCAACTGGTTTAACAGAAGGCAGTTGGGGTTTAGCATTGAATTATTCCAGTGAGGCTCGATTCTGGTAAGATATAGCAGATACTTTAGATTCAGAAGGTCAAAGTGACTGCATTGCTATTCCAATTGACATATTCCTGGCTTTTCATAGGGTAAAGCAATGGAGGCTACTAACGAAATTGAGGACTATTGGACTCGACAAAGGAGTGACTGAAAGGATGAGTAATTTCTAGGAAACATAATTATAGTAGGTGAAGCTTTATCTGATCCTATAATGATAAGGAGGGTGGTTCCGCAAGGCAGTATTATTCGAACTTTATATACTCGTATATATCAGTAACGAAACTGAACCACATACGAGGCTTTTTGTGGATGATTTTATAGAGTATAGAGTAATAAATAGTTTATAGGATTGGTAGCAACTGCAAAAAGAGATAGACAGTAGACAATGGCACGACGGTAAACCAGATAATAACTCAGGTTATAAGATTCACCAAGAGGAAAGTTCTCTCAATTTTAATTATTGTATTGATGGAGAGGAAGCACCTCATAGGGATAACTATAAGAGCCTAGGTGTTAATTTATAAGGAAAGAGCTTCGTTGGGACAATCACAGAAAAACGGGGTTATAAAAGAAAGGGTTACAGAACTCTCCTATGATTATGGCGATATGTAGGGGGTTATAGTAGGGATGTAAGGTGATAAGCCTCCGTGGCTCAGGCGGCTGCGCGTCGGCCTTTCACCGCTGGGTTCCGTGGTTCAAATCCCGGTCACTCCATGTGAGATTTGTGCTGGGCAAAGCGGAGGCGGGACAGGTTCTTCTCCGGGTACTCAGGTTTTTCTTGTCATCTTTCATTCAAGCAACACTCTCCACTATCATTTCATTTCGACTGTCAGTCATTAATTATTGCCCCAGAGGAGTGCGACAGGCCTCGGCAGCCGGTACAATTCCTATCCTCGCCGCAAGATGGGGCTTCATTCATTCCATCCCTGACCCGGTCAATGACTGGAAAAAAAGGTTGTAGGTTTTCATTAATTTCAGTAGAGATGTAAGATACAAACTCTGTGTAGAAAGTCAAGAATAACGGCCGAAAGGATTCGTGGTGCTGACCACATGTCATCTCGTAATCTGCAGGCCTACGGGTTCAGCAGCGGTCGTTCTGTAGGCCTAGGACCTTCGGGGCTGTTGCGCTATGGGGTTTGGTAAGGATGTAAAGAAGAGGGCGTGTAAGTCACTGATAAGACCTCAATTACAGTATGGTTCCAGTGTACGGAACCCTCACAAGGATTACTTGATTTGAGGTCTGGAAAAGATCCAAAGGAAAGCAGCATGACTTGTTCTGGATGATTTCCGACAAAAGAGTAGTGATACGAAAATTTTCCGATCTTTGGGCTGGGAAGACTTGGGAACAAGGAGACGAGGTGCTCGACTAAGCGGTATGTTCCCAGTTCTATCAGCGGAGAGATGGCATGGAATGACGTAAGTAAGCAAATACGCTAGGATGGAGATTTAAATGTAGTAAAGATCTTAATATAAATACTGCAGGATGTGCCCATTTGACCTGAGGTGAAGTTGGATTTTTTTTTCTAGGGGCTTTACGTCGCACCGACACAGATAGGTCTTATGGCGACGATGGTATAGGAAAGGCCTAGGAGTTGGAAGGAAGCGGTCGTGGCCTTAATTAAGGTACAGCCTGTTGTGAAAATGGGAAACCACGGAAAACCATCTTCAGGGCTGCCGATAGTGGGATTCGAACCTACAATCTCCCGGATGCAAGCTCACAGCCGCGCGCCTCTAGGTGCACGGCCAACTCGCCCGGTAAAGTTGGACTTCAAGAGGAGAAATTGTCGAAAACATTCGTTTATATGATGACGATTTAGGGGCTGCCTGGCCGAGGCGGTAAAGGCGTACTCGGTTCGTCCGGAAGGACGTGGGTTCGAATCCCCGTCAGGAAGTCGTAAAATTTAAGAAACGAGATTTTCACCTCCGGAGGTGCATATGGCCCTGAGGGTCACTCAGCCTACACCAAAAATGAGTACCAGGTTAATTCCTGGGGGCAAAGGCGGCCGGGCGTAAAGCTAACCACTCTACCCCATCACGTGCCGAGGTTAACAATGGTGGAAGCCTTTACCTTCCACTCCTCCAAGGGCCTTCATGGCCTGTACGGAGGTGACTTTGCTTTGCTTTGTTTTGCTGACGATTAAGGGATCGGAATACTATACCAAGGAAGGTTTTCGATAATGTTTCAACATTTGTTAATCATTTAAGAGAAGACTAAGTAAGCAATTGATAGGGAATCTATTACCTGAGAGTCAGCCCTTAGTTGCAGGTCAGCGGTGATTGAGTCAGTATGTCTGCAGTGACTCCCTTCCGAGCCATACATAGTGTGTATCATCAATTGTCTTCCCTGCATTACACCGTTCAGCGTCGCAGTCAGTATTCTCCACCAGTACCTCCTGTCCAGAGAAGCGCTTTCCTGGAATTACGTGGACTATGACAGACCTACGTTCACATAAGAGCTAAATCAATTGATTCACGCTTCGAGTAAAACGGGCGTCGTACTCATAGTTAATAACTTACGTTGTAACTGAACTTCTCTACTTTTCTTCCGTTTAGTAAATTGTGGTCGAAGTAGGAATATATCACGATATTTCACACAGAGTGTATTTTCTAAGGTGAGACAGAGAAAGGAGAAAATTATTTCTGTCAGACAGGATCAGGATGGTGTCACGTCGTTCTCTCGGTAGGTGGCGTTGAATTCGGAAGTACTGTGTCGCATAACTCGCACAATCCCGTTGGGGCCGGGCTGAGTGGCTCAGACGGTTAAGGCGCTGGCCTTCTAACCCCAACTTGGCAGGTTCGATCCTGGCTCAGTCCGGTGGTATTTGAAGGTGCTCAAATACGACAGCCCCGTGTCGGTAGATTTACTGGCACGTAAAAGGACTCCCGCGGGACTAAATTTCGGCACCTCGGCGTCTCCGAAGACCTTAAAAAAGTAGTTAGTGGGACGTAAAACAAATAACATTATTATTATTAATCCCGTTGGATAAGCCGCTGCCTGCCAACCTGGCCATCCGACTCTCTCAAATATCCAAGGTCAAAAAATATGTTTTGTTTACCACGGTCAGAATTGTATTTTATTTTATTTTTTACAATTTTTGCTTTAGGTCGCACCGACACATATGGGTCTTATGGCGACGATGGGATAGAGATGGCCTAAGAGTGGGAAGGAAGTGGCCGTGCTTTAATTAAGGTACAGCCCCAGCATTTGCCTAGTGTTAAAATGGGAAACCACGGAAAACCATTCTCAGGGCTGCCGACAGTGGGGTTCGAACCCACTATCTCGCGAATACTAGATACTGACCGCACTTAAATTTTATTTCTAAGGTCTCCTTCGGTACTTACAAGTATACTAAAGTGCCCATTTTATCTCCAGTAGTATAGACTGGCGAGGTTATGAGATCCATAAGGCCAAGCAGCAAACCTACCACAACCGATCCATCTGTTGGGAAAGACGTTGTCGATGGCCGCATGTGTATTACGAGCGAAATGTGCAGGATAGGCACCGAACAAAAATTATGTGATTTCTCCTCTCTGCCAAGCAAACTTCCATCAGTAGTAGTCAAAATGCTTCGTGGAGAAAGTGAACGAAGACTTCGTCATAATAACGGGCGTCAATAGCGGGATGATGTGCTTTATGTGACGCACACGGCGAACGGAGCGGCGCCGAAGCTTGTTCAGTCCTCTCCTGCCAACTCTTATATTAGGGCACGACACTACGTAACAGTCTGTGCATGACCTAATAAAATAACTACGAACTGGACTATACAGGTAACTGGACTTAAAATCCGATTAAGATTTCCAAAGCTCCCCTAACAAGGAACTCTTCATATTAAATTCAGCCTAAGTCTCCGAATTGTGGAGTTCGCTATTACATAGACTAGGAGCACTTTAATAGTTCTTATGAAATAAGTTTTTGTACCCAATAGCTTTGGATCTGCTGAGCTCGGAAGCCTTCAGTCGGAAATCTTAAGTCATAAAATCTTGGATAATGGTCTCCATATATCTTGGAAGTTGGTCTAAGCCTAGAACTGCCAAGTACAATAGCTCACAAACGTCCGTAGCAATCAGCCCATTCTTTATCGAATAATCCCGTGAGATGACGTTACATATTGCGTTCAATGCATAATGGCACTATGAACATTTCGGTCCTTTTTTTCTTTTTTTTCTTTTTTTTACTCACAGACTTCATTGTGGTAATTGTATGGCCGCTAAGTATTAATTTGTTCGAGTACACTTTAGACGTGCGAGAAATGTTTAGGAGGAGCTGAAACCCAAAAAATCAATACTTTCCGCACTTTTAGATTTTCATCCCAGCAAAATCTAGAACTTCTTTACTAAGTTCGCGAATCAAAAATTATCTGTCCTAACTTACGGTTGTGAGACTGGACTTTGGGAAAACAAGCACAATCAACATTAGAAGCTGCTGAAATGTGGTTCTGGAGAAGACTGACAGGGACGAGTTGGACAGAAAAAAGACTAATATCCAAATCTTGAATGAATTTAATGAGAAACGGACCTTAATTTATTCAATAGAGCAGAGGAAAGCTAAATTTCTTGGACACGTCCTACGACATGACACCATTCTCCAGAATGTCTTAGAAGGAAAGGTCCTAGGAAAGAAGTCGAGAGGAAGACCGCGTCTCTCATATCTAAGGAACATAATCACTAAGATGGGTTTTGCTTCCTATGTCACGACGAAAAGGACTGCTGAAGACCGTGGGATGTGGATGCAGCGACAAGGCTTAGCCTTTAGATACTAGATGAATGGAGAACCATAATTTGGAGGATTACAAAGTAATAAAATAATAATAATAATAATCGTATGGCCTCAGCTACCGTTTGCAGACATTTCGATTTGACGCCATCTGGCTGTCTGCTCGTCAATTTCGACGTTCCGGTTTACTCTGTCTGCCATCTAGCGGACCTAGAGTAAACCGGATCTCTCTTGGGCGTCTATGGCTGAGATTTAATTAATTTTGTCGGGTAAATACCAAATGTATCACCAGAGATCTTTTACATGCCGACATCGTACGACATGGAGTGTCGAATGGACTTTTTTCCGCCCTTCAAAAATCCGACTACCTCTGCCGGGTTTGAACCCGCTATCTTGGGATCCGGAGGCCGACACTCTACCACGGACCCACAGAGGCAGCTATTACAAAGTAATAGTATAATATTTCTCAATTTGCCCAATGCTTCGTTAAAAAGACCACATTTTTAAACAAATACACAGGAAAAGCTGTGCTTTCTGCGAAGTAGTAAGAAGAGCTTCAGTCATTAGATCGTTCATAACAAATAATGATCACTTAGAATATGGATGTTTGTTGATTGCTCAGCCCGGAGGCTGGTTTGGACCGCATTAGCTCCAGCATCAGAAGATAAAGGTGGCCCAGTATCACTGAAGAGGCATACTAGGGAAATGAGAAGTACGGTAGGTTACCGTTCCTTTGCTCACTGAGCCAAAAGTTACTATTACACCTCAGTCTGCAAGCCCACTGAAATGCTCGCACCAACTGACCCCATGAGCGACATTTTCATACCATTCATAAAAGGGACTGGCTGGATAAGGAATGGCATTAATAGCATCACACATCCCTCGGTCACTTTCATGTTGTTAGGTTAGGTTAGGTTAGGTTAGGTTACGTGTGATCAGCGTGAGATTAAGCCCTGCCAGGGTATGAGGTTAGCCTAGCTTAACTTAGCCGAGTTACCCTCACAGGATCGGGTCTTCAGGCGCGGGTGGAAATGGATGTGCTAGAACCCGTGAAAATGCACTACTTCTCTATATATCAATCTATATTAACATCAGTTCGGCATCAGAATCGCTGATAGTTTTGAATTCATGAAAGAAGTACCCGTAGTCGTCTCCAGCTTAAAGCAGTGTATTGCCAAATCATTTTCCTCTCACTGTAGTACGCCGTCAGCCTTGTGTTTAGGGCCTTTCGCCACAAACCAGGTCGTCACCGGTACAACCAGTCACAGTTAACTTGTCACGTGACTGATCACGTGGTATAGTCCCTGGTATGAGAGCGCATACACTAGGGGTAAAACCTTACTCTTTCTGCCCTGTTAATCATTAAAATAGTGATTTATAGTTGTTTTATAACTGTTGAGTTTGAATCAATGTCACTAACCATACAGTTTAGGGACCCTACTTACTGATGCGATGTCTTACAGTTACTGTTAATCTTTCATGTTGGCACAGTGTAGTCATGTAAGCCCACCATCCATAATCCTTTCTGCTGCAGGATTTCTATGCCTGTTGCTTGCCAAAATTAGCATCTTCTCGTCCGCATTGGGATCAAAATATAGTAGCCATCTCTGTCAATCCGCAATTACTTTGTTTTTTTCATCAATGTCTCGCAGATAGTGAATGAATTTTGGCTCTGGAGGCAAACGAGATCTACGAACTTTACATTATGTCCTTTTAACCTTTGCCATCCCATGCCCGAGTTAACTCGGATGTCAGCATCTTTCCCCCTGTCCCAAACACGATTTATTTTTTTGCTACTTCTTTTACGTCGCACCGACACAGATAGCTCTTACGGCGACGATGGGATACGAAAGGGCTAGGAGTGGGAAGGAAGCGGCCGTGGCCTTAATTTACAGCCCCAGCATTTGCCTGGTGTGAAAATGGGAAACCACGGAAAACCACAAACACGATTTTTTTGCTAGGGGCTTTACGTCGCACCGACACAGATAGGTCTTATGGCGACGATGGGATAGGAGAGGCCTAGGAGTTGGAAGGAAGCGGCCGTGGCCTTAATTAAGGGACAGCCCCAGCATTTGCCTGGTGTGAAAATGGGAAACCACGGAAAACCATCTTCAGGGCTGCCGATAGTGGGATTCGAACCTACTATCTCCCGGATGCAAGCTCACAGCCCAAACACGATTTAACTCCGATTTCAAGCACTGCACTATTCTCCACTTCCGAGTCCAGTCTGAAGCTGTAGTTTTGTTCTTCATCACGTGCTCTGTTCAGACGACGGACAATTCCTAAATCGCCTTACCGTATTTTGACAATAAATATCTGCCTTGTGCTTTACTTTCACAGCTGTCTTCTGAGATGAGCGTGCAGAAGTGTAAAGAAAGCATGAAGGAAGATTATATTTTAGAAATTTTAGAGAATAATGACGAACCTGACTTTTATGAGTATAGTGACGATAAGTTGTTGTAGAACAAGCTGTAAACATTTGTCAAGTTCTGGTAAAAGTGTCAAGAGAAAACTATTGCTAATGTTGTCGTACCATGACTGTCCAGTAGCTAATACAAGTTATTTTTAGCCTGTTTCAACCATAGTCGAAACATCAAGAAAATTCTGGTATGGGACCTTTATAAGGTTTAAAAAAACTTGGGAGTGAAAAGGTTAAGAGATTTTGCTTTGGGTAATTTGACATTTGTCTCGCTGCATACAAGTCGACAATTTTGCAGTATCACAGATGTTGCTTCCTTCGAAGTAGTGACAATCTGCTTCATATTATCAACACATTCCGTTGCATGCACTCTTCTCCAACATTGGACATGTTTTATGTGCTCTGAAGGTTGTTCAATCCATCTGAGACTGCCATGGGACAACGTCACGGTGGATAACACTCCCCAGGTGTAACGTGTGGCATTACACTCCCTGAACCTGTGTTCAGGAAAGGCCTAGGAGTTGGAAGTGGCCGTGGCCTTAATTAAGGTACAGCCCCAGCATTTGCCTGGTGTGAAAATTGGAAACCACAGAAAAAGTCTTCAGGGTTGCCGACAGTGGGAATCGAACCCACTCTCTCCCGGATGCTAGCTAAGAAAAAAGTCCATTCGACACTCCATGTCGTACCATGTCGGCATGTGAAACATCTATGGTGGGTGACATATCTGGTGTTCACCCGACAAAACAGCCGTGGACGCTCAAGAGAGACCGTTTACTCCGCCATCTGGTAGCCCTGGAGAAAATGGAGCGTCAAAGTTGACGGACAAGCAGCTAGATGGCGTCAAATTAAAATGTCTGTACATTGCAACTGAGGCCATAAGATTATTATTATTATTATTATTATTATTATTATTATTGTTATTATTATTATTATTGTTACGGAGTTATCCGTGGTAGTTAAAGGTGAAAGAAGGTGCTGGGATGAATAGGTCTCAATCTACGAAATTAAAGTTAATTTAAAATTTAACAAGGTTATATTTTCTTTTCAAGATCAATAAATAACAAATATAACAGGTACACAGTAGCCTAGCAACCAATCAAGAATGTACAATTACGGTAGTTACAGGATTTGGGCTCTGAGACCCAGACACACAATTCTTGAGCAATTAGCCCAACTTTACTCGAATATACAAGATCCAACAAAAGGGGGAGAAAACCCCTATCATGCCCGGGGGCACTTACTCCCAATTACACAGTAAAGCCTCCTCGAGGCACACAGAAACCTTTTTTGAAAGAGCAACCCGCTCTCAAAGTTCCAGCCTATCAAAGGCCACACCAAACTCAACTTTCAAGCTGACCTCCAAACACATGAAAACAGGGGTAAAAATACCCAACCTACTGAGGCCTATTAAGTAAAGAAACAGGACAATTACATGGCCTCCAAAATACCAACTTGAGAGGAGGCGAAACCGCACTCCAAATACGCCTTAATGCAAGGGATAATCCCATACTAAAGAGGTGACTTATATAAGAAAACGATTTACATTCCATTAGAAGGGAAGAAATGGTAGTGAAAATAAGTTCACCTCAAAGCAATATGAGTGGGAGCTCGAGACGGTTAAGCACACTCTCTCCCCATATGTAGTTACAGAGGCAGAATTTAAATCAAGAGTCTTTTACATTTTAGAGGAAAGTTACATGGTAGAATGTTTCGAACCCGCCTCCAGGGTTAAACTGCTGAGCTGGCAAGAAAATAAGTTATAAGACGGCCATTACCTGGTAGTTGAACTGCTGCCCGAAGAAAGAGGCGCTTCCCGCCCCCTGCTACATAATTTACACACGGATAGATGTTACTGAAGTGGCGCAGAGACCCGAAAATTAGCAGTTTATATACCCTCGCGGAACATTCGAGACCTTTCAGGAATGATAACACCCGCCCACAATCATTTATTGGCTAACAACGAAAACCCCTACACCAGATGAAGAAGAAACACATTATTGGTGGAAAATTAGAGAAATTCGGGATTGGAAAATTCAAAACAAGGGGAAAGAGCAGGGTTATACAGCCAACCTAAACAATGACTGAAAGAAATTTAACAAAGAACAAACTTTTGAACACAAAATTTCTCCAAAAAAACAGTTCTTTCACTTCGCACTAGGGTGCACCATTGTAGTCCTTCAGTAGTGCCATCTAGAAGAGAATGTTCACACTTCTTACTGCAGGCAAAACAAAACTACATCGAAAACGACACAGTTCAGAACACTTCAAAATTTACAAGTAGGGACGTCTTCTGAGAAACTTGAGAATTAGCACTGTAGTTAAAGTTCAGGCTTCCTCCAGTAGAGGAGTTTCAACTGGCGCAAGGTTTGAATTAGCGGCGCGGAGGTGTACCGCCCGGTACAATTATTATTATTATTATTTATTATTATTATTATTATTATTATTATTATTATTATTATTTATTCATTCAACTTCGCTAATCGGCCAACTAGAGACCACGATAAGACTCACATATTCTGGCATTTGTCCATTTTTCGCTTGATCAACATGATCTTCATTAGCTCACTGTGCTTAGCAAGACGTTCTTCTGTCCATTTAGCACAAGTTGCCCGTTTTTCGTCCCGGAAAGTCCCTAAAGTCTTGATGGCTGCTCTGAAAAGATTTCAGTTTTGTGTATGTTCTGCTTGTATGCCCAGTTCTTTAAGATCTTTCTTGACATTAACGTACCATGGCATTGCCGTTTGTGGTTTTAAGTCAAATGTACTGAAGATACGTTTCATCCATCGAGAGTCGATCATCCGTTGTATATGACCGTAGAAGGGAACTCTGCCTTTACGCATTGTGTCCGTGATCTTCTCCATCTTAGAGTATACTTCTTGCCTGGATTTTCTAATGTAGATGCCATTTTTGTAGTTTGGGCCAAGTATGGTGTGTAGGATCTTTCTTTCTTTCCTCTCTAAATCCGCAAGCAAACATTTACCGGACAAGATAAGGCATTCAGGTGCATACAGCGATAGTGGTTTGATGGCAGAATTGTAGTGACGAATTTTTGTGTTCAGAGAAAAGCACTTTTCGTTATGTTGCGGGCGGTTTGGAAAGTGATTTCCATTTCCTGGATTCTTGCTGCTATGGCCTTTGTCAAGTCCATTTTGCTGGATCCATTCCCAAGCATATTTACACATATTAACACGGTTTATCATTCCATATTTGGTGTTTAGTTACGCCGTATCATCTTTGATGTTCGACATTATTTCTGACTTTTGAAAGGAAATTTGTAAACCTGTTTGTTCTGCTACTTCAACACATGGATCTGTTCTGTTGCACTTTCTAAATTTTCTGTCATCAGGGCTATATCATCAGCAAACGCTAAGCAATCTATTTCCACTCTGTTTTCCTTTGTCCCAATCCTTATGGGTTTGTAAAGGTTTCTTTCTTTTATCGTCTTTCGCCACTCCTGTAGTACCTTCTCAAATATGCAGTTGAACAAAAGAGGTGACAGCCCATCCCCTTGTCGAACGCCTGTCTTGATCTCAAAGGGTTCAGAGATACATCCTTGGAAATTTACTTTGGATTTGGTAGTAGATAGCGTTCCCGTTCTTATCGTTAGCAGTTTCTCATCGACTCCCATTTCTGCAACTATCTTAATCTTAAGCAACACATCACGGTCGATGGAGTCTTATGCTTTCCTGAAGTCTACAAATGTCGATACATAGGTTTTACCTCTCAGCACGTGATACCTTATTATGGCTTTTAGGTTAAGAATTGTTCTGCACTTGATCGGCCTTTCCGAAAATCTGCCTGGTATTTTCCGAGTTTTTGTTCAACTTGCTGTTCTAGTCTTTCAAGGATGGATAGTGACAGGATCTTGTAGGCTACTAACAGAAGAGAAATACCACAGTAATATTTCACATCTCTTATATTTCCCTTTCTTGAGTAAAGGATGGATCAAAGCTACCTTCCAGTCCTCTGGTAGTTCTTTTTCCCATATATCCACAACGGTTTGGTGTAGGATGCGAATTGCTTCTTCCGGTGCATGTTTACACAGCTCCGCAATCATGGAGTCTTCACCAGGAGCCTTGTTACTTTTCAGTCTCTTTATTTGGCGTTTGATTTCATCGCGAGTTGGTGGAGAAGATGGCAGGTTTTGGCTCTCTGGTCTGTTTAATTTGATGGGGTTGGCATGTTTTTCACAGTTTAGAAGTTCGTTAAAATACTTCGCTAAGAGTATTATTATTATTATTATTATTATTATTATTATTATTATTATTATTGCATTCCGGCCTTCTAAGGACCACGTTACAATTTCAATTCTTCCTCCTTTCCTTTTCTTCCAGTATTCTTTCATTGTTTCACTGTGCTTTTTCCTGTCTTCAGTCCACTTTGTGCCTGTTTTCTTTTCCTTCCTCCCTTGGAATCCTTCCATTTGTAAGGCTTTCTTCCTAAAAATCTTTCTTTCCAATAATTCTTCTTCTCGTATGTTCCTTTCCAGGTCTTTCTTGACTTCTTGAATCCATGTGGTAGTTGATTTCTTTTCCCAAAGGTACTTGAAGATTTGTTTAGTTAGTCTATTGTCATCCATTCTGTAAATGTGTCCAAGAAATAGCAATCTCCTTTTTCTTATTGTTTCTGATATGTTTTCTATGTTCTGGTAAATTTCATTGTTACTTCGTAATTTCCAAAACTCTGCAATTCTTAGAGGACCTAATATTTTCCATGTAATTCTTTCTAATATTTCTAATTTATCGAGCTTGTAGTTCAGTGCTAGACATTTGCTGGCATAAATGCATTCTGGTTTCACTACTGTGTTGTAGTGCTTTATTTTAAGTTTTCTTGATAAGCACTTTTTGTTATAAGTATTCTTAGTTATACCGTAAGCTCTTTCCATCTTTTGTATCCTCTCCCCTATAGCAGATTTTTCTAAACCATTTTCTTGAATTGTCTCACCTAAATATTTGAATTTCTTTACCTTTTCTATTTAACCAATATCCGTTACTAAAAACTTTGGGGCACTTTTTATATTCGTCAAAAATTGTTTTCTCGGCAGAGATTCTAAAGCCTGTCATGTTGGCTGTCTTTTCAAGGAGATTGACTTGCATTGCTGCATCTGTAAGGCTTTCTGAAAGTATGGCAAAATCATCTGCAAATGCTAGGCAATTTATTGCAACAACTTTGTTCTTCTTCGCCAGCATGAGTGGCAATATTTTGGATTCCTTCAGTTTTCATTCCAAATTCTTACAATTTTATTATTCTTATGCTTATTATTATTATTATTATTATTATTATTAATATTATTCAGAGATAGCTGCCTCAGTAAATTATACTGATATTTTTAGTCAAAACATTATTGAAACATCGTTTGAAAAATCTAATTATGAAGTATCTTCACAGTAAACCTTGTACAAAGGAAGCTATTCCTTTTCGGACTTTCTCTCCAACAAGTTTGGCGGATGCAGAGTGGGTCTTCGCCCACAAGTGGTCACGGATGTTCTGTGGTCCGACAGCTCTGCACTCCGACCGGCCAACCGAGCAGAGGAGGAGTGGCCACGTCTCTACCGTATTCTACTGTATTCGGGAAACGGAGAGGGCTGGTTCCCATCGTCGGCTGTCCTCAGAATGGTTTTCCGTGGTTTTCCATTCTCCTGCACTAAGACGAATATCGGGACAGTTCCTAGTATAGGCCAAGGCACCAACCCACTCGCCTTCACCGCACATCTCCTTCTCCTGGTCTGAGAGAAGGTGTCACGATCTAGCAGACCCGCCTCCCCCATCAGGGGTGGAATAAAAATACTGAGTAGTTATAGTAGTCTCTAACAACATTCGCTGCAAACAGTGCTAGACGCTGCTTGCCATTTTCCTGACATAACAGAAGAACTCAGTGTACTGGATCAATATATACGAAAGAGCACTATAATAGTTTATTTCAAAGGGCCTTAGTACAGGACGAGGTGCCAAAAATTTGACGGAGAGAGAAATGCATTTTTTTTTATTTTTTGTCCAGAATTGCAGGTGACCCAAAGATAAGAAATTATGTGCTACATACGGTTGTTCGCTCAGTTTTTGTGTCAGGAAGGGTACATTATTAGTGCATAAAAGGAGAGCAATCCCCATTCAGGCCATGAGGGAACCTCCATACTAAGTTAACTCTATGACTGGCCACCATCGTCAACACAAGAAATGATCACGAGGTTAATTCCTGAAGGGCAGAGAGTTCAGCACACGGCCATGTGTCTCAACAAGTGCAACAAGTATCGCTTCTAATTTTCTCTACTTCTGGTGGGGAATCGAACCATCGTTCTTCCGGATGAATTGAGAATTCGGAATGTCGAGATAATTAACCAGGTCCCCTACATACCGCCACTTTAGGTTTTATAACACGGTAGCAGAGGCCATACGATTATCATTATCGTTATTATTATTATTATTATTATTATTATTATTATTATTATTATTATTATTATCTGCCTGCTGTCATTTATTGATGGATACAGTACTTTTGCATCCATCTCTTGGCACAGGCCAGAGTAAAATGTAGCTTCCACCGAAGTCCCAATCAACATCCATGGCTGTG
Organism: Anabrus simplex; assembly: GCF_040414725.1. Lineage (NCBI taxonomy): Eukaryota > Metazoa > Arthropoda > Insecta > Orthoptera > Tettigoniidae > Anabrus > Anabrus simplex. The sequence continues at coordinate 295,668,447 of NC_090268.1, read as the reverse complement.
ACAATATGGAAGTTGCTGAGGTATGGGTAGTGCTCAGTAATGACATTCAGTGCATCTGAGTGTTATGAAAGGTGCTGCTCATAGGATCAGTCTTGCTGCAATAGTACTTTCTGACCCAGTGAGGAAAGCAATGGCAAACTACCTCACTCCTCATCTTGCCTAGTACGCCTCATTTTGGTGCTGCCATTGGTTTTTGGGGTTTCCTTATAACCGCATAACCTTTTGGTGGTGCTATTTGAGGATCCAATCAGCCTCTGGGCTGATGACCTAACAGACACATTATTATTATTATTATTATTATTATTATTATTATTATTATTATTATTATTATTATTATTATTATTATTCTGCGAGAATAGGTCAGTTAGGACCACACGGAATCAATATTTGTTGAGCTTTCCTTCTTGCCCAGTAGTTCATTTTTATCGATTGTTGTAATTTATCGTCCTTCGTCCAGGTACGTCGTGTTGGTTTCTTCTCGTATTCCTCAAATTCCCTTGTGTGGACAATTTTCCTGATTACATTTCTATCCTGAAGATTTAGTGATCCTAATTCAGTGAGGTCTTTCTCTACTTGCTTACCATTTTGATCTCGTACGTTTGATCTAAAACTTTGTGTAGTTGAAAAGTAAGTCTGTTGTTATTCATTCTTTGCAAATGGCTTATACATTAAATTCGTCGCAGTCTTATTGTATCAGTAAGATTAAATATTTTTAAACATATTTCCGAGTTGCGTTCGGGTAATGTAATCAATTTTTAATTTTTGGCCCTATCGTTTTTCTCGCGAATTTCCTTTGTTTAATCTCTAATGTATCGCTCCTTTAAATTATTATTACCACAGAAAACAGAAGAGGTCTGACCCTTCAAAGAATGAGGATATTTGTAAAAGAAAGGGCCATAAAAGATACTCTAGGCCTCCATAGCCCGCCTTCGTAGCGTAACGGTTAGTGTTATTACCTGCCGTCCTCGGAGGCCTGGGTTCGATTCCCGGTACTGCCAGAAATTTAAGACTGGAAGGAGGGCTGGTATGTGGCCCAAATGGTACATGCAGCTCACCTCCAATGGTGGTGTGCCTGAAAAGAGCTGCACCACCTCGGGATGAGGACACGAGTTTACTATAGTCCGACTCGTTGGCTGAATGGTCAGCGTACTAGCGTTCGGTTCAGAGGGTCCTGGGTTCGATTCCCGGCCGGGTCGGGGATTTTAACCTTCATTGTTTAATTCCAATGGCCCGGGGGCTGGGTGTTTGTGCTGTCCCCAACATCCCTGCAACTCGCACACCACACCTAACACTATCCTCCACCACAATAACACGCAGTTACCTACACACGGCAGATGCCTTACAAGGGCTGCACTCGGCTAGACATAGCCACACGAAATTAGAAATTAGACGCCTCGATAACCTAATATCGTTGAGGAAAGGATAGGACAAGAATTCGTCAAAAGAGGTAGGACAAAAATATGAAAGTGAGGAGTCTGGCACAAGTAAGTGGAAGCCATGCCGGACTCAGATCGTGGACTCTCGATTCCCAACTCAGTCTCCCAAATTGAGAGGCCCTGAGGGTGGTCATAAAATTCTAAAGGCTCAGGAACTGGGTAGCAACACATAATGTGTGGTTTGTTCTGATCAGTGTATGTGTCTCTAAGGAACTGTATACGCCTGCCATAAAATAAATACAGTACTAGAGCGCACCACTACTCCCTACTACCTGGTCCCAGAGTGAGGCTAAGAAAACTGTTCCCTTTGGGATGACCACGGAAACTGGTACTCCCTGGGGATCGATAGCATTACTTCTGATGTCCTCTGAGGACTCTCCATTCTGCCTCAATCCCGACCGCTCCACTAACTCTAGTTTATACTTTCCATATTCTAGTAGTTGCCTTTATCTTTTCGACTTTGCAAAAAATTTATTTCTATTTAATTAATGATGAATATTATGCTTTCCTTTCATGTTGGATTATAACGTGTGTCTCCTACAAAGACCAACTGAATTTTTCTCTCAAATATTTAAGAATTAGGCGATGAAATAAGGTACTCCCGGATAAGAGTTTCCACAGAGTCGAGCATTATCTATCATCTGCCATATATATTATTTCAGTAGTATAGATCGCTTTTGCGGCACTCACAAGTAACCGATCGTGACAAACGGGCATTCGTTACTCAAGACGTTCTTGATGAAATTAAGTTAGAATTTCCCACACAAGTCGCTGAACACAAACTATGTAAAATATGTGGAATATTATAATTACTTGGAAAATCTTTTTCTATTGTCAGTTTTGTGACAGAATTTACGAACAATCTGCTTATACATTAGTGGTGATAAAACGTATGGCGTTCGTTATTGTGAGCGAAGAGGTGGGAGAATGGCAAAACGAAAAATCATATATTCATTAAGCGTCAATAAGGGTTGACAAACTGTTTTAATCAAGACGTTCTTGATGAAATTAAGTTAGAATTTCCTACCCACCGCAATCACAGTTTCTAATTTCTTGAAAGTGAAAAAAATGAAGTTTGATAGATCCGGATTAAGGGTGAATAGCTCGAAATGAGAGAAACACAAATCATGAAGCAAAAGTTATTGGATCACCAGGATGATTTTCGTAATATATCAAACCATCGTATTCGACCTGTCAAAGAACAGTCAAGCAGATGAAAATAAGCCGTACAGTGTCACGGTCGAGCACGAGTATCATCCAATGTGATCTTGAAAAGTGACTAGCAAACTGACAGTAGCTTGCTAAATGTTTCGGGGAAAATCTTACTCTGCTGGGCATGACATGGTTCTTATTTATCCGACAAAGTAAACTCGCTAGTAAATGTGCGGCGTGATCCAGTTATAATCTCTAAGCCATTCATGAAGAGCGATTGCAGGTAAGAAAGTTCGTAGTTTCACACAACTGCCCATAGCCACGCGATCTCCAGTTTTACTTTGAGTCCGAATCTCATGGATGCGATTTTTCATTTCAAAAATTCCACATGCATTGGACGGTATTCAATCCACGGTCACCACGATGAGAAGCCATTTGGCTACAACTCCCCCTAAAAATAACTAACTTATATAGAGTATAGTGCGACGTTCAGTCGTAATTTTAGAAAAGAACTTCGACAACTATGATCCCAGTGTCCAGACCAAGCTCTATATTTACAATGCCATAGTGATAAAATGATCTAAGTGTACTTCCAGGGAACATTTAATATATCTGTATATATGTACCATCAGTGGTGACTTCAAAGACTACTTCGAGTAAAATAACAGGATTGTCAAAGAAATAAACATCAGCATGAAATTCCCCGCTTGGGTGTAATATTTTCTCCTTTCATTAATGAATTCTGGAGCATTATCTAATCATCTGTCATATATATTATTTCAGTAGTATAGATCCCTTTTGCGGCACTCACAAGTAACCGATCGTGACAAATGGGCATTCGTTACTCAAGACGTTCTTGATGAAATTAAGTTAGAATTTCCCAGCCAGCAGTGACGAACTGCACTCTCATTTCATAAATATCGATCATTTCTTTTTAAAAATTAGTTTGAAAAATTGTACGAAGTGTGCGATTTGCAAATACAGTTGCTGTAGGAAAATACGCGCCATCATCGCTGTTCACTTCATATTTTGGCTCGCTGGGACGCCTGTTGTATGTCATATAATATGCTGTAATTACCAGTTAAGAAAAGAATGATAGTAAAACCAAAAGTTACATCCGGAACATTTGTCAGCATAATAATGCACTTTCATTTGCTTCCGTTCAAGTGGATACCATAAATGTTAAAACATCAAAGATTACATTAAGTGGTAAGTAAGACTGTCTAATATTGTACTGATTTGTGTATTCCTTAGTTCACCAGGGTATTACTCCACCACATAATTTGTGAACATGCGAGATTTCTCGCACGGGTCCCTTAGTATAAATAAAATCGTGGACGGTGTGTGTCTGTTTATTAAGTATTTTGGCGAAATTTTGGTATAGTTATCCGTTTCAGGTATAATAATGACCAGCTATAATAATGTCTGAGTTATAACTGGAACACTACTGCGTACAGTTCTACTAAACTTCATATATAGAAACCACCTTCCCTTCGGTAGGTTTTAGTGCCAATATTATTTGTAAATCCCTGAATGGACTGGTTTTTAGGAAGATCGAAACAGTTACTTTACCTCCCACAAAATATACAAAACCAACCTTAATGGAAATCAATTTCTAAACCTTTTCCTCGTGTGTACCTTTCCGATAGGGGAATTAATAAGGGAGATATCACTAACGGACGATTTTAGAGGCTAAGTCATGTCACTTCAAGGTGGGTTAACTGGAATAATTAAAGAGCCATTTTACTTTTCGATAGAACAGATAATAAGAGAGGTTATCGTCAACTATTGGTTTCATGGGTCTTCAGTTACAGCATGTTTCAGATAAACAACAATATGTAACCGAGAAGTAGGGAGAATTTCGCACATCTGACCAGGAACTGAACCATTCAATAAACTCTTCGATCGTCCTCATTCTGTCTCAACTTTGTTCTACTTTATCATACTTCACGTCACTGCCACGTGCTTTCGTAGAAAAATATCAGTTTAACATGCCGTGTTAAACATTTGAATACCGGCATGTAACTTCAAATAAATTCTTGAAGGAATCGTGTAATCCATTATCAATTCCCGTGCGAAGAACGGATACATATGCTAGTTAACTGATTTGATTGATTGATTGATTGATTGATTGATTGATTGATTGATTGATTGATTGATTGATTGATTGATTGATTGATTGATTAATTGATTGATTGATTGATTGATTGATTGATTGATTGATTGATTGACATATACTAACATGCCGTGAGTCATGGGATAGAAGTATTTATGTTTACAAGTTGCTTTACGTCGCACCGATACAGATAGATCTTACGGCGACGAAAGAAAAGGAAAGGGCTAGGAGAGGGAAGGAAGAGACTGTGGCCTTAATTAAGGTACAGCCCCAGCATCTGCCTGGTGTGAAAGTGGGGAAACCATGGAAAACCGTCTTCAGGGTTGCCGACAATGGGGTTCGAACCCACTATTTCCCGAATGCAAGCTAACAGCGACGTGACTCAAACCGAAAGCCACGTGCTCCGTTTACGAAAAAGACGGAAAGTCTGTTTAGCTTTATTCTCCAGCATACGTTAAGGAACGTCCCTCACTAAAGCTGGCAACGTGGTACTTGCAAAGGGAAACACATGTTAAATTCTGTATAATTTTCAATTATTTTTAAACAGTACTCAACAAACAATTAGCCGTAACTGCTATAACTTGTGTTAGGACACAGAGGATTTTAAATACGAATGAATAGAGACCTTCATGAAGCAGAAAAAGAACCCAATGCATTGTGATCGTCTGTGTGGCTTGGGACTTGAAACTGTGACAAAGGAAAGAATCGACTTTGAGTTCTTCCTCAGAGTGTTGCTCTAACTACTCAACTAGAAAAGTTATTCATGGAGGTCAATGTGCCAAATATATTTATTCATCTGTACAACACAATTCCTTCTAAAGCAAAATTATGTGTAGTAGAAGAACTGGACTTAGACAGAAGTTAGAAAACAAATGCATCCGAGGTTAGAAACTTCTGGATAAAGTACACGGGATCACGGATAATCTTATTCTCTCTGCCATCTGTTTCGAGCTACCTCTACGAAAGAAATCTATAAAATTTTGTGACAGAAGTTTGTGCTCATGCCAACAAATGTCAACAAGAGTTCACTAATATTACATTATTTCATTCATAAACTACTCAGCTCCATTGCTAAATATTCAGCATGCTAGTCTTTGGCCAAAGAGTACCTGGGTTCAATTCCAGGCCGGGTCAGGGATATTAACCTTAAGTGATTAATTCGTTTGGCTCGAGGGCAAGGTGATTTTTGTCTTCAACATTAGATATCATCTTAGGTAGGGCCCCATTCTCACAGACAAGCAGTTCGCCTATAGCCGTCTACTAGCAAAAGACCTGCACCAGGCCTCTCCGGAGAACATATGGCATAATAATAATAATAATAACAATTACGGCGTACGGTCATTGGAGACGCCTGGTGCGGGTTTTTCGAGTAATGCTTTATAGGCGACCTGCACGTCTGTCCAATACGGCAAAAATACCTAGGCCCCGAGTCAGAGACATTTATCAATTAAGATAAAAATTCTCAACCCAACTGGGGATGGGACGCTACGCCCCTCAGACCAAAGCCCAGCATGCTGGCTATTTAACCATCATTATATATTGTAATCACTTCAGATTGTGCATAAAATGGGCATACTAAAGGAAAAATGAGGAGTGAGGTAGCTTCTCGCTGCTTTTCTCACCGAGCCAGAATTTGCTGTTACATATCAGTATGCCAAGCCCATTGAAATGCACGCACCAACCATACCAGTGACAATTTTCACACCATTCATAAAAGGGACTGGCTGCATAAACAATGGCATTACTAGCATCGCTCACACCTCGGTCATTTTCATATCGTCAGAGCCAAGATTGAGACTGAGACAGGTCGGTGAAAGAAACAAATGTTATCGTGCCCGTATCAGAAGACATAGCGTACTGCAAACACTACGTCTCACTAGCAAAAGCATTACCCACAGGGAGAAGGAACTGAGTGCCAAGATGCTGAAGAAACATATCTGACTTTATCTGGTTTTATCGCAGAGTTTAGTGGTATCCAAATATGCAGCGACAACCTGGAAATGTGCGTGCTGCAACAGCAGGCTGGGAGAGATTTTGTTCGTTTGAACTTTCCATTTGTAGTACTTTGATGTGTACAAATAATAATAATATCCTACGAGAAAACCAAATACATGGAAAATCTACGTCAAAATAGCAAAAGAACTCCGCTAGAGATGGAAAACGGCACAATTTCACAAGTGCCCTCCTTCAAATACCTTGTAGAAATTATACTACCATCAGGATTAGACAGTAGTGCCAATGTAGAAAGAAACACCAAACTACATAAGGCATACAGACTGACGTGAAATTACTACAACAAAAGAGTCATATCGCGTAATGCAAAATTATTACACTACGAGACAGTTGCATTGCCTGAAGCTTTATACGCCACAGAAACCATTTGCTTAGGTGGCCACTCTAAAATTACACAAATTGAAAAGCAGGAGCGAAAAAATTCTCAGGAAAATTTATGGTCCTACGAGAGAAAATGGAATGTGGATTAAGAGAACAGCGGACCTCTACTCCTTCACCGACAGGTTTACTGATGCCGTACGGAAAAGACGCCTTAATTTCTATGGCCATATCTACAGAATGAACAGCGACAGACTAACTAAAAGATTATTCAAAGTAATCAACTCAAACGAGGTCAAAATAAAATGGCTAGAATAAACTAAGACGGACCTCCAAGAAATAAATATCACAGACGACATCATGGAAAATCGTGGAGCTTTTAGAACAAAAGTAGCCAATCGTAAATTTAGGGAGAAACCCAAAAAGACAACTGGTAGGAAGTGGTCGACAGAACGCAAGATGCAACACAGTGCATTCATGAAGAGATTTTGGGAGGATAAGAAGGCACAAACCATCAAACCAACTAACAAGTTCAATAATAATAATAATAATAACCGGTAACCATATTCTAGTGAAGTGATTGTGGCCTACTTGCTACCTACCGGCGAGGTCGTGTAAGTCGTTCCAGGGCAGTAATTAATTAACGGAAATGTGTTGTTGGAACGTCAGCCCGAAGGATGGTCAGTCCTGCCATTAATCTAATCACGACAGACGAGGTGTACAAGGAAATGGGTAGAGATTTAGTTTACTCTTGCTTTTCTCACTGAGGCAGAATATACTATTATATATCAGTCTGCCAAGCCTATTGTAATGTACACATCAACAGACACATAGTTTCACACCATTCATCTCAGGGACAGGCTGCGTAAGGAATGGTGGTACAAGCATCGCTCATATCTCGCTCACCTTTATACTGCCAAAAACCGAAGATGAGATTAGGACAGAACGATGGGGGAAAAAACTGTTATTCTCAGAAAACATACCACCGTAAATTCTCGATCTGAACAGGAAGAGTTACTAAAGGAAAATTGGCAAAGATCGCCGGAGATTTGGAAGAAACCATGGAGAGCCCTACTTTATCCTGCAAAAATGATATGTTTTGAAATACTTGAGCAATAATAATAACAAACAACTATGGCCTCAATTATTGAGCTGAAGTGGAGCCATCTACGCGGCCTATCTACTAATTTTTACATTCCACCGAGCTCGATAGCTGCAGTCGCTTAAGTGCGGCCAGTATCCCGTATTCGGGAGATAGTAGGTTCGAACCCCACTGTCGGCAGCCCTGAAAATGGTTTTCCGTGGTTTCCCATTTTCACACCAGGCAAATACTGGGGCTGTACCTTAATTAAGGCCACGGCCGCTTCCTTCCCACTCATAGCCCTTCCCTATCCCATCGTCGCCATACGACCTATCTGTGTCAGTGCGACGTAAAGCAACTAGCAAAAAAAACATTCCAACGGTTAACAACGAAAGCGACATTCTACAGGACGGATTAATTTAATTTTCTTAGATGACGCCGAATGTACCAACAAAGCTTTAACATGCCAACAACAATGATATGGAGAGCTAAGACTTTTGAGGGACCTTCAAAAATCGTCTTCCGCGGTTGGGATAGAACCCCAGAACTTGAAGTCATAAGTCGAACACTACCGCTGTTCCACCATGCTACCTTAGAGGTTAGAATCCAGGACACAGCTGCTATCCTAGTTCCAAACGAGAACTACCATTTACGACCCGAGGCACCTTCCCTACCACTGCCTCCAATTGACTTCGAGATAATAATAATGTATGTATGTTCAGTCCGTCAGCGATTCCGCTGGTCGGATCCTCAACAGCTCTGCCGTCAGCTGGCATAGATGGCCTAGATATCACTGAAGAGGCGTACTAGGGAAATGAGGAGTGAGGTAGTTTCCCGTTGCTTTCCTCACCGAGCCAGAGTTGCTATTACAGTCCGCCAAGCCCACTGAAATGCATACACCAACCGACCCTATGAGCAACATTTTCATACCATTCATAGCAGGGACTGGCTGCATAAGGAATGGCATTACTAGCATCACTCGTACCTCAGTCACGTTCATATTGTCAAAGCCAAGGATAAGACAGAGACAGATCTATGAAAGTAACAAAATTGCTATAGCCTATACCAGAAGACATAGTGCACTGTAAACACTAGGTCCTGCCAGCAAAGGCATAATAATAATAATAATAATAATAATAATAATAATAATAATAATAATAATAATAATAATAATAATAATAATAATAATGGCGTGTGGTCCCCGAAGATGCCTGGTGCTCTACCCACGACAGATTATAATGATGAAGATGGCACACACATCCAGACGCCGAGCCATTGGAATTAACCAATGAAGGTTAAAATCCCTGACCCGGCCGGGACCCTCTGGACCAAACGCCAGCATGCTAACCATTTAGCCATGGAGCGGGACAGTCGAGATATGTTTTCTGAGTTTACAAGAACGAGGATCCTGAAACAATAATAAAGGCATCACGACCTGGTTGTAAGCAGTAACAATAACAGCAAGTGTAAGAAAACGCGGATGAACGTCGCAAAGTTATGACGGGCTCGAAACAACAAAACGAAGCAATGAAATCTCAGTATTTAATACTAAAACATCATACATTATCATTATAGACCGTTATGCCTTTCAGCGTTCAGTCTGCAAGCCTCTGTGAATTTACTAAACGTCGCCACAATCCTCTATTTGCAACTAGTTCTGTGGCCTCATTTAAAATGTTTTGAGCTCGGTAAATTCATGAAGCAGGATGCTACCCTACTTGCACATAGTCCAAGTGAGGATCTCTCCTCTAACGGCTTAGGGACCACCGGTGGATTGTATAGTCTTAGCCGCCTGAGCACAAGGAGGACCATGGCTCAGAATATGACCGGGATGACCAATCCCATTCCGTAGCAACTGGTATCCCGACTCTCAGGACCACTTATTAGGCCACTCAGCCGTTGCCCATGGTTCACGAACTAGGACGTGACTACAGTAACCCACACGATGAACCATCTTAATACTAAACAAAGACGGAAATTTGTTGGAGTGCAGCAAAGAAGTCATCGGGGTGGGATTAATCTTTCGGGCACTGAGCCTCACTTCACATGTAGCAGGGTTTCCCATTGTTCTCAGTCTCTTGCTATGATATGTGGGGTGTCAAAATTTCTAACAAATAATTGAATTCAACCTCAGTCTCTCCTCTTTCTCCTCCTTCCACAAGACAAAGCACATATCCAGTTATAACCAATCGTTTACGCAAGATTGCAAACATCTGTATCAGAGCACGTCATGACTCTTCCATTCTTAGCGCAGTCAGGAGTCGAACCCAAAGATTCTTGAGCGGTTCCTCTCATCCCTAGGCCAGAGACGTGTTCGTAACATTTAGTAATGACAAAAAGTAAGTTAATGCTTAGGTAGGCATTTCACAGTCTATTGAGAGGTCAGAGTGTCTCGGAAGTGGAGCGGAAACCGATGAGAGAGCAGTTCACATGGATAGCGCGAAGAGCGGTATTTTTAGCGATAATCGATACGGACAGGAGCCACAGTGACCAAGGCCTGTAACACGCTTGGAGTCTCCTGTCAGCGACGAATAGAGGTGAGATGATTAAATTATCTCGTCGAACTTATTGCAAGGAGCACACACAATGAAGAGAAAAATGATGGATGATGATGTACTCAATTTCCAGGTGTCCATCCTGAGTATGGCAGTATTGTAAGCAGTAGCGGCTGGTGGTATCTGAAGCTGGGTTCATTTTTATAGAAGATTACAGAAATAATAACAAACTCTATTATCGTAACGTAATGAATAACATTTCTATTAAAAGTGAAATATACCCCCTGTTAGAATACAGTAAATAAGAGGCTAATTATATAGTATAACTAAAGTTATTCTTACCTCCCTTGAATTGAACATTTGCCTTCCTGTTTTTCATTGATACTAAATGTTGGTAATATTGTGGGTGGATCGGTTTGGCGTACCATAGTATCGTGGAGAAGAAAATATCGTCGGGAAAGGAGAGAAAGCAGGAATGAAGTCATCCCCGCAGAGTGGTGCAATTTAATTACGGCATTTGGAGTTGTTACTCAATAGGGGGTTTGCTGGTCTCGTGCAACACCCAAGGACCGAAACTGTCGAGCGTGCTACCTGATGCTACGTACAGGCTTATTGCTTGGGAACTGCCGTAGGAAAGCAAAACCCAGATCGATCGATCGATCGATCAATCAATCAATCAATCAATCAATCACTAATCTGCATTTAGGCCCAGGTGGCAGATTTTCTATCTCTTGTTTTCCTAACCGTTTCTGAATCAGCTGTCCTTACCACACAAACTTATCTGACATTTGTTGGTCATGCTTCCCAATTGACGTTTGGTAAACTGAGATCACCCGCTGCAATCACATTCCTTTCCATATCGTTTCCCACATAGATGATTATCTTATCAAATAATTCTGAATCAGCGCCAGTGCTAGCCTTTCCAGGTCTGTACATTCCAAAGACATCAAGTCGCCTACTATCTTTAGAGATGAGACTTACACCTGAGTTTAATTCCATTACGAAGCATTAGTACATCGAACGTCCAAAGATGGTTGATTTTACACATTTTAGAATATATGCTAGATTTCTAAAATAAAAAATGAGAAGAAAAGACGAAATGAAGTGTAAAATTATTTGGAGTAGTGCAACGCTGCAACGCGCCTGATTTTATGCCACGGTGTAGGGGTAGCGTGTCTGGCACGTTGATTACAGTTGAAGAGGTACTCATATCTGACGGCGAGATGGTCTTGGAAGCGAAGAATAACGGCCGAGAGGATTCGTTGTGCTGACCACATGACACCTCAATCTGCAGGTCATGACCCTTTGGGCAATGGGGTTTGTTTTTAGCAGTGTTTTATAGGCAACAAATGTAAAATTTCTGATGATTAGCTTAAGGATGTGGAAGAAATTTAATGCTATGAATATTATTGAAATCTACTTCGACTAATTTTGTCAGCACCGAATATTGTCAGTACTTTAGATTTCAAGGCACCTGGACGATCCTGCAGTAGGTCTTTCTCTAGGGTCAATTTCTCTCAGATGAGCCTTTATAATATCGACCACGTCCTGTAGCAGATGAGGCAGTAAAGGCAATTTGCTATTTTTGTAGTGTGCAGAACTGGAAACGGCGACGTGGTCGCGCTATTGGATAAGGTGATCAGCTAGGTGGGACATGACTAGCGGATGATCTCTACCAAATGTTAACAGACAGGGTAATGCGAATGACAGAAAGCATGACCAATCGTAAATAAGTTAATCTGGGAAGGACAGCTGAATCAGAAAGTGATGGGATCCACTAAAGGGAAGAATATTCTAGACATGGTGTTGATAAAACCAGATGATCACTGTAAGGAAACTGGAATGATAAAAAGTATAAGTGATCAAAAAGCTGTTTTCGTTGTGGTATAAAATAAATGTAGAAAGAAAGGTTGTAATAGGGATATTAAACAGTATCACATGACTGATAATACAGGTATCATGGAAGCTTAAAAAAGTAATTGTGATCGGTGAAAAACGGTAAGTAAAAATACAAACAGCCTATGGGATGAGTTTCAGGCTATTGTTGAGGAGTGTGAAAACAGATACGTACATTTTTCTTTTGGCTAGTGGTTTAAGGCCACACTAACTCATTGAAGGTTTCGGTACCGCAAGGACGAGAAAGGGCTAGGACTAGTTAGGAAACGGCCGTGGCCTTAATTCAGGTGCCTGGTGTAAAAATGAGAAAGGGCGGAAAACCATCTTCAAGGCTGCAGACGAAGGGATTCGAACCCACCATCTCTCGAATTCAAGTTCACAGCTTCGTGACCCTAATGGCACAGCCAACTCGCTCGCTATATGTACCTTTTAAAAGTCTTAGGAATAGCAAAGATCCACTGTATTTTAACAGAGAAATAATTAGATTAAGGAGGTAATACATGTTGGAGAGATTGAGAGAGAGGTGAGAAATTGAAGGAGTTTACCAAGAAATTAAATTTAGCGAAGAAATCAGCTAGGTATAACACGATGGTAAGCATAATTGGCAGTCATTTGAGGTTTAGTGAAAAATGGCAGGGGATGTACAGGTACTTTTAAGACAGAAACGGATTCCAGAAAGGACATTCCGTGAATTATACATGACGAAGGGGAGATTATATGTGAGGATTTACAGAAGGCATAAATATTGGGTCAGCACTATGTAAATATAGTGTAATGGCCAGGTACAGGTCGCGACTAAAGCTAGCTAAGTACTGAAATTCACCCATGATAACGAAGATATTTACAAAAAAGACAAAATTTGAAAACTAGAAAAGCAGCTGGAATCGATACGCTTTTTGCGGATATATTACTAACTATGTGTTAGGATATAGTACCTTATCTGAAGTACATTTGATTACTGTACGCATGCAGGAGCTATACCAAATGAATGACGAGTTCCTATAGTAACACGAGGGTGATAAACATAGAGCGGATAACTACAGGCCAGCCAGCTACAAATGAGTTGCTCGTAACCTCTGGGAAAGCATTCTTTGGTTTATATTAGACATGTTTGACAAAAAGGAAGTTCGGGTTTATGAAAGGTTACTTTTGTGAGGCTTTACTTGTAGGTTTCCGACATAATATAGCGGATATTTTAGATTTAAGAGCTCAAATGGACTGTATCGCTATTGACCTATCCAACAGTGGCGTATACTGAGGGCTACCAAGGCTATCAGTGAAGCCCAAACCTCAAATGCGAGCGATGGAAATCTAAAGCACATTATATTGTAAGCATCTGACACATTGTTCCATTTGCAAACCTTGAAAGCAATGAGAAAACACGTCGCACGTATTTCTGAGAACAAGGCTTCGGAGACTGATATTGCAGCCCAGACTCTTGTCCCTTCCCATCGACTCGCCTCACGCGGCTCGCTGCTGTCTGCCTACAGGCGCGGGGACCGGCGGAGGATAGCTGTGCTAGGCTTCGGTCCGTCAGATCGCCACTGCTAACTATCACCATGCGTTACTCATCGTATATACTTCCTCACCTCATCCTTCCGTCTTAAATATATAGATAACGGAGTGCTGGTATTTCACTCCCGTTTACTTCTACATCCTTGTAGGAAGACACTGCAGGGCTGCTGTTATAGGAGTAATATAGTTTTCTTTTTATTGGTAGATCTGCTAAAATGAAACGCAATCTTTCAGGTTTAGTGTTCTCTTTTGTTGGTTGGAATCGAACCCGTGATCATGGGTCGGACACCACCACTGATCTTCCGAGGAAGATAATTAACCATTGAACGATGGGCACGACCGTTGTAAAATTCAACATTGTTATTTAACGATAATAATAATAATAATAATAATAATAATAATAATAATAATAATAATAATAATAATAATAATGGTGCATGGCATCTACATAGGCTTGGTGGTGACCTAATAAGGATAAAATGAATGGCGAAGACGTCATAAACACCCAATTCCCAAGCCAGGGGAATTTCTTTTTGCTAGGGGCTTTACGTCGCGCCGACACAGATAGGTTTTATGGCGACGATGGGATAGGAAAGGCCTAGGAGTTGGAAGGAAGCGGCCGTGGCCTTAATTAAGGTACAGCCCCAGCATTTGCCTGGTGTGAAAATGGGAAACCACGGAAAACCATTTTCAGGGCTGCCGATAGTGGGATTCGAACCTACTATCTCCCGGATACAAGCTCACAGCCGCGCGCTTCTACGCGCACGGCCAACTCATGCCAGGGGAATTAACAGTATGAGGGGGTTGATTCTGAAAATTGAACCGGGGCCTTCGGACCAAAGGCAAGCATTCTATCCATTTAACCTCAATGCTAGACTTCAATTTGCTAAACCTTAGGCTACCAACTCGATTGATCAGGTGTTGAGTATTGGCGGTGGCAGAGGCCAGGGCAGTAGCTTGTGAAGCAGCCTTGACAAGACAGCGGGCAGCTCTGTTGGCTGTTGGATGCAGCTCAAAATGCTTAACGCTTGATGTTCCCTAAACCAACTGTCGAAAAGGGGTAACCTAAGTCTAGTGGTAGCGCATGTCCCGACTGACTTGAGTTACTGCATATTGTTGGCGATTTATTCACAATAGTGCCAATCCTCAAGACAAGAGGTTAGGGATATTAAGTACACAAGAGCTGCAGATGGCCTTGCACTCTTGTATCAAAATTGTACAACAAGTGTGTTACGCTCAAGAGATAGCCAGTCTCAACTCTAAGTGTTGCATTTCAAGGAAGAGTAAAATTGCAGATTTACATCCTTTCTTAGATGATAAGGGAATGCTAAGGGTAGGAGGAAGACTAGTAAATTCAAAACTACCTTATGACACTAAGCACCAGCTTATCCTTCCTCCCCAGCATGCTCTCACAAACCTTGTTGTGATGGCAGAACACATTAGGCTTTTACATGCAGGTGCTCAATTAGTAATTGCATCATTAAGAGAAAGATTCTGGATTCCCACGACTAGGGCAGTTGTTCGAAGAGTCATCCACAAGTGCCTGACCTGTTTTAGATTCAAGGCGTCAACAGCTGAACAATTGATGGGACAGCTCCCTGTTACCAGAGTGCAACAGAGTCGCCCATTTCTTAATGTAGGAACTGATTATGCTGGTCCTTTCTTCGTCAAGAGGGGAAATGTGAGAAGCAAACAGACAACGAAGAGCTACATTGCATTGTTCATCTGTCTGGCTACCAAGGCTCTTCACCTGGAGGTGGTGAGTGACCTCTCTACTGATGCCTTTATGGCAGCCCTGAGGAGATTCATAGCTCGACGTGGGAAATGCTCCATCATCTATAGTGATAATGGGACTAACTTCATTGGTGCCAATAGAAGAATGCAGGATCTCCAAAAACTATTCCTTTCAACCAGCTTTTGTGAAGAGATAAGGAATTCATTAGCGATGGAAGGCATCACGTGGCACTTTATACCTCCCAGCTCTCCACACTTTGGCGGACTGTGGGAAGCAGCTGTCAAGTCCATGATGTACCACTTGAGAAGAGTTGCGGGTAATGCGCTATTGACATTTGAGGAGCTATGTACCCTTACTGCACAAATAGAAGCCTGTCTTAATTCTCGCCCCATATCTGCCTTATCTAATGACCCCACTGACCTTAATTATTTATCACCTGCTCATTTCCTAATTGGTGCCCCCCTTACAACCATCCCTGAGCCTGACATTACTGACCTGCCCATCAACAGATTGTCTCGATGGCAGCGTATCCAGTCAATGCAGCAGCAGTTGTGGAAGAGGTGGTCTGCCGATTACCTGAACTCACTGCAGCAGAGGAAAAAATGGACCTGTCCCAAGGAGAACCTAGCTACTGGTACAGTTGTTCTTCTGAAGGAGGACAATCTTCCTCCTCTCTGTTGGAAGTTGGCTGTGGTGGAGACTGTTCACCCTGGGAAGGATGGACTTGCACGAGTGGCTACCATCAGAACAACCAGTGGTCTTTTTAAACGACCTGTTAACGACCTGTTAACAAATTAATTCCATTACCTATTGAGAGGATCGTTGTGGCTAAAACATAAAGTGTTTCATGTGAATATTTCTTCTTGTTCATTTCAGAGTGTAATTATGGTGTTGTGTGTGTGATTTGAACTGAGAACTTATAGTGTGCTTAATTCATACTGCATAATAATGGATGAGAACACAGTCAACCTACTTAGTACCTTCTGTTAACAGTGTGTAAATAATTTGTTGCTTATGTTTCTGTTTTGCCTATGTTTATATGTATATTTTGTTGAATGATCAACTCATTTTGGTTACTGTACATGAACCCTGTATGTCAGTGCCTGTGTGATATTTGAACTGAACTCTCATGAGGGGATATCAGGCAATTTAATTCGGTTGAATCATGGTGATTCAACGGTGGGGAGCATGTTCCGGCCTAGCTATGGCTAGACCACCTAGTTACTCGCTACCACTTTAGGACAGATAGCAGCACCCTTCAGCACCCAGCCGGAAGTGGTGTGGACGGAAGGGGATGAGAGACTGTTATGCTTGGGTGCCTCGAGCGAGAGGACACGAGAACATGTGACTGACTGTTATCGGGGCCATCTGCCCATCAATACTCAGTGTTATGTATTATAATGTGTTATATAAGTGTCGTAAATGTAATAAATATTGTTATTTAATCAAGTGAGTGATTTACGTTCAAAACAACTACAGTGAATATGACTTGAAGCCAAATCCTGCCAAAACTCATAGCCGTGTATTTCATCTCAATAAAAAAAAAGCAGCTAAAACCCTACAAATCACCTGGGAAGGAATCCCTCTTCAACACTGTTCGACTCCAAAATATCTGGGAGTGACTCTGGACCGTACGCTTACGTATAAGAAACATTGCCCAAACGTGAAACAAAAAGTGTCTGCCAGAAAGAACATAGTGCGGAAACTTCGAGGCGCCACCTGGGGAGCTCACCCTTGCACTGTGAGAACAAGCGCGCTAGCACTGTGCTACTCCACTGCTGAGTATACATGCTCCGTGTGCTTAAGTCCAGCCATGCCAAAAACATAGATGTGGCACTAAATGACACCTGCCGTATTATCACAGGTTGTTTAAGACCTACTCCCATAGATAAACTCCACTGTCTCGCTGGTATAACACCACCTGAAATCCGACGTGAGATTGCTGCTAGGTATGAGAAAAACAAGGCTATGACTATGGAAGCCCATTCTTTGTATGCCTGTCAACCAGCACATCCTAGGGTGAAATCAAGGAAGAGCTTCTTGACAACCACTGAATCTCTTAAACGAACATCACAACAAGCAAGAATCTCAATGTGGCGGGGAAAAATGTCTACATTTGAGAGAATGGATGGTTCCAAAGGAAGAACTTCCTCCTGGACATTCTGAAAAGTGGACAACATGGAAGGCTCTCAATCGATTACGCTCCAGTACCACGAAAAGCGACCAACTTACAGAAATGGGGCCTTCCTGTGGAGACAGTTTATTGCAAGTGTGGTACTAAGCAGACTAACGAGTATCTTTTACTGTGTCCTTCTCCAGCCACTTGTACCATTAAAGACCTAATGAGGACAACTCCAAATGCGCTTGTCGTGGCCAATTTTTGGTCAACCAATGTTTAAAATTTCCTCTGTTTAATTCTTGTCTCGTTTACTTTGTACTTCTGACACGATAAATAATATAATAACAGGTCGTATTAACTTCACGCTTCGATCTTAACAGCACACCAACACGGCACTGCTCTAAACAGGCAATTCTCCCGCTAAAACAATAGTAGCACGGTACTTAGCGGAGGGCCTTGGAATTACGCTAGCTGTAACACTATACCTAAGCACGTACCATAGTACCTAGCGGAAGACTTGAAACTACTGGAGTAAGAAAATGATGTAAAAATTCGGCAATCCTACAAAAACTGCAATTTTTCCGAGAACATTCACACTGTACGCTTTAAAACTAGGAGTCGCCAATTTTTATCTGTTCATCGATTATCTCACAAATTCTATTACCGGAAAACGATTTATCAAATTACATATCCAAAAAGTACAGGTAGTCTTCGTGTCATCGAAAAATATTTCGTTTATTCATGAGATGAGATAAAATTGGAGAAAAGGGGGCATTAAAAAAACGTTCACAGACTCCACAGTTTTAACATATTGCAGACTTTATAGTATGCAGAATGAAAATATATTAATTTAATGTTTGAGATTTCAATGATTTTGATTGTTATGTATGTAAGTATGTAACAGCTGGATTCAATGTTTTGGTTTTGGATGCCTAACTCAGTAGCTCAAACAGTAGAGCGCTGAACTTGTGACGCTCGATCCCGGCGTAGTCCGGTTGGAGCTTAGTCTCGTGTCGGCAGGTTTACTGCAGAATAAAAAAGTATCACCTTGGAGCCTTCGAAAACCGTAACAGTATCAACTGGGACGTAAAACCAATAACATTTCGGTCAATTAAAAGAGTCCCCAATGGAATTTAATCCTCAACACAGAACGCCTTGCCCGCCTGGTGTCCTCTTATCGTCGAGGTAGCGCAGCTCTTTTCTAACACACCCCCAATGGAGGTGAGGTATCTTGTCGATTTAGTACCAGCTCTCCTATCATTCTTAAATCACTGACAGTACCTGGAATCGAACCCAGGACTCCGAAGATAGAACCTAATAACGCTAACGGAAGTGGACGGTCCGCCTGGTGGCCACAATCGTCAAAACCTCATGTCTTTAAGGGCCGGCATCGTGGTTTTCTAGTTCGAGTTCGAGTTCCGCTGGTGGAAAAGAAAAATGTCACAGTCAGAATGTTGGCCGACAGGTACGAGAAGTGATGATATACAATATCTAATTAGTAGAAAATACCTGCCAAAATCCCGCGTTCTATTCCACACCTGTGTTCATATGGCGTGAGGGCGTACGACGCTCTTGATGGCGATTCATCCGGGGGGGAGGGTTAATCCTTAAGCAAACCCTCTGGTGTGATTCGACAGGAGTAGGCCATGTGCCAAAACAGAATTTGACCCTCTCCCTACATCATCATCATCATCATCATCATCATCATCATCATTGCACTCCCAGTTGCCCAGGTCACCCATGGGTGTCAACCAAAAAGATGTGCACCAAGCCTCTCAGGAGGCCAAACGACATCACATCACCCAGTGTCAGCCCACCTCCGTAGCGTAAGTGTTAGTACTATTACCTGCCATCCTCGGTGGCCCAAGTTCGATTCCCGGTACTGCCAGAAATTTAAGAATGGTACTGAACCTATAATTCTACGATGAGAAAAAAAATTAATTCCAAATATTTATTTCGGCTACAAACTACTTTTGAGAGCAGCCATGTTTTTATTTCAGAGTCTGGCTCTCTCGTGGGAACAGAGCTCCCCGTGACAAGCAAGCTCGTGAAATGCCGGGATACTTCGGTGGACCTCGAGTATTGGATAATTTGTCAAATTCAAGAAATCCTTCATAACGAGAGATTTTGACGACATGGTAAATCGAGGAATAAAGGATCTAAATTATTCATAAACCGTATGTGAAGATAGAACCCCCAGTGTAAATATAAATGTAGTTAAGCCTGGAGAAAGGTTTGCCCCCTGCTCGCGGGTCGGAGACACGAGGCAAGGTCATTTCCTGAAGAAAACCCACGAAACGCCAGGGCAGAAATAATTCAAGTATGGGAAAAATATGAAATTAACACCGTAATGAATCGTCTGTCCGAAGTTATGAAACAAATTTCAAGAAAATTGGTCCATTGGATGTGGAATTAGCAGATTGTGCAATCAAGCCTCGTGGAGAGGGTGGCGTCCCTCTCAGAGGGTATAAAAGAAATCTCCCTCCATCTGTTTAACACACACTGTCCAGTTGTCTGAACGGCGAAGCTCACGTCACTCGTCTGGAAGAAAGTGCGGTGTTTTGTTCTCCAAGTAACTTGTTACATGTTCGTGTCAACGGTTCAAGTAAAATATTAAAGTAAAAGGTGATAGAAATTTTTCTGAACTGCCGGAGATGATAACTTTGAAGGTTTAGGTAGTTGGCTAAAATACGTAGCTGAGTTTCTCCCAGTATTACAATCAGGTGCGTTTAATATTTGTTGAAAGGGAAGTCTGGAGGCTGGCAGCGAGGTCTGATTGTCTTATCTGTTTGGAACACCTGGCCGGTAGTAGGGTAAACGACAGCAGGGTCCTGAGAAAACTGTCAGTCACCATTTCAGGAGCGGGCTCGTCGCAGGGCAAACGCCAAGAAAGTGCGGTTTGCGGTGTTGATCGGCACCGAATGTACATTTTTGTGTAGTTTAAGTTATATATATAAGAAGATGATGTCAAATGTAGCCATGGAAGGTTAGGCACAAGGCCTGCTGGCCTAAATGCAGCCAGAAATCCAGGATGACGGCTAAGATTACAGGTCTGTAAATATATTTTATCAATGTTGTAGTTAGAATATCGTTTGTCCCAACCAATTTTCAATGCGTGTGTCGGATTGATATTTAATAATGATCAGGCGAATGTCTTACATTTCTGGTCGTCGTGTGAATCTCTTCAGGGCTGTAAAATTCACGTCAAGAAACTACAAAATGCGAAGTTTAAATAATGTGTTAATATTCTTTGAGATATTGTTCAAATTGAGTAAAATTAGGAAGATGACAACGATAATGTAGTCGTGATGAATGTCTTAATTTCGAATATCGTATGAGTTCAGAAAATTTTGTCGAAATAATAATAATAATAATAATAATAATAATAATAATAATAATAATTGTTACGGAGATTTCCGTGGTAGGTAGAGGTGAAAGAAGGTGCGGGTGTGAATAGGTCTCAAACTACGAAATTAAAGTTAATGTAAAATTTAACAAGGTTATATTTTCTTTCCAAAATTCAGAAATAACACGAATGGCAGGTACAGAGTAGCAAGGCAACAAAAGTACAATTACAGTATTTACAGGATTTGGGCTTCGAGCCCCGACCTCGCAATTCTTGGGCAACTAGCCCAACTTTACCTCAAAACAAGATTTAACAGAGGGGCAGAAGACCCCAATCAAGCCCCGGAGCACTTGCTCCAAATTACACAGTAAAGCCTCCTCGAGGCGTACAACAACAACAATTTACACTAAAGAGCGACCCGCTCTCAAATTTAGGCCTCTCCCAGGCCACACCAAACTCCACCTTCAAGCTGTCCTCAACGGACATAAACACAGGGGTAAAATACCCAATCTACTGAGGCCTATTAAGTGAGAAAAGGTTAATTATATGGCCTCTAAAATACCAACTTGAAAGGAAACTCTCCGCACTCCTAATACACTTTATTTAAAACCTACTTGGCACTAGGCCGTTAATGCAAGGGCTAATCCCATACTACAGAGGTGACTTCAGAAAAGAACAATTTACATTATATTAAGGAAGAATCGGTTGTGAAAAATAAGTTCACCTCAAAATAAATAATATGAGTGGGAGCTCGAGAGGGTTAAGCACTCTCTATCCCAATATGTGACTTTAAAGAGAATAGAGTTAAGAGACGTTACATTTTAGGAAAAGGTTACATGGTAGAAACGCTTCGGACCCGCCCCGAGAGTTAAACTGCTGAGCTAGCAAGAAAAGAAGATATTAAAAGGCCATTACCTTGGTGTAGAACTGCTCCCCAAAGAAAGAGGCGCTCCCCGCCCCCTGCTATGTACTTTACACACTGAAAGATGGTACTGAAGTGGCACAGAGACCCTAAAATCAGCAGTTTATATACTCTTGCGGAAAGTTCGAGGCATTTCAGGAAGGAAA
Source organism: Anabrus simplex (assembly GCF_040414725.1). Lineage (NCBI taxonomy): Eukaryota > Metazoa > Arthropoda > Insecta > Orthoptera > Tettigoniidae > Anabrus > Anabrus simplex. The sequence continues at coordinate 295,646,157 of NC_090268.1, read as the reverse complement.
ACACCCGCCCACAATCATTTTATTGGTTCACCGAGAAAACCCCTACACAATACGAAGAAGAAACATTATTGGTGGAAAATTAATTAAAGAAATTCGGGATTGGCTGGATTTAAAACAAGGGGAAAGAAAGGGTTAATATTGCCAACTTAAACAATGACAGAAGGAAATTTAACAAAGAACAAACTTTTGAAATTAAATTTTCTCCAAAAGAACAGTTCTTTTTCTTCGCACTAGGGTGCACTATTGTAGTTCTTCAGTAGTGTCCTCTAGAAGAGAAAGTTCACACTTCTTACTACCGGTAAAACAAAAATACATCAAAAGTGGCACAGTTCAAAAACTCCAAACTTTCCAAGTAGTGACATCTTCTGAGAAACTTGAAAATTAATACCGTCGATAAAGTTCAGACTTCCTCCAGCAGAGGAGTTTCAACTGGCGCACATTTTAAATTAGCGGCGTGGATGTGTACCGCCCGGTACAATAATAATAATAATAATAATAATAATAATAATAATAATAATAATAATAATAATAATAATAATAATAATAATAATAATAATAATAATAATAATAATAATAATAATTACCGCGGGATAAAAAATTCTACGTTAAAAGTGTATTTAACAGTCATGTTCAATAAGATTTGCGTTCACCTCGAAATCCAGTGAAGTCTGATAAAGTTATGTTTTTTGTGGGAAGTTCATTTTGTGACATCGTGTATGTTGGGGATATAGGAAATCACGGTGTGTTGTATTCCTGAGGTCTGAAAGTTGTAGTAAAAATCAATGAAAAAAAAAGGATTTCATAAAAGTTGTTTGTCATGAGAGGATTTAGGTTTGAAAAGTCTTGAAACAGAAAAATGGATTGTTCTGAAATGATATCTTGAGATAAGAGTTGTATGGATGTTGAAGGTAGAGGAAGCCTGTATTTCATGTAATACCGCCGTGAAGAGGCAATGAGAATGAATTTTTGAGACAGGCTATATTTGCTGATGGCGAAGAATTTTTGAGACAGGCTGTATATTAAATGTGATATTTCTGAGGCAGGCTGTAGTATATTCCGCTAACAATCGGGAACAGCTGACCGGGCGAAGGTTGGTTCGAGATGAGTATTGTGTGAGGCACAGTAAGATTTCTAGTTAAGATCCCAAGTGAAAAACAATTTCTGTTGAAGATTGTAACTCTTGGTAGTTAAATCCCAGTGACTAGTTTACGTAAAGTCAGCACAATGACTATTATATTATACGACCTCAAGGGTAGAAGAACATTCTGAATACACGGTTAGTTATTTGACAGTAATGACAACTTTCCAATCAGTAAATGTCATAAATTATGAGACGATAATTTATCATTAAATCGGAAACATTGTGGGACGAGATATTGGACGTTATTATAACGATAGTTTGGCTGTGTAGATTCATTGAATTTCGCTTCACTGGATAGTTAATGGATATGGATATTTGGAATAATGAGATGGTAGGCGATTTGAGAGCTCCACCCTAAAATTACAGTGCGGATTTTTGCGGTGGTGATGATTACTGTTTTTGGCGATATTCACGTAATGTTAAACTTGTGTTGAAAGTCATTATTATTTTCCCAAACTTCATTGTGTATGTCGAATTCGTGTTCGAGTTGTGGATTGCTTGCCACGCGTTATTTATTTTCAGTTTTACGTTTATTAGCAAGATAGGGACTTAGTTCATTTCCCGACTTGCGTTCATTCTGTGGCATGGTTTGTTTCACTGTGTGCTATTAGTTTCGACAAGGTTTACAGCTAAAATATGTAAGAGTGTGTTTGAAGTTAAGATTTCGCCTGACATCCTAGAGGAAGCGTAGAGAACCCAATTTCCGCTCGAAAATAGATTTAGGACGTCACATGTTATCCTAGGAGTATACTGATGATGGGATGTCCTAGTTCACGCTCAACGATAGGTTTAGGAAGGTGTGTGTATGTACATAGAGGTTAGTGTTAGGGTGTGCAGAAATTAGGTAGGCCCGACGATAGGTTTAGGATGTCGGCTGTATATACTCAAGTCTTAGAGCAGGTGTTGTTGCGAAGTGACTTGAGCGATGGTAGTGTCTGCAGTAGTGTATGCAATGCCAAGAGTGTTAGCTAAGTAATATTGATGCCATGTCTGCGCACGGCCCTTACCAGCTGGAAGATGTTTACGTAAGATTATGGAACCACTAGTGGCAGGAACGTGAGAGTTGTCCAATATTGGGTACTGAGCTAATGGTGATTTGGAATCTTGCTGCAGTGTGTCACGCGTGTATGAGTTCATTGAGTTTCAGTATTTTATTTTAGTTACGGACTTAATTGTTTGTCGTTCTGACGTCCGAGTGCTTTGCTAGTGTACGTGTTGACACTTAGCTTATTTATGTGAGACTTGAGTTACGAATGCGGGTTCGATTCGTCAGCCGGAAATATATTTTATTTTTTAATTTTCGTTCTTTCATTTTATAATACACTGACTGACAGAGCAAATGCAACACCAAGAAGGAGTGGTTCGAAAGGGATGAAAGTTGGGGAAAAAACAGAGACGGCACGGACGAATAATTGATGTTTATTTCAAACCGATATGCAGGTTACACAATGCGCACGGCATCGACTCAGTAGGATGTAGGACCACCGCGAGCGGCGATGCACGCAGAAACACGTCGAGGTACAGAGTCAATAAGAGTGCGGATGGTGTCCTGAGGGATGGTTCTCCATTCTCTGTCAACCATTTGCCACAGTTGGTCGTCCGTACGAGGCTGGGGCAGAGTTTGCAAACGGCGTCCAATGAGATCCCACACGTGTTCGATTGGTGAGAGATCCGGAGAGTACGCTGGCCACGGAAGCATCTGTACACCTCGTAGAGCCTGTTGGGAGATGCGAGAAGTGTGTGGGCGGGCATTATCCTGCTGAAACAGAGCATTGGGCAGCCCCTCAAGGTACGGGATTGCCACCGGCCGCAGCACATGCTGCACGTAGCGGTGGGCATTTAACGTGCCTTGAACACGCACTAGAGGTGACGTGGAATCATACGCAATAGCGCCCCAAACCATGATGCCGCGTTGTCTAGCGGTAGGGCGCTCCACAGTTACTGCCGGATTTGACCTTTCTCCACGCCGACGCCACACTCGTCTGCGGTGACTATCACTGACAGAACAGAAGCGTGACTCATCGGAGAACACGACGTTCTGCCATTCCCTCATCCAAGTCGCTCTAGCCCGGCACCATGCCAGGCGTGCACGTCTATGCTGTGGAGTCAATGGCAGTCTTCTGAGCGGACGCCGGGAGTGCAGGCCTCCTTCAAACAATCGACGGGAAAATGTTCTGGTCGATATTGGAACAGCCAGGGTGCCTTGCACATGCTGAAGAATGGCGGTTGACGTGGCGTGCGGGGCTGCCACCGCTTGGCGGCGGATGCGCCGATCCTCGCGTGCTGACGTCACTCGGGCTGCGCCTGGACCCCTCGCACGTGCCACATGTCCCTGCGCCAACCATCTTCGCCACAGGCGCTGCACCGTGGACACATCCCTATGGGTATCGGCTGCGATTTGACGAAGCGACCAACCTTCCCTTCTCAGCCCGATCACCATACCCCTCGTAAAGTCGTCTGTCTGCTGGAAATGCCTCCGTTGACGGCGGCCTGGCATTCTTAGCTATACACGTGTCCTGTGGCACACAACACGTTCTACAATGACTGTCGGCTGAGAAATCACGGTACGAAGTGGGCCATTCGCCAACGCCGTGTCCCATTTATCGTTCGCTACGTGCGCAGCACAGCGGCGCATTTCACATCATGAGCATACCTCAGTGACGTCAGTCTACCCTGCAATTGGCATAAAGTTCTGACCACTCCTTCTTGGTGTTGCATTTGCTCTGTCAGTCAGTGTACATAGTTGATTGTGGTCGATTAATAACTTTGTAGGTAGTGTGTTGGGACAAACAATAAGAAGATGGATCTGTTATAGTAGTCGTTGTAAAGGAAAGAACTCTTGTATTTTAAGTCTTTTACCATGTGGACTTGTAATTTTATTAAGCGTAACGTAACCATTTATAACCTGAAAGTTGGTTTTATAATAAGATTTTTCAAGTGATTTACCACTTTTTATTTAACTTCAGTGTTTGGCATTTCTTCTAAATGCGTGATGAATAAGTGTTTCCTGCATTTCGCAGTTTTGTTCCTTCAGAACGACGTAACGTAAGATCCTCTCCGATCGTGTTGTTGTTGGTTCCTTCTGAACAATTGTTTGGGTGATGCACGTTTCAGCACCGGGATTATTTTATAACTTAAGGGTGTCACGAAATGACAATACATGGTGGAATTTTATTTTCAATTGTGAATGCTGCTGTTAACTTGTAGTGAACACCATACTTTCCATTCATATTTCGCAACCTATCCAAAGCAACTGGAAGTCAATTTGGTTCGATTAAAGGTCCATTCGGCGGGAGTTCCCATATCCGATAGTGTATTTGACTGGTGGATAACCTTAGTTAAGAGTAAATCCGGCATTCTACTTGTTGAAGGTCAGATTTTCCACGGATCGTGTAGATTCATTCTCAGTTATCGCTTGGATCAATAGGTGCCCGATTTTCAGGTTTTCTTTTCACTTTTTCAGTTTCGCCGTCCACTAATCTGTGATATCTCTATTTGTCTCCGAAGAAAATTCTTCAATACTGTAATCAACAAAACTAACGCCATGCAATGTGACTGCGTTCAAAACATTAAATAATTAAATATTTTCTTGATCAAGGATTTTATATAAATGACTTTTTTGTGCAGTTAATTGAGTCAATAAAAGTTAGAAAGCACATATTTGCTCCTCATTTCAAGTAGTTAGGCTCTCTTCTGAACCTCATCGTTTGGTTAAGATCGTGACCGAATTATACCCGCTACGACCCCAAGATTTAAGAGTTCGATATTGCTCTACTGCAGCAGCTGTGCCCGACCAACGATGGAATGGTAAGTCAAGGGTTCAGTACATTCAGATCATCTCCATTGGCGAGGGCTGGGTGCCTGAATAGAGCTGCACAACCTCAAGACTAGGATACGAGTTTACTTCACCCAATGTCTTCGTCGAGCGCTTTAATCCACTTCACGGGCAGACTGAAAAGCTGCTCCGAAGTTAGAATTGTGGCTCTGATAATAAAATATTATCGTTAGTGTATCTTCCTTGTCTTTTTTTAATGTCTACTCCATGTGGTGCTGGTATCTATTTCAACGTTTCAGAGGTTTTAAACAGACATGAAACTAGCAAATTTAAGCACCTTAGGCTATACCACCGGACTAACGTGGAAAACAGACAACATAGGCAAATGCCAGTACTCTACCATTGAAACCACTCTTGGTTATGGATACATTATTATTATTATTATTATTATTATTATTATTATTATTATTCTGTCTGGTGATTTAGAGAATATTATCACAAACGAAATTCAACTGAGTCTGCTGTTTGAGCTCACCTCTTCATTTGGCCTTTATTGCCAGGTATCTCGATACAAGAAGCTAATCGAGTTAAGTGCACGTATTGAGCCGCTTCATGGAATTCCTCGACGAGAAAAAAATGGACTAGCTATTGACAATCCCCCAGCAACACTCGTTCATTTATGATGAGAAGCCCGGCTGAAACTTCATAAAGCCACCTGTTACGGGCTATAAACTGTTCCACAAGTCTTTCTTTCACGATACCGTGAATTGCACCGAGTATTTTCACATATCAAACAGATCGATGAAATGATATGCTCTCAAACTGATATACTTGAATACGAATCAATCAATCAATCAATCAATCAAAAATAATCCGCATTTAGGGCAGTTGCCCAGGTGATAGATTCGCTATCAGTTGTTTTCTTATATGATTTCAAAGAAGTTGGAAAATAATCGAGCATATCTCTAGGCAAATCACTCCAATTCTTAACTCCTCTTCCTATAACAAAAAATATATATTTGCCCCAATTCTTCCTTTCTAATTCTAACTTTATCTTCGCTCGTATTATCTTTCCTACTCCTGAAAATTACATTCAAGCTTATTGGCCTTCGAATGCCATTCCACGCCATTCCTCCGCTCTCGGCTCAGAACATACCACTTAGTCGAGCTGTTCGTCTCTTTACTCCCAAATACTGTACTCCCAGCCCAAAGTTTCCAACATTTTCGTAATTTCTTTTCTTTTATGTTTTTTACTTTTTGTCGGAAATCACCCAAAACAAATCGTGCTGCTTTCCTTTGGATCTTTTCCAGTTCTCAGCTCAAGTAATCTTGTTAAGGGTAACACACATTAAAACCATCTTATCAGTGATTTTCACACACACACACACACACACACACACACACACACACACACACACACACACACAATTTTCTTACAATTGGCTTTACGTCGCACAAACACAGACAGGTCAGGAGTATGAAGAAAGGGGGCGTGACCTTAATAAAGGTATAAACCCAGCATTTGCCTGGTGTGAAAATGGGAAACCACGGAAACCATCTCCAGGGCTGCCGAACCCACTATCTCCCGAACGCAAGCTGTCAGACTCCTGGGCTAAATGGTCAACGTTGAGAGTTTCGGTTCAATCGGTCCCGAGTTGGATTCCCGGCCACGCCGGGGATTTTAATAGTTTCTGATTAATTCTTCTGGCTCGCGGACTGGGTGTTTGTTCTTGCCCGATCACTCTCCTCTTCATATTCAGACAACAAACCACACCATACTACCGACCACCACAGAAACACGCAATAGTGATTACATCCCTCCACATTAGAATGGACGTCACGAAGGGCATCCTGCTATAAAACAGGACCGTGTCCACATGTGCGACTCGATTCGCACCCGTGACCCCACAGGTGTGGGAAAAATGCTGTAGAAAAAGGACAAGAAGAAGAACTCCCAGTTTCAAGCTCACAGCTGCGCTCAGTCAACCTTGGTTTTCACAGCATGAACGATGCTACAGTAGTAATACCATTTCTCATGAAGCCAGTCAATAGCCCTTTCCTATCCTTCCGTCGCCAAAAGCCTTCGATGTGTTAGCGCGACGTTAAACAACTACAGAAAAGAAAGACGGTTGAGACAGAGACAGATAAATAAAAGTAACAAATTTGACCTAGCCCATACCAGAAGCCTTAAAATAAGTAAAATCAATGCATATTATGCAATACGGATACAGAAGAGGCACATCTACTAAAGGACCGGAAGGAAACAAGGAAAATCAGAGAAATAATACAAATAGGTTAGAAATATGTAAAACTGGAAATGGTCGTGGTATTTATTGGTTTAAGACGAAGTACGAATTGGGAGCCAACCTCTCTGAACACAAATCAGAGGGAAAATAAAAGAGGTTTGTAACTTCGAAGGAAAGGGTGTGGAAATTTAAGACTCCCTTGGCCTCGTAAACCTAACACCATCGAGGTCATAGAAGGACAAGAGTTAACCAAGAGAGGTCGGACAGGAAGGATATTATAGTCAGGAGCCTGAGAAAAGTACGCTGAAGCAATAACAGACTAATCTAAATCCGCTAACCACGCCCACAAGTTAAGAGACCCTGGTGCCCTTTTACGTTGTTGCTCTTTATGACAAGCTGGGGATACCATGGATGTACTCTACAGCCCCCACCCTCAGTGGGGCTAGAGAGAGGAGTAGGAACTTGAACTTCACACTCTTCATAAGTTATTATACAAAGAATGGAAGAAATACGGGGGAACGGTACAATTATGTAAGATTATCAGAGAAATGTGGACCCCCTGTGGGTGGGGGGCGCAGACGAATAATACTCCCACGGTATCCCCTGCCTGTCTTAAGAGGTGACTAAAAGGAGCGACCAAGGGATGATCAAATCAGAACCATGGTACTACTTGTAATTAGTACCACTACGCAGGGAACACCATGGGTCGCTTTTACTTCCGCGTAGTACCACTATGTTGGTTACACAATAGGTTTGTGATTAGTAGCGACAGTGTGTGCTCAGGATGCATTTTACAGTGCCTGTGATTCGTACCACTATATGAGCGACACAGACTCCATGGTTCTGCCTAGCCTATGATTAGTACCCACTATGTGAGGAACACCACAGGATAGTGCGAGTCCCTGTTGTTAGTCCACTTATCTGAAGAACATCATAGGTTTGCGTTGCCTGTAAATAGCGACACAATGTGCGAAGCACCATAGGTCTGTGTTATATGTGCGCATTACATTACCTGTGAGTAATACCATAATGTGTGGAATACCGCGAGTCTACGCTACTATTGATTAGTACCGCAACATGACAAATACTATGGTTCTACTTTCCTAGTGATAAGTACCACTATGAGAGGCCGATGACCTGGATTTTGAACCCGTTTAGACTACAAGATCATCGATTCAATATTGTCCTTTAGAAGCAATCCCTTTGTCAGTAATACTATTGTTTAACGCTAGTTTCTGGGAATGTGGGGCATTGGGGGTCGGATCCACTGATTGTTTTAACTTCATAGCCATTCATTCTTCGTCCTCACGTTTTCAATTCTGGTAAATGGAGGATTTTAGATTTTTAATTGTCCTTACATTTCGTCTCATTGAGTGCCATAAGGGGCCGATGGCCTAGATGTTAGGCCTCATTAAACAACAGGCATCATCATCATCAGAGAAATGTGGGAAAACAGATCAATAAACTCTGTGTCTGTACATACCATAATATCATTTTCGCCAATAAGTAATATGCGTAGTAGCCTCTTAGAACTAGGCCATTAGTGATCCATTCTTTATTTTTCCTACTGTGTGATTGCTGAAAGTATATGAAGAATTATTTACTGAGATAAACACAAACACCCAGCTCCAGAGCGATAAGTAGCAACCAAACGCGAATAAAATCTTCGAAAGGGACTAGAAACAAACCCGGGACTCTCTAAACCGAACGTCGCGACGCTACCATTCAGCCAAGGAGCGGTACGGTAACTTCACCTTATTTATAGACTTCATTCTGGTAATGTTCGGTTCCCTGGATTAATCACTAGCGTAGTTACCTTCAGTTCACAGGGCATCGGGTTCAATTCCCGGCCGGACCGGGGATTTTAGTCGCCTTTGGTTAATTCTAGTTCAGTGACCGGATGTTTGCGATCGTCTTAATACACATTTTCATACAACACAGAAACATAAAATAATAGTAAATGTGACCCTGCACATAGACTGGCATCAGTAAGGGCATCCGGCCGTAAAACCGGGCTTAATACACATTCGGGGCGGCACCTGATAATTGGGAAAAGGCCACGAAAATATTTTTTTTTTTTGTTTTTTTTTTGTTTTTGCTAGTTGCTTTACGTCGCACCGACACGGATAGGTCTTATGGCGACGATGGGATAGGAAAGGCCTAGGAGTTGAAAGGAAGCGGCCGTGGTCTTAATTAAGGTACAGCCCCAGCATTTACCTGGTGTGAAAATGGGAAACCACGGAAAACCATTTTCAGGGCTGCCGACAGTGGGGTTCGAACCTACTATCTCCCGAATACTGGATACTGGCCGCACTTAAGCGACTGCAGCTATCGAGCTCGGTACGAAAAGAATTATTTCTGCTGGTATGCGACATGCCTCGTACAGTGGGTGTGTATAGCTGGTCTGTTTTACACTATCGATTAAATCATTAGGACGTGACGGCTAATTGGATCTGCTCGGTAATGAGCAAGTAACTCTTCACGAGTGTCCCCAATGAGAACTGGATGTTCACTGGAGTGACTACAAGATTTCACTGACCTTTGGCACACGCGATGCGTGATCTCAGAAACAGCATAGTTCTACAAATAAAACATAGAAGAGCAAATAAGTGGTCTTTCAAATCTGACCTCGATCTACATTCGATAGTAATTGGCCTATCAAGGTGAGTCTACAGTGTGACGTCCGCCTTCGGTTAGTGTTATGAGCTGCCATCCTTGGGGGCGCGGGTTCGATTCCCGGTACTGCAAGAAATTTAAGAATGGCAGGAGGGCTGGTATGTGGTTGAAATGGTACATGCAACTTACTTCCATTGGGGGTGTGCCTGAAAAAGAGCTGCACCACCTCGGGATGAGGACACGAGGTGTTTTTTTTTTTTTACAGTGTGGCGACAACAGACTTCGTCGAACTGTCGCGAGATTAATCTACCAAACCAAACCGAGTCAAACAACCCCGCCCGACCATGGCCTATCAAGCGACCCCATGGCCTAGCAAGCGACTGAAGCTCAGCCCGAAGCCCTGCAGATTACGAGATGTTGCGTGGTCGGACGACGAATCCTCTCACCGATGTTGAACTGTATTCTTGTCCACTTTGCACCGGGCTGAGTGCTCAGACGACAGAAGCGCTGGCCTTCTAGGCTTTACTGACACGTGAAAGAATTGTGGGACAAAATTCCGACATTTCAACATCTCCAAAAATCGTAAAAGTAATTAGTGGGACGTAAAACCATTATTATTATTATTATTATTATTATATTATTATTATTATTATTATTATTATTATTGTTATTATTTGCTTTATGTCCCACAGACACAGAAAGGTCTTATGGTAATGATGGTGTAAGGAAAGGGTTAGGAATGGGAAGGAAGGCCATGGTTTTAATTAAGGTACAGCTGCAACATTTGCCTGGTGTAAAAATGTGAAACCACGGAAAAATTCTTCAGGGCTGCCGACAGTGAGGTTCGAATCGACTATCTTCCAAATGCAAGGTCACAGCTGCGCGCTCCTAACCGCACGGTATTATTATTATTATTATTATTATTAATAATATTAATATTTAACTTAACATTAGCGTATATGTGTATTTCTTTCGGCAAGTAACTGGAACGAACGAAAGTCTACGAAAGGACAATTTTTGCTGGTTTCTAGTTACAACGCTACTCTCGGAATACGAGCACACCCTTGCTTCCCTCACAACTGCTGTTATAGCTCCAACTACGTGAAGCAAGTGCTTTAACTCGAGGATCACTAGTGATCTTCAGCAGTAAAACAGTCTTCACTCAGTGTCCATACAACATCATCATCATCATCATCATCATCATCATCATCATATGCGCTAGCATGGCCTTCGGTGATGTGCTCTCAAAGACTGGACACCGTAATCGGGGAGAACAACTGATGATGATGATGATGATGATGATGATGATGATGATGATTTAAGGGTCCTAACATCGAAGGTCATCGGCCCCTAATGGAACGAGATGGACGACATGAGATATGAAGTTAAAATATTAAAACGTATCCACTGACTAGAGTTTTAAAAAAATGGTGATGAAGAAAAATTAGTATGAGATTAAAACAATCAGTGGATCTAATTCACAATGCAAGAACCTTTTAATGCCCAGTATGAAGAAGTGGCAAACTGAAATCGGCAAGTGGGAGGATGTAGCGACGCACTGTCCATGAGGGATCATACTATTTTGAATAACAGTGATGAAGGCAAGATTCTGATGTTGTTTGAGTCATCAGTCCATAGACTGGTTTGATGCAGCCTTTTCATTTCTACGTAACTATTGCATCCTACATCTGCTCTAATCTGCTTGTCATATTCATACCTTGGTCTACCCCTACCGTTCTTACCACCTACACTTCCTTCAAAAACCAACTGAACAAGTCCTGGGTGTCTTAAGATGTGTCCTATCATTCTATCTCTTCTTCTCGTCAAATTTAGCCAAATCAATCTCCTCTCACCAATTCGATTCTGATAAAAGGTGAAAACCTACACCCTGTTTCCCAGTCTTTGACCGGGTCAGGGATGTAATCAATGAATCAGGTATAGGCTGTTATTACGATGGAGTCGCCACTCCCAAAGAGATTTATATTAATGAGTGATAGATGCTATGAAATGAGAATGGAGAGTGTTGCTGGAATGAAAGATGACAGGGAAAACCGGAGTACCCGGAGAAAAACCTGTCCCGCCTCCGCTTTGTCCAGCACAAATCTCACATGGAGTGACCGGGATTTGAACCACGGTATCCAGCGGTGAGAGGCCGACGCGCTACCGTCTGAGCCACGGAGGCTTCTCTGATAAAAGGTATCGCAGAAAATTAAGACATAAACGGAGAAGAACAGAGCATCGTGTTCTGCAATAGCAAGGAGCTTTAGCAGTTTTGATGTTCCAGTATTGCGGCAGAGTTTATGGTTTTAGAATTGGTCTCTTCAGCCATGTAAGAGGCAATAATCGGTGACCTTGATTCTCTCTGAATACTTCATTAGACTCGTCAGCAAGTGAATGCCTGTGATGACACGTCATGTACCTATGTCGCAAAAGTTAAACGAGCCAGAAATTATACAATGCACCATAACATTAATCACACAATAAAAGAAACACCGCTTATATTAATCAGAAATGTAAGTATCCAATTAAAACACTAATAATACCTCTAATTCATGTACAAGGTATGCGTACTGGAAATACGTTGGAAACCCAGTGTCCGTAATGATCGGAATTCTGTATTGGCAATAATGTGTTCCACTCTACATACACAGTTTTCTGCACTAAAACAATGAGAGCTCCAGAATTTACCTAGAGAGAATCTGGACCTCAGTTTGTATTTATTTTGACTAATTTAGCGAATAGCCAGTCCCGCGGTGTAGGTGTAGCCTGCTTGCCTTTTACCCAGAGGCCCCGGGTTCGATTCGCGGCCAGGACAAGTTTTTTACTTGGATCTGAGGGTGAGTTCGACGTCCACTCAGCCTACATGATTACAATTGAGGAGCTATCTGACTGCGAGATGGCGGCTCCGGTCTAGAAAGTCGACAATAACGGCCGAAAGGATTCGTCGTGTTGACCACACGATACCTCATAATCAGCAGGCCTCTGAGCTGAGCAACGGTCGCTTGGTAGTCCAAGGCCTTTCGGGGCTGTCGCGCCATGGGTTTTTTATTTTTTATTTTAGCGAATAACTACAAAATTAAGTGACTAATGATAACGGTGCATTAATATAAAATAAAACAAATATGTAGGTATTCATAACCTATACAAAAACAGCCACATGTCATACGTCAAAGACGTTTATCGTAGATTACAGGTTCGGCAACATGGTGGATCTCCAATTCACTTTTCAAGCGTCGCTCATGAGCACCTTAAACAGAATTTCCCTGACAAATGGATAAGAAGAGGAGATCCCGTTGCGTGGCCAGCTCTTTCGCCTGATCTGACTCAGCTTGATTTCTTCTTGTAGGCTTATATGAACATGTGTACGAGACACCTGTATAGATTAAAGACGACCTACTGGCAAGAATCCTCTCTGCTTGTGATATCGTTAGAACGCCGCCAGAGTTGTTCGACCTGACGCGCCAGAACTTACCGCGACATTGCCATGCCTACATCTCGAGGTGGGGGTCACCATTTGGAACAACTGTTATAAACGGCTTCGTATCCTTTGTATGTAGTGCAAATGAATGAAGTTATGAATCTTCGTGTGGAGATGCCCGAAGTTTTTGTAACTCAGGTTCAGAGGTATCCTTAAAACATCCTTATAAGCGGCAAATGAGTCATTTCCGGACCGGGAAATCCTACGTCACACTGATATGTGCTTCCTTCTCCAGTGTTCCTGGAAGTCTGTGTCACCACCACGTGAACATTCTGTATATACTGTACAGGGTGGTCGGAAACTACGTGATCCGGGTATATGAGCGTTAGAACGTTGGCCATGCTGATGGGTAATTTGAAGGGGGAAAAAATTATCAACTGCTAAAGTTAGCCAATTAGATCGCTTCGCGGGTGATTTCAGACAGACTTCGCGAGGTGGTGCTAATAAATCTGCACGTTGCTTATGACCGGCTTGGGAGCACCACTAGAAGAAATAAACTTCTCCAGGGGAGAGACCTGAACAAGGACCTCCCTGCCGTTAGGATCACCCCATATCAAGCACGCTACTGTGGCATTGGCTAAAACCCACAGTGCGTTAGCGTTTGATGCGCATTTCTCGTCATGACTCAACAGAATGACATGCATCATTCTACAATAATTCTTTTTTTCTTTTTCTTTTTGCTAGTTGCTTTACGTCGCACCGACACAGATAGGTCTTATTGCGACGATGGGACAGGGAAGGGCTAGGAGTGGGAGGGAAGCGGCCGTGGCCTTAATTAAGGTACAGTCCCGGCATTTGACTGGTGTGAAAATGGGAAACCACAGAAAACCATCTGCAAGGCTGCCGACAGTGGGGTTCGAACCTACTATCTCCCGAATACTGGATACCGGCCGCACTTAAGCGACTGCAGCTATCGAGCTCGGTCTCAGATTCTTTGAAATCAGTTTTAACCATGCGTATATACAGTACTGTATCTACGAGTTTATTTACGTCACGTAAATTTGTCAATGATTGTGAATGGGTGACATTATGAAAAAGTGTGACAAATTATTTGAATATTGAAGACCATTCTTGACACTGCAGTAGATTTTATAAAGTGCTGTGTACTTAACTAAAGAAACGGCTCTAGTTTCACGTCCGTTATCTCCAGCGCCCCGTAACCTATCCATCCTATACGACTTACATGATATCACTGCCGAAATCTCTTGATATGTACAGCTTGTTCCGTCGGGTTTATTCCTAGCTTAGCCTTTATCTCCTCCATTCGAATCCCTCCTGCCATACTTCCCACCTGCTTGTGAGCAATCATTCCCGTTACTTTAATGTCTGTCTAACTTCTGCCTGCTGTCATTCCTTATAGCATTTTTTCATCTGTTTCTTGGCATAATCCAGAACAAAATGTAGCTTCCACCGAAGTCCTAGTCTCATCCATCTCTATGACAGCATGGAAGCTATTAAGATTTGGATGGTGAGGAATAATGCCATTCAGAGCAAGACTAGTGTGTCTCAGTGTTATAAAATGTATTACTCATGCGGTCAGTTTGCTTATCATCGCCCTTTTAGCCCAATGAGGAAAGCAATACCAATTTTTTAAAAAAAATATTCAATTGACCTTTGTTGTAACAACATTTGATCATCCTCCATGTACAATGAACACACACAGCACACATACAAAAATATGAATTGTCAGCGCAAAATGCATAAAGAAATAAAAATCAAATCGCCCACATTCTTCAAGTACATAAAACCATACTGAACCTCTCTTCCGGGAGGAGAGGAGAGAACAAACAAAACACTGGCAACAATGCGATGATTCTTATATCCGCGGTTCTCAAAACGTCCATCACAGTATATACAACTGAATTGTTTTTACCTTGCAATACCAATGCAGCGCTGGTCGGGAACGGCACTTGTAGACAACATAGTTCTTGAAGAAAGAGACTTCCAGAAGCATCATAAAGACTACACTCGAAACAAAATGAGGTTGAGATCTCCATCCTCCGCATAATAACGACAGCGCGATGAATCCAGAACTCCTATGCGATGTAGATGTGAAGGGAATGATCCATGATTTAGCCTCATTCGGATTACTGAAACCGTTAGACCGCGTTACCAATGAAACTTATAATACCATAACTTTATGCAGCTAGAGGAAGTAGTGTAAATACACACATCTTCCGCATACTGCGAATCAAGGAGCTAAAGAGATGCTCAAGATCAGCAGTATAATGTGTATACAAAAGCGGGCTGAGCACAGCGCCCTGTGGAGACATTTACACACTCGACGAGGGCCATGTAAACGACTATGTCCATCTCGTATGTATATATTGTACCCGAAAATTATTTAATGATAAGCCACGACTAGTTATTTCGGAGAGTTTAAGATATCTCTGTTACAACGTTCTGCTATTTCAAAACATCTCATTCTTATTGAACCTCAATGATTGGCCGTTATCCAGGAGAAACATGGACGACGCTCACGATACAAGCCACAGCTTATGTTACTCCGCTACAACGAACTGAAAACGATTTTCTTACCAAACCTCAAAACACGAAACATACCCGGATTTGAAGCCAGCTTTCAGTGTTCTTCACATCGACTGGAAAAGACTGACATACTAGCCACATGTGGTGCATCCTCTAGCTTCGAGGTTACATCTCTTCGTTTACATTATGTGGCCTGCGATCTGGCAAAATGGTTGCGTAAATAATTATCTTGAATTGCCTCCATCGAAATCTACTGTGGTGACGTTTACCCGGAATAGGACTTTGACTCAGCTTGGTGATATTCATTTAGGACATCATTACGCCTATTGGGTATTTCACATTGATAGTCGGCTGACTTAGAACTGCCATACTGCTAAGGTCCTCCAAAAATTAAACGAGCGATTAATATTCTCCGCTTTGTGACACGTACCTGGTGGGGAGCTAATCGTGTTATACTTTCGACTCTGTATCGTTCTATGATACGCTACATGATCTATTATGGGATTTTTTTGTATGGGAATGCTCTTGCATACATCACGAAGAAACTCGACACCATCAATTTCGGGCGATCCGCATCTGTTTGGGTGCTATGCGATCCACACCAACAAATGCTCTTTTAATACAAGCTGGACAATTATTTTTGCAAAAGCGTCAAGAAATGATAGGCAAGGGGAAGTGTTATTTTGTTAACGCCAGTTGGATTTCCGTGTAAGAAAATGGCCGTAACAGAAAGTAATTGCGATCCCATTTGGGTGAAAGTCGCCAACCGGGCAATTGCGGCACAGTCGGCAGAGCAATATGGGTATGAAAAGCCTCCACGCAATCGAGCGGAAATGAACGTTGAGAAAAACTCCCTACCACTTTTAAGGCCCTTACTATTGGGCTACATGGAGCGAATTAGAGCCAGAATGTAGTTCTGTGTATGAGCTTCTTTGGTGATATATCTAGGTAGATAATATATAGGCAGCGGGAAAATAGACTCCGAACTCCGTAAGAGGGGTTTCTCTGCTAATTTCTTCAAAATATCATCGCCAACTGGACCGCTTTCTTTGTTTTAAAAATCTTTTGACCTGTGCGTTGATATGTTGAAAATTAGAATAATTTTCCCAGGAAGAAAGACGTCAATATTGCATAAAAGCAAGTTTTCTTCTTGCAATCATTCGAGAGCATGCTGTGTCCCACCACAGCGTAGGGGTATGTTTCCGGGAAAACAAAGGCTGTTTCACTGTGATACTAACCGAAGCTGCAGAATTTATTATGTGTATTAAACAGTCATATTTTTAAGTGGGTCGGTAGGGAGAGTTGCAGTCTATTTTCCCGCTGCCTATATATTATTTACCTAGATATATCACCAAGGAAGCTCATACACAGAACTACATTCCGACTCTGATTCGCTCCATGTAGCCCAATAGTACTTATGTCTTCATGGATGGTTCCTAGTTTGATGACTCGGTGGGATATGCACATTAATGCCACAAACGGGAGTATGTGGTATCTTCAAACTACATCCAGTACTCGATGTTATCCCATCTCCCTCGCTCAGCGCATGTTCTATTACTAGGCATTTTAACAACATATGGACATGGAAAGAATTACCTTTGGACTGGATTACTCAAATTGTCACCCCTATTCTGAATCCTGGAAAGGATCCTAGTGACCCTTCTTAAAGAGCAATTGCTCTTTTCTCGTGTGTGGTGAAAACTCTGGAAAGGATGGTGAAAACACGACTCGAGTGGCGATTAGAACACCAGCAGCTGCTTCCTCAGTCGCAGTATGGATTCCGCCGTGAGAGAGGAACACTGGACCATCTCAGTATATTCAATCTGCAATAGAACATGCTTTCGCGTACGGCTCTCTCACTTGATATCAGCTCTGCTTATAATAACGTCAGCATACCAGTTCTCTTCAGTAAGCTCTAAACATTCCATATCCCTCCAGCTTTTATATATGGTCTTCAGACATTGTTACAAGAACGACATATTGTACCGGGATTAACCGTACATGAAGTATTTCTTAAATACTATACACCGTAAAGAACTGATGAAGTATTGGCGTGTGTAATTTTCGAGCGCTCACAGAAACAATCTCACAGGAGCAAGTAGTCGACCCGCACAACGCTGCTTGCGTCATCGCCTTGCTAGCGCTCGTCGATGACAGGTCGCGTCATACATTCTCAAAACATCCATTCAAGAAAAATTTCTGTATCCTAAACCAATTGAGATGTCGATTCGGAAACAACGGCATCTTATAGTGCACATTTCAAACGTCTCCAGAGTTCGCACATAGAATAATTCCAATGTTACGGAACTTATATTTTCAGGTTTATATTTAGAAATAAAGCCTCCGTGGCTCAGACGGCAGAGCGTCGGCCTCTCACCGCTGGATACCGCGGTTCAAATGCCGGTGACTCCATGTGAGATTTGTGCTAGACAAAGCGGAGGCCGGACAGGATTTTCTCCGGGTACTCCGGTTTTCCCTGTCATCCTTCATTCCAGCAACACTCTCCATTATCATTTCATAGCATTTAGCACTCATTAATAAATTACCTTGGGAGTGGCGACCCCATTGTAATAACAGCCTATATTTGTTTCATTCATTACATCCCTGGCCCGGTCAATGACTGGAAAACAGGTTGTAGGTTTTCATTTTCGTTTAGAAATAAAACACGAATGCGACAGATTCTTCTAATGATGTTCGTGTAAAATTTCTTGAAATTACATGAAGTAGTTTCAGAATGCAGACGTAGAGATAACCAGTGCTTTTACATACACTTAGTAGAAAATAATTTACGCGTTGACTGATTGAATAATAATAGTGTTATAGTTTTTACGTCCCACTAACTACTTTGACGGTTTTCGGAGACGCCGAGGTGTCGGAATTTAGGCCCGGAGGAGTTCTTTTGCATGCCATTAAATCTACCGACACGAGGCTGACGTATTTAAGCACCTTCAAGTACTACCGGGCTAAGCCTGGATGGAGTCTGCAAAGTTGGGGTCATAAGGCCTTGACTGATCGAAAACTCGGGCAAGTCTGTATACAGAATCTGCAAAGCAGCTGTGTAAAGATAAGCCTTCTGCGCAGACAGTGTCACAGCTAGCTGGTCCAATGAGTAATCAGCGCGAAAGGAATAAAGATGATTATGACGATGATGATGATGCTTGTTGTTTAAAGGGGTCTAACATCTAGGTCATCGGCCCCTAATGGTGTGAAATAAGACGAAATGGAATTACAAATTAAAACTCCAAAATCCTCCACTGACCAGAATTCAAAACGTGAGGACGAAGAATGACTGGATGGATATGAATTTAAAACAATCGGCGAATCTGACAGGCAATGTCTCGTATTCACAGAAACTGACGTGAAATAATAGTATTACTGACCAATACTGCATAATACTGAATCGATAATGCTTTTAGTCTAAAGGGGTCCAAAATCGAAGTCATCGGACCCTCATGATGGTATTTATAGCTATGAAAGTAGAACCATGGTATTTGTCATGTTGCGGTACTAATCAAAAGTAGCATAGACTCGCGGTATTCCACACAGTATGGTACTACTCACAGGTAATGAAATTCGCACATATAATACAGACCTATGGTGTTTCGCACATTGCGGCGCCATTTACAGGCAACGCAAACCTATGGTGTTCATCACGTAAGTGTACTAACCACAGGGACTCGTGCTATCCCGTGGTGTTTCTCATATACTGGGTACTAATCATAGGCAAGCCAGACCCATAGTGTCGCTCGTCCCATGGTGTCGCTCATATAGTGGTACTAATCACAGGTACTGTAAAAGCCGCCACCGTACTCTTTTGCTACTAATCACAAACCTATTTAGTGCCTAACATACTGGGACTACGCGCAAGTAAAAGCGACCCATGGTGTGCCCCGCGTGGTGGTACTAATCACAAGTAGTTTCGTGATTCTAATTCAATCACCCCCTTGGTCGCCCCTTTTAGTTGCCTCTTACGACAGGCAGGGGTGTATTCTTCGCCTGCGTCCCCCACCCACAGGGGTAAAGGAATAAAGCGGGGGAGGGAAAGAAAATAACGCTTTATTTGGTAGTTGGTCTTGAAGCAGGGATCATGTCAAAATGCGAAAATAAAACGCGTTTTGTGTTCAAAATAAAGATCTGCAAATTGATATTTGTCGATAGAGGTAGCTTAGGAGAAGTCAGATGTATCACACCAGTGTTGTGCTGTGTTCTGAAGATCTCCGTTACGCATGAAACAATATACGAGACCCTCAAAACGATCTTAAGTCACCTGCTTCCTTCTTGAGACTAGATGAGAAAAGTTAAGGGACCATCGCTGTTACGCTCCTCCCTATACCGAGTTATGTTAAGCAAGACCATACTTCACAGATTCCGTGTAGAGACAGCTCAAGGCTTCAGAACATAACCTCCCTATACGGACAGCAAGTACAAATAATTCTCAGAACACCAGGAGCAGTTCATTTGTGTACGATTAGTTTCATTTAGATATCAGCCATGGACTGAGTTGTTCTTTCTCATTACACAACTGCGATAAAAACTGCGGATAGTAGAGTGGTTTTTCAAATCTAATTATTTCATATTGGAGAGCACACAATTATCGACATACCACTGAACGAAACGTAATTACATTGTTATTTGACATGATTTCTCATTTACTATCGTAATTTCATGAACAAGTGTGATGAACAATTTTTTTTGCTAGGGGCTTTACGTCGCACCGACACAGATAGGTCTTATGGCGACGATGGGATAGGAAAGGACTAGGAGTTGGAAGGAAGCGGCCGTGGCCTTAATTAAGGTACAGCCCCAGCATTTGCCTGGTGTGAAAATGGGAAACCACGGAAAACCATTTTCAGGGCTGCCGATAGTGGGATTCGAACCTACTATCTCCCGGATGCAAGCTCACAGCCGCGCGCCTCTACGCGCACGGCCAACTCGCCCGGTAATGAACAAATTATCTTGATCGGACTGACTGCTTTTGACAGTGCTTACATTGGTGTTACGAAAAATAGGAGACCAGCCCCAAATGGATTATTATCAATCAATATCCGTTATCATTTGTTGCCTAGAAGAGCATGATGAATACGCAATAAGTAATTAAGATAGGAGTGGATATCTTAAGGGGGAAAGAGTGACTTTCGTACGAACTATTGCTTAGTCAAGTGCGTGTGTAAGACATAAGCAGCGCGGTAGTCACAAAATTTTCACAGGATGTACTCTAAGTCACGGCATGACAAATCCCGGATGCCACGCCCTGGCGTTTAAAATTATTGGGTTACAGCTAGTTTTAACAACTTTTTCTCAATTTGTCATATACAGTATCAAGGCGTATGAAAGACATTTTAATGCAGTAGTTTGAAAATTTTAATTCCTTATACAGTAGTTTTCTGTTGGGCCTGATTCCAGCTATTTATTAAGAAACAATCCAAGGTGCCTCTTTTGATTTGCGATCACACTTTTTAACGGAACACTCTTGAACTGTTGTATGTCGCAGTACAGTTGTTTAGTAGTCTTGTCTTCATATATTTCTCAGGCTTAAATCGGTCAACTGGTGAGGCATTTGAATATATGACTGCAGACGTAAGCAAAGAACAGTGGTGACCATAAGTAAGTGATGGCTAATAATGTTGTTAATCAAGCTGAACCTTCGATGTTCACGATTACGACCGTGGATGGAGAGTTAAAAGTCACTGCCAGAATGGCGAAATTAAAAAGGAAAACCAATGTAGAAGGTATACGTAAGAAATCAGAAGACATACTCTAATGAGTGGAGTTAAGCAGAGGGCATAAGACGTACAGCCGCGTGTATCCTCGACGACAGCTCTGAACATACGTCGTGGAACTATTTATTTTAGCACGAATGCGCGATCTACCAGACAAATGGAAATATACAGATGTAAAGGGGGAGCGTAAAGTGCTGTCGAATATTTGAATAATGCTGAGCAGGTTTACCAGATGTAGGATATAAACTGAGGAAGGTATCAGCCATGAAATCCTTGTGGTACATAATATTTATTTTCAGAGAGTACAATAATCGTTACAGAAAACCCTCAAAGTGGTCCTCTAGATTGTCAATGATGAGGGAAACGTCGGATACCAGTCGCCTCACTATGTGTAAATTCTGTAGTCTCATGTTGGCAATGTCTTCTCGTGTCCCAAACCGTTTCCCCCGCAAGGGTTCTTTCAATTTGGGGATGAGGTCAAAATCGCACGGAGACAGGTCTGGTGAGTATAGCGGTGTTCCCGTACATCCCATGCTGATCTTGTCGGTCAGATCCATTCTGCACGGAGGCTGACTCGCTACTGCCATGTGCGTGGTAATTTGTTCAACTCACCGGCATCTCGTGCTGTGCCCATGCTTTTCAGCAGATATGTCTATCTTATGGTAGCGCCGTGCAAATGTGAGGGAAATAATTTCTCAGTAGGCTGTCAATACTATAACGGCCGCAGGGTTTTGAGGGTTTCCTAGACTTGCTTATCTATATATATAAAACAACTTGTCCTGACTGACTGACTGACTGACTGATTCATCATCGCCGAGCCAAAACTACTGGACATAATGAAATGAAATTTTGGGGATACATTCATATTAAGACGTAGGTGCTCGCTAAGAGAGGATTTTTTGGATATTCCGTCGCTAAGGGGGTGAAAAGGGGGGTGAAATTTTAAAATGAGTGAATCTATATCTCAAAACTTTGAAAGTTTACAGATGTAAAAATTGGTATTTAGAATCTTCTTTAAAAATAAGGAAATGCGTATTTTTTGTTTTCAGAAAATCCCAGTAGGAGGGGTGAAAAAGGGTGAAAAAGGGGTTGAATGCCTTTAATCAGGATACCGGTACTCATATCTCAGAAACTGAAGGTATTACGGACCTGAAAATTGGTACTCTTGATCTCTTTTAAAAATAAAGTAACACGTATTTTTTGTTTTTGGAAAATCCAATTAATGGGAGTGTGAAAAGGGGGGTGAATTTTTAAAACCAGTGCATCTATATCTCAAAACTTTGAAAGTTTACAGATGTAAAAATTGGTATTTAGAATCTTCATTAAAAATAAAGAAAAACGTATTTTTTGTTTTCGGAAAATCCCAATAGGAAAGGAAGAAAGGGGTGAAAATGGGTTGAATGCATTTAATGAGGATACTTCTATCTCAGAAACTGAATATATTACAGGCCTGAAAATTGGGGTTTTGGATCTCCTTTAAAAATAAAAAAACACGTATTTTTTGTTTTTGGAAAATCCAATTAATGGGGGGGCGTGAGAGAGGGTGAATTTTTAAAATGAGTGTATCTATATCACAAAAATTTTAAAGTTTATAGATGTAAAAAATTAGTATTAAGAATCTCCCTTAAAAATAAAGAAACGCGTATATTTTTTTTTCGGAAAATCCCAATAGGAAGGGCGGAAAAGGGTGAAAATGTATTGAATGCCTTCAATGAGGCTAATTATATTTTAGAACCTGAAAATTGGTATTTTGAATCTCCTTCAAAAATAAAGAAACATGTATGTTTTGTTTTCGGAAAATCCCAATAGGAGGGGTGTAAAAGGGTGAATAATGGGTTGAATGACTTTAATGAGGATACATATATCTCAGAAACTGAAGATATTACAGAACTGAAAATTTGTATATGGGATCTCCTTTAAAAATAAAGAAACACGTATTTTTTTGTTTTTGGAAAATCCAATTAATGGCGGTTAAACAGGAGTGACATATTTGGGTGAATTTTTTGAAAGACAGTATCTACAGAATATCTGAGAAACGTAGAATGTTACAGACGTAAAAAGTGATATTTGGAATCTCCTGTAAATGTAAAGAAACACAGGCGATTTGTTTTTGGAAACTCCTCTTAAGGGGAACTAAAAAGGGGGTTAAATTTTAAAAACATTTTATACAGTATATCTCAAGAAACTTAACATGTGACACAAGTGAAAAATGGTATTTTTATCTATATAAAAATAAGGAAACGTGTATTTTTAGTTTCCGGATATAGCACTTGGGTGGAGGGGGGGATAAAAGTGACAGAAAATGGTGTTGAATTCTTTTAATTAGGCTACTGTTATCTCAAAAATGAAGATGTTACAGACGTGAAATTTGATATTTGGAATCTGCTTTAAAAGTAAAGAAGCACGAATTCTCGGAAAAAACAATGAATGGGGAGGGGGGGGAGGTGAAAGAATTGAAAAATTAATTGACTTAATTTTATGAGAATACTTACATCTAATAAAAACTAAAGTTGTTAGGGCCTACAGACCTGAAAATTGGTATTTGGATCCCCTTTAAAGACAAAGAAAAGCCCGTTTATTGTGGGGGGGGGATCATCTTGGGAGGCGTGAGTGAAAAGGAGTTGATTTCCTTTCGTGAGGACACATAAATCAAAAACTGAAGAAGTTACAGTCGTGATAATTGGTATTTAGAAGATCCTTTACTATTAAAGAAACAAGTATTTTTTGCCGGAAAATTCACTTAAGGGGCGGGGGGGGGGGGGAGGAGTGTGAAAGTGAAAAAAAAGAATTATTTTAATCTGAAAACTGAAGGTAATAGACATAAACAATGGTGTTTGGAATCTCCTTTAAACATAAAGAAACACGTCTTCTTTTAGGTTTTTTTTTGGGGGGGGGGGGGGGTAAATAAACTTAACGGCGGTGGGGTGTAAAAGGAGTTTAGACCAATTGATTTTACTGTTCATAATGTATTTATAAGGAGCCTCCGTTGCTCAGGTGGCAGCCCGGCGGCTCTCACAGCTGGGTTCCGTGGTTCAAATCCCGGTCTCTCCATGTGACATTCGTGCTGGATAAAACGAAGATGGGACAGGTTTTTCTCCGGATACTCCGGTTTTCCCTGTCATCATTCATTCCAGCAACACTGTCCAATATAATTTCATTTCATTTGTCATCCATTAATCATTGCCCCAGTGGAGTGTGACAGGTTTCGGCTGCCGGTACAATTCCTGTTGTCGCCGTTAGATGGGGGCTTTATTAATTCCATTCCTGACGCTGTGGAATGACTGGAAACAGGCTGTAGATTTTCGATGTACTTATTGTGATCATAAACCGATCATTTTTAATCTTTCCTGGGTTCGTTTTCAAGAGCCATCTTTCCCTTCGGAGAACGTTCTTAGATTACTGTACCTTCTCCTGGCATAAAAATAAAAATTTAAACACATTTGAAATAAACGATAGGAATGAGATTGACCGTCCAGTTTTTCACCTCTATAATAAGGTCAATAATGTACGGAAGTATGTCATTCGTATGGCCAGAAATCCCGCACACTTGCCTACGCGCGACAATGGTACTGATCACATTCTGAACAATGACAATGGCAGCAGATGTAATTTACCGCCAAGTAGCGGTCTTGCATCTTTCTGTTGGGTCCAGAACATCTATAATAATAATAATAATAATAATAATAATAATAATAATAATAATAATAATGTTCTGGACCGTCGTCAAATGTGCAGACCGCGCTGGAAACTGGTCCTGGACGGGTAATAATTAAGAATGCAGTCCAGCCGCGGGTTCAGTACCGCCAAGGCACCCAAGAGGTCACCACGCCGGATCTCCTCAAGGATTTGATCCATATTAAAAATTCTTATAGGTAAAGATGGCAAAGATTTAGGGACCCAACTGACCGGGTGGAATACCTGGAACTAGCCCGGGAAGTACGAAATCGATTGCTGGAAAGAAAGATTGAAAAATGGGAGGAAACTTGCCGTAATCTCTTAGAAAACCAGTCAGATCGCGAATTTCGGCGGATTGTATATAAAACAATAAGCATTAAATTATAAATTTCAGTATAATACCGTAGCGAAGCACGCGTATCTTGCTAGTTAGAAATAAAATACAAATATTATGTGGATAATGAATTTTATTCAATAGAACGAGGTACACTTGGAATGCGGTTATTAACTGTAGTACTGGTCTGTGATTAGAGAATTAAACAATTTAAGAGTTAATTACTGTAAATTGTTTTCTCTGTTTCAATTTCTTAAAGTAACGCCGATTACGCTCTTTTCGTTTCATTTATTTTATTCCTTCATCATTCACTTTTTTCATTTCAGCTCTTTTTTTTTGCACGTTTCTGAGCGCGCGAGTCAACACAGCGCCATCTTCTAACAGAGCATGCGTGTGACGTCACATATTTACCACAAATTTTGCCTTAGTTTAAGGCACGATTTCATGAAAAATATGTTTCAGTTTTTTCAGCGGGTAGCTTCCTCTTTTACCTGTCAATTGAGACTTTAAACATAATCGTAAGGTAAATACTCTCGCTGATTTACGCGTTCTACACAAACACTAAAAGCATCTTAATTTTTTTTCTTTTCATGTACCCGTTGTCGAGGAACGCAAGCCTATTAAAAATAGTTGCCAAAACGTATTCCTCAAGCCGCGTATACTCTAGGTCGGTGACGTATATGTTACAGCACGAACAAAACAAATGTATTATAAATATCATCATCATCACCATCATCATCAATACCTTACAAGATTCAACCATCGCACTAGGTAAATTAAGCCTCTCCTCCAGGTCGGTCGGAAGTCATCATTAAATATATCATACAATCAGGCCCCGATTTTCAAATGGGCGGACTGGGCATTTGCCCAGGGCGCCAGTTTGAGGGGGTGGCCGGCGGATCGAGTAATTACGACCTGCGTGAATTACGTCTTAAATTCACTACACTCAAATTAATTTTACATTCCACCAATTATTCCAATTATTTTATTAGGCTATATAAAACACTTTAAACTATTCTAACTTTAAAACCTCAATTTAATCTATATATTTAAATTTTATGAAGGAAATGTGTATTATTTCTCAAATTATTTACTTACATACAAACTATAAAACTGAACCAACGGCTTTTCAAATAAAAATAAAAACAGCCTGATTCTTATTTGGCTGTTACCTTTAATTGGCTTGATAAGTTTAAATATGAGAATTAACTGTATTTGCATAATGTGCTGTTTTAAAACTCATAATCTTGTAATATTTAATTTTTAAACAATTATTTTTTAAAGGAACAGGAAAACGAGCATAGGCGGGTAGGGCGGCTAAATATTGTTTGCCCAAGGCGCTAACTACTTGAAATTGGGGCCTGCATACAATATAATCAAATTTAGACCACATATCCAAGAAATAGCAAAAATCAAACACCAGAAACCGGCCTGTTGTATAAATTTATCTCGTCATCCTTGTATTGTTTGGGTTATCAGTCCACAGACTGGTTTGATGCAACTCTTCACGCCACACTTTCCTGTACTAACTTTTCATTTCTGCGTAACAACTACATCTAATCTAACCTGCTTGTGATATTCATATCATGGCCTATCCCTACCGTTCGTACCGCCTACTTCTCCCACACCTGTGGGGTCGCGGGTACGAACTGCGTCACACATGTGGATTTGGTCCTGTTTTACGGCCAGATGCCCTTGCTGATGCCAATCCTATGTGGAGGGATGTATTCAACTATTGTGCGTTTCTGTGGTGGTTGGTAGTGTGGTATGTTGCCAGAATATCATGAGGAGACTGTAGGGACGGACACATAAATCCAGTCACCGAGCCAGAAGAATTAATCAGAAGCGATTAAACCGGGTGAGTTGGCCGTGCGGTTAGGGACGCGCAGCTGTGAGCTCGTATCCGGGAGATAGTGGGTTCAAACCCCACTGTCGGCAGCCCTGAAGATGGTTTTCCGTGGTTTCCCTTTTCCACACCAGGCCTTAACTAAGGCACAGGTCCGGAATTTCCACAACATAGTCTGAAAGCATTTCAAGTTATCGGACTTCCCCGTTTTCCAATGATGGGAGAAGGACAAAATAAAAGTAACTGAACTTTATTCCAATTGCCTGGGAAGTATTTTACTCGATTACAAATTTATTTTCAAAAATAAAATGCAAATCAAATCCCATGGTACTACAGCCCTTGAAGGGCCTTGGCCTACCAAGCAACCGCTGCTCAGCCCGAAGGCCTGCAGATTACGAGGTGTCGTGTGGTCAGCACGACGGATCCTCACGGCCATTATTCTTGGCTTTCTAGACTGGGGCCGCTTTCTCACCGTCAGATAGCTCCTCAATTCTAATCACGTAGGCTGAATGGACCTCGAACCAGCCCTCAGGTCCAGGTAAAAATCCCTGACCTAGCCAGGAATCGAACCCGGGGCCTCCGGGTAAGAGGCAGGCACGCTACCCCTACACCACGAGGCCGGCTTTTCAAAAAGAAACCAGTAAAATTACAGTTACAGTTACTTCACAGAACGCTACTCTCTAGGAAATCACTGACTTTTTAAAACCTATATTTTTACAATTTGTATTACTTCGCACCGACACAGATAGGTCGTACGGTGACGCTGGGATAGGAAAGGCCTAGGAGTGAGAAGGAAGCGGCCGTGGCCTTAATTTAAGGTACAGTCCCACCATTTACCTGGTGTGAAAATGCATCTTCCGGATGCAAGGTCACAAATGCGCGCTTCTAACCTCACGGCCAACTTGTCGGGTTTAACTGTTTAATTATATCAAAATTGTCAAGGAAAAATATACTACTTCATTTTGTGCTTTCTAGAACAGAGAAATTCAGCAAGTGGCTATCACCACCAAATGCGCCTCAACCTGATGGTTTGTTGATTAGCCTGCTTTTCAAACTCAAGTTCTCATTATTTTGTGGGCCAACTAATACAAAATATTGATTCAAATAGAGAAAAGGAAATTCCTTAACGCCTTCACCATCACATGTTTGTTCTGGTTCCATTATCAACCACGTGCAAACACAAACTCGTAGTGCACGATTAACTCAATTTCAACTCGACCAGCAATTTAACCACAACAAGCTGCGAGTAAATGGAAGAGTGCGCATCGTACTGACTTTATACCCTGCCAGTGCTGGGACTCAAAAGTTGCCGTACTCTCGATGACATGTATATCGATTACTATACTGTAGCCTATAACATTTTATTTCAATAATTAAATTACGAGTGAAAATTACATGTTTTTGAAAATTGAAGACAAGTAAAAATTACCAAAAATATTCTGAAGTAGTAGTTCGATTACATTTAATCAATCATTTTCCAGCTCTGCCGATTTTCTGGGACAGTCCCCAAGTCTGAAATATTACAGAATTCAAATCAGCTGTTCAAAGAAATCCACGGACATTCAGTGTCCATTATTAGCAAGACCTTACTCCTCCTCATTTTTATAAAAATTATACGAGTAGCATTTATGGTTCTGTGGTGTAGTGGTTAGCAGCCACCACGGAGGTCCGGGTTCGATTCCCGGCTCTGCCAGAACATTTGAAAAGTGGTACGAAGGGTTGAGCGGGATCAATTCAACGTCGGGAGGTCAAGTGAGTAGATGGGAGTTCGATTTCCACCTTAGCCATCTTCGAAGTGGTTTTCCGTGGTTTCCCACTTCTCCAGGCAAATGCTGGGATGGTACCTAATTTAAGGCCACGGCCGCTTCCTTCCCTCTTCGTTGTCAATTCCTTCCCATCTTCACACCCCCTCCCAACAACGGCCCTGTTCAGCATAGCAGGTGATGCAGCCTGGGCGAGGTCCTCCTTCCCAGTTGTATGCCCCGACCCAAAGTCTTACGCTCCAGGACACTGCCCTTGAGGCGGTAAAAGTGAGATACCTCGCTGTGTCCGAAGGAAAAACCAACTCTGGAGGATAAACGGATTAGGAAAGAAAGAAAGAAAGAAAAGCATTTATGGTTTCCTCTCAGTGCGCTGTCCAGCTACAATCCCTTTGGACTATTCATTAAGTTCGTGTGCAATTTTCTTT
Source organism: Anabrus simplex (assembly GCF_040414725.1). Lineage (NCBI taxonomy): Eukaryota > Metazoa > Arthropoda > Insecta > Orthoptera > Tettigoniidae > Anabrus > Anabrus simplex. Next base: position 295,616,651 of record NC_090268.1, on the reverse strand, counting down.
TTTAATACAAGTGAATATCAGTTCCGTAGCGTGTAACTCCCGATTGTTTTTGCACCAGTTTGCGGTGTCTAAGCACATGGCACACCTGCATGTTGATGGATGCTATTAGGATAGTTTATAAGGTCTGAAAATGTCTAGACAACGGAAGTATTCAACAAGTGTTTCGATGCTGAAAAAATCTTTTTTCCCCGTTGAGGTGTTAAGAATCTACTGAAATTTGCTGCTTATGTCAAACAACCTTTAGTGCCAGGAACGGCAAGAAAACTTCTGTTGTAGAACTCTGGAAACAGAAAATCATGAATGTGCCTTCAGTCCTGAAAGTGGTAATATGAAGTAAATAAATATGTTTTAATGTGCAAGTAGAATGAAAATTTCACCCTTTAAAATATACTGTATATGGAAAAAATGGAACCGAACAGCGAAGTAACATACAGTACAATATACAAATAGTTTATACTTATGCTTATATATGTTCCCGGAAATAGTGAAAGATATTTGATAACGCCACCAGCGAGCAGGAACCCCTACCAAATCGTGCGGCTAATATTGTAATAAATAATGCTCTCTGCGACTGCGTAATTGGCAAATCAAAATAACCCATTATGTAAATTATCTAAAGAAGGCATTGTCGATTTTTTTTCTTCTAGAGCAAGTACGCAGCATTACATTTTCGATAATAAGAAAAAGCGTAAGTCATGTGGTCAACTGAATCTGAAGTAGTGACATTCCGAGATTCCTACTAAAACATTGCAAATGTGACGGCGCAACTATTTTAGAGAGATAAACATCTCAATGGTCTGCCAATCAACAGGCAACTCGTTCTAAATGTAACATACAGGACATTCCACGTGAAGTCAGAAAGATAACTTGGAGTTTTTCATTTTGTAGTAGTATGCTTAGTTCAATATAGTGCAGATTTGGCTTCTATGTTAACCCTTCCCAAACAAAATGATGATGATGATGATGATGATGATGCTTGTTGTTTATAGGGGCCTAACATGAAGTCATAGGTCCCTAATTGTACGAAATGAGACAAACTGTAATGACAATTTAAAAGCCAAAAACTGATCCACTGACCAGAATTCAAACCGTCCAAAACAAAAATAATGGTGTTCTCTAAACATACAATACGAGCAAATCTGACAAAAAATAATATACTTGAACAAGTGATCTCCTTCAAAAACTTGGGCACCATGCTGAACGGCCAATGTGATTCCGAACAAGAGAACTCTAGAATTGAGCAGCCCAGGAAACAATTTATTAACATGAAGAAATTCTCTGTAAGGTCAAATCTCAGTTTGCAGCTACGAATCCGCATGATCTGTTGACATATACACTCTACTATTCTCCTGTAGGATGTGAAACCTGGACCATGGAGCCAAGCACTGAGATACTTATTACAAAACAGAAGAAAACGCAATGCCTAGAACATGTTATGAGAAGCAAGTGGTATCAATTATTACAGCTAATTACTGAAGGAAAGGTGCAAGGGAAAATGTCCGTTAGGAGACGGAGAACATGGCTAAAAGACATTCGAAGATGGCAAAGATGCACATCAGAAGAAGCTTCCCATGCTGCATTGCCAAAATCAGAGCTGGCTACGTGGATTGCCAACCTCCGTTTGCAGACGGCACCTTAAGAAGTAGGGGAAGGGGGGGCAAGATGGGGACACGGGGCAAGACGGGGTGGGGGTTTCCTTGTCTCCATGGTGCTGCCACTGGCCTGAAAATGGAAATATCTTGCAGGGCAGATGAAGGTAACACAGTTTGTACGACTTCTAGTTAGTGTGAGCTGTCTGGATGCTTGGAGTGGCCTTTTTACTATTTCTCACCCCTGTGATCTTATACATATGTATCCTTTGGACTTTGAAGAGTTAAGCTGGAATTGCAATACATTTGTTCTTGAACACTATCCATTAGACTATACCTTAATGTATATATATTGAGCTTGTGGAGGTAATTCATAAATAAATGAAGATAGTTTTATTCCGTTAGTCTCAGTATAACACTTCGGGCAAGATGGGGACGTCCCCGTCTTGCCCCAGTCCCCATCTTGCCCTAGTCCCTATCTTGCCCCAGTCCTAATCTTGCCCTCTAGGATAAATAGTATTTCCCATACAGATAGTTATATAATTTCTAGTCATATTTCATTTTTATAAATTATGCCCCCTATTATAGGCCCAGGGATCAAATACCGAGTGGGGTTCTAAATCAGTAATTACCGACAGCAGTGGCTACGCTGGCTAAAGCGCAGCGATAGGTCATGGGGCTAAGCTCTCTGCTGACTCGGTAGACGCGTGGGTTCGAGCCTCACCGTCGGCCGTCCTTGAAGTGGTTTTCCGTGGTTTCCCATTTTCAACACCAGTCAAATGCTGGGACGGTACCTTCTGACAGTCCACGGCAACTTCCTTAGACACCCTTGCCCATTTTCATTCATCTTCATCCATTCCATCTCTCATCCCGACGCGCAGGTCGCCCACGGCAGTCAACTTTAAAGACCTGCACACGGCCTCTCAGGAGGTCACACGAAAAAATCGGTCATTTAAAAATCCATACATTTTTACCATAAAAATGAATTTAAATTGTATTCTTGCTCATTATGCCATCTACGAGCCTTATGATGGTTTATTATGGTGTAATACTTTACGTTGATATTAGTAATTCAAGGTTATGGGAATAGATTCAAATTTTAGTATAATTTTTACTGAAAAATCCAAGTTTCCAGGCCAGTGGCAGCACCATGGAGACAAAGTATGCACGATTTTGTGTGTGTGGAGTTTTTGTGTTTAACTTTTCAAAAACTATTTTAGTACACTATGAGAAACAGATAGTGACGCAACAAAATGGAACTATTTATGAACATATTATCAACATGTATAATGCACCTGAACTACTTTTTCCTTAGCGTCCCCATCTTGCCCTTCCCCTAGTAGTATCTTGGAAAAACGAAGTGTTTAAGGAGGAGTATCTATTTCAGCACAATATAACCTTCCTCTGTCCAATAGTCTGTATTATAATATACAGAAATAATGTTGAATGTGCACCGTGCAGTAGTATCCTCCGGAACGCTGGGCGTTGCCATGCGTATGGGACATTCCACGTCAAACCGGACCAAATATTGCAAAATAATGAAATTGGAATTTTTTTAAAATACGACTTTTTGAACACACCGTATTTTTGGCACCATGAGACGCTCTGAACCATACGATGATGTTTGGATTTTTTTTTACAAGTTGCTTTATGTTGCACTGTCACAGATAGGTCTTATGGCGACGATAGGATAGGAAAGGCCTAGGAGCGGGAAGGAAGCGGGCGTGGCCTTAAGGTACGGCCCCAGCTTTTGCCTCGTGTGAAAATGGGAAACCAGTGAAAACCATTTTTAGGGCTGCCGACAGTGGGGCTCGAACCCACTATCTTCCGGATACAAGCTCACAGCTGCGCGCCCCCTAACCGCACAGCCAACTCACCCGGTAATAATGGTCTATGAGAGTAAAATAGTAATACTATAACGATGTAATATTAACAAAACAATACGCCCGAGCTTAATCCCTTGGTAGTTGATCTCAAGTGAAGGTTCTAAAGAGGGAGTGAGTGAAGTTGTAAAATATAATGAACAACATTTCTGCTTACATATTTGTGTCGTTTTCTTGTTATAAAAACGCGATGTTTTCATGCAAACTGTTTAAACATTTTTACAGGAATATGTAATGTTTCATGCTCCTTTGTCAATTTTTCATATCGTGTCGCCGTTGGAGATGGGCTGTGCTGTAAGCAATTACAGCTCGTAGCTGGAGGCAGAGGACGGATCATTAACGGAGAGCTCAGTTATTATCTCCTGTGGAGACATATCTCACCAGGATTAGCGAGACAAACCTGGCGAGTCACTATGCCTCACTCAACTTTACATGTCCAAGTCAAAAACATAGGGCTCTAATCGGCCCTATTTAGGGCCATTTTTAACAATTTTGCCTCCCCGGACCATTAACAAAATGCCGCCCCCTGCCCCAAAGAAATTACCGACATATGTGAAAGCAGTCAATGCAGAAATTAAAAACATTAAAGAGGAAAAAATACACCGACATACACAACACTTCAAAAGTCAATAAGACTCTGGTTGGTTTAACTTATCAGTATGAGATCGCTGCTGAAAAGGATTTCTGCTGGACAAACATCGACCACATCATCATCATCATCATCATCATCATCATCATCGATGGATGTTAGGAGTCTACTCTCAATGCACAGTAAATCTATCTCTACTGATCTGCATTTAAGGGACTCGTCCAGGTGGCAGATTCCCTATCTGTTGTTTTCCTAGCCTTTTCTTAAATTATTGCAAAGAACTTGGAAATTTGGTGAACATCTTCCTTGGTAAGTTATTCCAATCCTTAACTCCCCTTCCTGTAAACGAATATTTGCCCCAATTTGTCCTCTTGAATTCCAACGTTATCTTCATATTGTGATCTTTCGTACTTGTAAAGACACCACTCAAACTTATTCGCTTACTGATGTCATTCCACGCCATCTCTCCAGTGACAGCTCGGAACATACCACTTAGTCGAGCAGCTCGTCCGTCTCCTTTCTCCCAAGTCTTCCCAGCCCAGTCCGGCTCCATGGCTAAATGGTTAGCGTGCTGGCCTTTGGTCACAGGGGTCCCGGATTTGATTCCCGGTAGGGTCGGGAATTTTAACCATCATTGGTTAATTTCGATGACACGGGGGCGGGGTGTATGTATCGTCCTCATCATTTTATCTTCATCACGATACGCAGGTCGCCTACGGGAGTCAAATCAAAAGACCTGCACCTGGCGAGCCGAACATGTCCTCTGACACTCCCTGCACTAAAAGCCATACGCTATTTCATTTTATTTTTCCCAGCCCAAGAATTGCAACAGTTTTGTAACGCTACTCTTTTATCGGAAATCACCCAGAACAAATAGAGCTGCTTTTCTTTGGATTTTTTCTAGTTCTTGAATCAAGTAATCCTGGTGAGAGTCCCATACACTGGAACCATACTCTAGTTGGGGTCTTACCAGAGACTTATATCCTCTCTCCTTTAATCCTTACTGCAACCCCTAAGTACCCTCATAACCATGTGCAGCGATCTGTACCCTTTATTTACACTCACAGCAGAGAGAAGTCCTGTAAGCTTTTTTTAGCATGAGAAGAAGGAAGATATGTTTTGATTCGTCGCAATGACTGAAATTAACCTTCGGTTTACCTGTTGGATACAGGGGAGCACAGATACAAACTCAAACTTATGTCCACACATGGATATACATGTTTCAAACCAGTTCGTTGAATCAAAATACGCAGGTGTTACTTGTCTTTAAAGTAATATAATCTGCGCCGTATCAATAAGAAACTTTCAAGCTTGAATTCTGCGATGCGCGTGACGCGACAATATAGTCTGGTCTGAATAATAATAATAATAATAATAATAATAATAATAATAATAATAATAATAATAATAATAATAATAATAATAATAATAATAATAATAATAATAATAATAATAATAATAATAACAATAATAATTTGTTTACGTCCAACTAATTTTTACCGTTTTCGGAGACGCCGAGGTGCTAGAATTTAGTCCCGCAAGAGTTCTTTTACGAGCCAGTAAATCTACCCACAGGAGGCTGACGTATTTGAACATCTTCAAATACCAGTGAACTGAGCCAGGATCGAACCTGCCAAGTTGGAGTCAGAAAGCAAGCGCCTCAACCGTTTGAGCCACTCAGCCCGGGCAGGTCTGGTCTGACATAAAACATCAGTACCTATTTCAAGCTAACACGCTGTTTAGCTAATTCACCATTCCTTGAATAAGAATCCAAATAAAAGCTTGCGTTATTAGCGCGAATATTAAATAAATACATTTCTGCCTCATGGCATAATTTAAAAAAAAACCTTTGAGAAAAATATGCCGTCCCCCAGAAGTTGCAAGTCGGGTCATGGCCCACGTTGACGCATGAGTAAATATTGCCCTGGCTGTACAAAATGTTACGGCATTTATTCATTCATTTATTTATTTATTTATTTATTTATTTATTTATTTATTTATTTATTTATTTATTTATTTATTTATTTATTTATTTATTTATTTATTTATTTATTTATTTATTTATTTATTTATTTATTTATTTATTTATTTATTTATTTATTTATTTATTTATTTATTTATTTATTTATTTATTTATTTATTTATTAGGAAATATAAACAACGAGATGCCGAATTACACGGTTCCACAGTGCAATAGATATTTACAAGAGTGTAGCACAATGTAAACATAAAAAATGAAAGAGCAACGAAGAAGATCAACTAATAAGAAAAGTAACGGAAGAAGCTCTATGGTGTAGTGGTTAGTGTGATTTGCCGCCACCCCCAGAGGCCCGGGTTCGATTCCCGGCTCTGCCACGGAATTTGAAAAAGAAAGTGGTACGAGGGCTGGAACGGGGTCCACACAGCCTCGGGATGTCAACTGAGTAGAGGGAGGTTCGATTCCCTCCTCAGCCATCCTGGAAGTGGTTTTCCGAGGTTTCCCACTTCTCCTCCAGGCAAATGCCGGGATGGTACCTAACTTAAGGCCACGGCCGCTTCCTTCCCTCTTCCTTGTCTATCCCTTCCAAACTTCCCACCCCCCCCCCCCCCGCAAGGCCCCTGTTCAGCATAGCAGGTGAGGCCACCTGGGCGAGATACTGGTCATCCTCCCCAGTCGTATCCCCAGACGCTCCAGGTCACTGCTCTTGAGACGGTGGAGGTGGGATACCTCGCTGAGACCGAGGGGAAAGCCGACCCTGGAGGGAAAACAGATTACGAACGAACGAACGGAAGAAAATTAAAAACGAACATGATAAATTTAAGAAAACAACAATTAACAATAAAAATAATGGCAAATGAGAAGAACGAGGATAATTAAAGATTGAAAGTAAAAGGAAGAGGAGAACTTTTAGCTAGGCAAAGTAAGATAGATACTGATATGACACTATATAACGGTACAGTACAGAAAAAAATACATTATTTACAATGGACGAAACAGCAATGTTGAAAGAGAAAAGAAAATATGAATGAAAGGAGCTAGGTTAAGTTAAGGAAGATTCGATTAAACGAGGCATACGAAGAACGGCCTAGTTCCTGTCAGAAGGTAACAAGTTAAGGAGGGTTGGAATGCAGATAAATAAAGTTTTTTGAACAAGAGAGGCGGGAATACGTAATATGAAGAAATGGATTTTTGCTGGTCTTGCGAGTTGGGACATATAGGGAAAAGAAGGATACAAGTTCAGCAGAACAAAATAAACGGCGTTATATAAGAATTTAAGGTCGGCTGTTTTCCTGCGAGTAAATAACGGGCGAAGGTTTCACTTTTCCAGTATCCGATTGCTGCTCAAGTGTCGACAATCAGATACTCTGGCTTTAACAATGCCACAGAAGAATGACTGCAAGCGATCAGTATTAGTGGGTGATGAGGTAGACCACCTGGGAGACACGAAGTCAATAATCGGTACAATGCAAGATACACAGTAGGCTCTGAGGTCGTAAATATCGGTGATGTCAGAGGAGTGACATTGCTCCTGAGGTTATCTTTTGTATACGGGAGACGAGTAATTTACTGTCAAAACTCTTAAAACGTTTTGTTGTGTTGGAGTTGGGAACGGGTTACTAGGAATAGGTGATTTACGAAGCATAAGAGATACACTCGGCGGGATTAGGCTTAAGACGCAATATTGAGCACCATTCACAGAGAAAATTAAGCCCATTCTGTAAGGAGTTTCCGTCTGTTAAAGAATCGATTTGTTTGAATATTTTACAATCATCCGCAAATAGTAGAATTTCACAAAATTAGGAGGGTATAGTTGTTGTATACAAGGCACAACATAAAAGTTTATTGTTTCAACACATTTATACAATATGTACATGAAATAGAACGAAACTTTTCTTGAAGCTTGTTGAGTTGCACACGTTTAATGTTAAAAAGGTAGTAGGCTGAGGGCCTGAATGATATTTACATACATAAGAATTGGGATTCCTACATATATTCAATCTTGTCTTGATGAGACAGTCTGTTTATATGAGAGAATGTTCTTGATAGTCGAAAACTATCGGTCACGTATAATAACAAGTGGAACCTGTAGTGAGAGTTCGTATTAGCAGAATGCTAAGAGGAGGCGTATAACTTGCAAGGAACTTGCGTCCAGTGTTCATATATAGCAGAATGCTATGATTGGAGTCGGAGCACTGTAGGGGACTTGAGTGAGTAGCAGAATGCTTGGATGGGTGCTCGACGTGGCTACGGGATGCAGGATGAATGAGGCAATGTCCAGAGGTGAAACCTCACGGCCAGGAATCAGTTCACCTATTCAGAACACATTTTTAAGAGGGTACCTCCGTGTCTGACTTGCGGTGCAGTCAGGTCGTTGGACACTGTACGAGTCCTGGAGAGGCGAGAAACGTTGCTCCTTTTATAGCGCTGGCTGACGTCACCGACGATCACGTCAGCGCACTGCATTCTGCCTCGTGGTCTCTGGAAACATCCATGTGTCTGGCAAGCTGCGGAGATTGTAGGCGCGGAGGACACACACAACAATAGTATCAATGAGATCGTCAATAAATAAGACAAAAAGAAGGGGACCAAGGACACTGCCCTGTGGGACGCCAGAATGAACCATAACAGGAGTCTAACTGAACCCATCAAGAAACACACGCTGAGTTCTGGTATCGAGGATGATGCGCAGGAGACTTAGGAAGTGACCGTAGATGTTTCTGAAGGTTTATAGGAAAGTAGTATGCGGTCTATGGTATCGAAAGCCTTGGCAATATACATTTAGCACACGTCCAGTGAACGGCCAGATTAGTTAGGCAGGAGCTACCTGGAAGAAAACCATGCTGCTGGGACGATGTATAAGAAATGGTGAAAGAAAAGAGATGCTGGTGGCTAATCTCACAGATGTAATAATAATAATAATAATAATAATAATAATAATAATAATAATAATAATAATAATAATAATGCTATTTGCTTTACTTCCCACTAACTACTCTTTTACGGTTTTCGGAGACGCCGAGGTGCCGGAATTTAGTCCCGCAGGAGTAAATCTACCGACACGAGACTGACGTATTTGAGCACCTTCAAATACAACCGGACTGAGCCAGGATCGAACCTGCCAAGTTGGGGATCAGAAGGCCAGCGCCTAAACCGTCTGAGCTATCTCACAGATGAGTGAGAGGGTGGATTGAGGGGGACAGCAGTATCGAATATTTAAACAGTCGATTAGCATTCCAGTATGATGAAGTGAAACCCGTGTTATTAGTTGTATTGGAACTGAAACATTTCGGCATTAGGCCATATAATAATAATAATAATAATAATAATAATAATAATAATAATAATAATAATAATAATAATGTTAATGTTTAACATCCTTTCAACTGCTATTTGCCTTAGGAAGCAGCGGAATGCCGCAAGATTTCGCTGAAGAAGAATCCGTGCTAGTAGCCAAAATCTACTGAAACGTGTATTTTGCATAAAACACTCTTGAAGATTTTTCAGTTTTCGGAGATGCGAGGTGCCAGAATTGTGTACCGACATGATGCCGCTTTATCGCCTGAATGCAGAACTCGTTCACATGCTACCATTCGACAACAGGGAGTGCAGAACGTATATTAATCTGCACTTCAAAATCAGACTACTTCTGCGGAGTTTGAACCCGCAATTTCGGGATCGGAGATCGATGCACTAATACTCACGTACAGAGAAGAGCTAACACCATTTTCCTCTTAGCGATTTCCTGCAGGTCAAGGGTGCACTTCCCACTTTGTCCGATACACCGCGTCCTCGGGAAGGAAGCTGGCAACAGGAACGTCTTTAATTACTACGTCCGGCCATCTCTGCTACGGCCGTCTACATCGTCGCTTACCGTTAATGTAGAAGAGGTGGGCAGTTTTGGTGGTGGGAGTAGGCGCCGCTCTAAGAACAAGCGCATCCGACATTATCACATTTTTTTCAGTGATAGATGACACACCAAGTTGATGTCGGAGGTTGTAAGTGGTGGGGCATTTTCACACCAGGCGGAAGAATTCCTGCAGGACAAAATTTCGGCAAATCGGTATCTCTTAAAACCATGAAAGTAGCTAGTGAGACCTAAATTTAAGAATACCGCAACAGTACGTTTGCTCAATTAGATACTTCCGTAACATCCTGATAATAATAATAATAATAATAATAATAATAATAATAATAATAATAATAATGGCATGTGGCCTCCGGAGAAGCCTGGTCTTTCAATATGATGCCATATAGGCGACTTGCGCGTCTGTGAGGATGGGACCTTACCTATGAAGAATTCTAATGGTGAAGACGAAACACACACACCCAGCCCCCGAGCCACTGGAATTAACCAATGAAGGTTAAAATCCCCGACCCGGCCGGGAATCGGCTAACCAATTAGCCATGGATCTGGTCGTTCTGCTCAAGAAAAACTGAACATTCAAAAACATTACTCATATAAATGTATGGAAGTGTTAATTACTGTTTAAGAATCAGAACAACATAATTATTAGCATGCCTTAACACTGCAATAAGAGAAGAAAGAGTTACGAATGTTTGAATAATAATAATAATAATAATAATAATAATAATTATAATAATAATAATAATAATAATAATAATAATAATAATAATAATATGTGGTTCATGGTGTGGGTTACTGTAGTCACGTCCTAGTTCGTGAACCATGGGCAACGGCTGAGTGGCCTAGTAAGTGGTCCTGAGAGTCGGAATACCAGTTGCTATGGAATGGGAGTGGGCATCTCGGACATTTTCTGAGCCATAGTCCTCCTTGTGCTCAGGCGGCTAGGACTATACAACCCACCGGTGGTCCATAACCCGTTAGAGGAGAGATCCTCACTTGGACTATGTGCAAGTAGGGTAGCATCCTGCTTCATAAATTTACCGAGCTCAGAACATTTTCTAACGATTTAACGATTTCTAACGATGGGAGTAACGGAGTCCTACTCCCATTTGACAGACGAGGGACTCCTTGGAAACAACATGGCGAACGAAATGGAATTCGATGGGGAGCTATCAATATTAATGGGGCTTATGGAAGAAAGAAAGTAGAACTGGCTGAGTCAGCAAAGAGGATGCATCTGGATGTGCTAGGAGTAAGTGATGTACGGGTAAGGGGAGATAACGAAGAAGAGATAGGTGATTATAAAGTGTACTTGACGGGTGTTAGAAAGGGAAGGGCAGGGTATGGAGTAGAGCTGTCTGTCAGGAATACCACTGCACGCAACGTAGTTTCTGTTAGGCACCTAAATGAGCGAATGATGTGCGTATATTTGGCAGTTGGAGGAATTAGGACGATAATTGTCTCAGTGTATTCACCATGTGAGGGTGCAGATGAGTATGAAGTTGACAAGTTTTATGAAGCATTGAGTGACAACGTGGTCAGGGTCAACAGCAAGGATAGAATAGTGTTAATGGGTAATTTCAATGCAAGAGTTGGAAATAGAACTGAAGGATACGAAAGGGTGATTGGTAAATGTGGGGAAGATATGGAAGCTAATGGGAATGGGAAGCGTTTGCTGGACTTCTATGCTAGTATGGGTTTAGCTGTTACGAATACATTCTTCAAGCATAACGCTATACACCGCTACACATGGGAGGCTAGGGAACCAGATCCATAACAGACTATATCTTAACCGACTTCGAATTCAGGAAATCTGTTAGGAATGTACGAGTTTTCCGGGGATTTTTCGATGATACATACCACTATCTGCTCTGTAGTGAATTCAGTATCTCTAGGCCTGGGGTAGAGAAAGTGAATTCTGTCTGCAAACGAATAAGGGTGGAAAATCTCCAGGACGAGGTAATTAGAAGAACATGGATATGATTAGTGAGAAGTTTCGAACAGTAGACAGTAAGCAGGTTCAGGATATAGAAAGAGAATGGGTGGCATACAGGGATGCTAGCAAGGGAATGCCTAGGAACAACTGTGTGTAAAGAATGGGAAAGGCGAATATCTTGGTGGAATGATGAAGTGAGAGCAGCTTGTAAACGTAAAAAAATCTTTCACCTTTGATGTTCGCAGTTTACATGGACCATCTGCCGAAAGGTATAAAATGGCAGGGAGGGATTCAGTTAGGCCAAACTGCTTACTACATTTCCACCTATGTTCATGGCTTGGTCTTAATGGCAGATTGTGCCGGAAGCCTGCAGTCTAATATCTTGGACCTTGAAAATAGGTGCAAAGAGTATGGTATGAAAATTAGCCTTTCGAAGACAGGCCACGAAGGCCCGTGGAGGGGAGGAACGTAAAGGCTTCCGCCATTCATAACCTCGCCACGTGATGGGGTAGAGTGGTTACCTCTACGTCCGGCCGCTTTTGCCCCCAGGAATTAACCTGGTACTCACTTTTGGTGTAGGCTGAGTGAACCTCAGGGCCATATGGACCTGCGGGAGTGGAAATCTCGTTTCTTAAATTTTACGACTTCCTGACGGGGATTCGAACCCACGTCCTTCTGGGCGAACCGAGCACGCCTTTACCGCCTCGGCCAGGCAGCTCCTGATACAAAGCTAGAACAGGTCGATAATTTCAAGTATTTAGGTTGTGTGTTTTCCCAGGATGGTAATATAATAAGTGAGATTCAATCAAGGTGTAGTAAAGCTAAGCAGTGAGCTCGCAGTTGCTATCAACAGTATTCTGTAAGAAGGAAGTCAACTCCCAGACGACACTATCTTTACATCGGTCTGTTTTCAGACCAACTTTGCTTTACGGGAGCGAAAGCTGGGTGGACTCAGGATATCTTATTCATACGTTAGAAGTAACAGACATGAAAGTATCGAGAATAATTGCTGGTACAAACAGGTGGGAACAATGGTAGTAGGGTACTCGGAATGAGGAGATAAACGCTAAGTTAATAATGAACTCGATGGATGAAGCTGTACGCATAACTGGTGGGGTCATGTGAGGCGAATGGAGGAGTATAGGTTACCTAGGAGTATAGTGGACTCTGTTGTGGAGGGTAAGAGAAGTAGAGGGAGACCAAGACGACGATGGTTAGACTCTGTTTCTAACGATTTAAAGATAAGAGGTATAGAACTAAATGAGGCCACAGCAGTAGTTGCAAATAGTGGTTTGTGGCGGCGTTTAGTAAATTCACAGATGCTTGCAGACTGAACGCTGTAAGGCATAACAGTCTTTAATGATAACGTATGTATGTAATGTATTATTATTATTATTATTATTATTATTATTATTATTATTATTATTATTATTATTATTATCATTGCCTGTAGCTGTTGCAGCCTCGGTGGAGCCCTTCTCAGGAAGACCCTCCGTTGAGGGTAGGCGGCGTCTGCCTTGTGAGCTAGTGCTTGTAATCGCAGTGGAGGGATCTAGGTGTGAGATGCAGAGAAATGTAGAGAGAGAGCGCAAACGCCTAGTCCCCGAGCCATCAGAATTAACTATCCACCATTAAATTCTAATATCGCGGCTGGGAATCGAAGCCGAGTGCTCTCGGGCCGAAGGCTAGCGCGCTTTTACACAGCCAGGGAGGCGGTCGGAGACTTGTTTATATTGTCGTAACACACACCTCTTTCTTTACACATTAGAAGCCACACTGCCAACTACCAGAGAGAGACGTAACGCCGCGGCAAACTGAGTCTGTCATCATCGCCAGAGAAATACAGAATACCAGTAAAGAAAGTGGTCAGAGACTACAAGAGAATGTTATGTTGCAAGCTCGTGAATTAAGTCAGTGTCCCTTTAATTCTATTCAGTGTAATTCAGTAAAAATTCAAAAAATCGTAACTTTTGAAAAATGTCACAAAATATCGTAAAACTGACCTTTAGGCTAAGGTTACGAACATCTCGCTTCTACTAGAGCTTTAACATACTAGTAGCTAGTAAACGCTTTCGCGCTTGTTCTTTGCAGTTCACTGGCTGCCAGTCTGAGGGAGTTCTTTACAAGCGATAGAATTCTCTGTAGTGAGAATTATTTTTATTTGAAAATAGTTTTATGAAATCTGAATGTTTACATAACGAATGCATTTAGTGCACCCAATTTATGAAAATCGACGTGAATGTGAATTCCATCAAGAGACGACGAACAAACATTTTCTCGAATATTATCGAAGGAGGTCAGTTACACTTCACAACATCTTAGATAATATAGAGGACCTTAATACAAGGCACAGGAAAACATTCCATTTCAGCATAAGAGAAACTTGCAGTAACACTACGGTAAGAGAATTAATGAACTTCGCCTATTAATATTTTATTTTCTGTATTTTCTTTCATATTATTTATGTATAATACTTTTGAAATGTTAAAATTTGAGTAGAATGGAATGAAATCAAATTGTCTCCGTTTATTAATTTTTCGCAATCCGTGACTAATTTTCGCAGTTACCGAGCTCGATAGCTGCAGTCGCTTAAGTGCGGCCAGTATCCAGTATTCGGGAGATAGTAGGTTCGAACCCCACTGTCGGCAGCCCTGAGAATGGTTTTCCGTGGTTTCCCATTTTCACACCAGGCAAATGCTGGAGCTGTACCTTAATTAAGGCCACGGCCGCTTCCTTCCCACTCCTGGCTCTTTCCTGTCCCATCGTCGCCATAAGACCTATCTGTGTCGGTGCGACGTAAAACAACTAGCAAAAAAAAATTAAAAAATTCGCAGTCTATGATTAATAATACTCTTCTGACAAGCTTCAACTGGCGCGAGGAAAACTACAGCGGAACTCCTCACTTGCGTTACAGGCGCAAGACAGCGCAGGCTCGCGCGTGATAAAATAGGAATGTAAAATGCTTCAACACTGAACAATGTTTATAAAATACAGCGCTAGCTGGCGCTGGTAGCCGCTAGTTGTTCCGTAACCGCAGCCTTTAAGGATGACAATAATGTGTACAGGGCACAGTCTGAGCAACATTTTGTGTAATCAATAAAATAACAATGTTTCAAGTAAATGAATAAGTTCTTAAATAGAAATAATCCACGTAGGACTGACGTCAGGAAGGATAAACCACCGAAAAATGGAGAGAAAAGTGGCAGATCAAGAAAGGGGAATGAATTACGTAACACGAAATGCAAAATAAGTTCTGTCGCCTGATATGAATTTAATTACTACTTTTAAAGTTGCGCACATCGTATAAACTTCCAGTGTTCATTCTACAGTACGAACTCCCTGGAACACACTGGACGCCTGTATAATCCTCTGTTCACAGCAAGTTCTCTGAAATTACCTCACCTCTCATTAAATATTCAGTTTAACCATAGTCCTCAAAGTCTTCCTCTAATTTTCTCCCCCCGTAGGGCGGAAACCACTAGTCTGCTAGGAAACTTTGCCTACTCAATATACAGGGTAGCATCCACTGCCTTCATTAAACCGAACTGTCATTGCTCCCAACAATTCGTATGAGCAAACATTCTCCTATTCTATTCCCATTATCTGGAGTTAATCAATGAATACACTGCTAGTTGTTTTACGTCTCACCGCCACAGATAGGTCTTATGGCGGCGATGGGACAGGAAAGGGCTAGGAGTGGGAAGGAAGCGGTCGTGGTCTTAATTAAGGTACATCCCCAGCATTTACCTGGTGTGAACATGGGAAACCACGGAACACCATTTTCAGGGCTGCCGACAGTGGGGTTCGAACCTCATATCTCCCGAATACTGAATACTGACCGCACTTAAGCGACTGCAGCTATCGAGCTCGGTTATCAATGAATACAAAAGTGCTCTTCAAGGTAATTCATCCTCGAAATAAAGCAAACTTATGCTATTTTCGAATAATTTATAAAATATACTAAAGGATTACTGCCACTATCATTTTCTCTCTCCTAAAAATGGAATTGATAATAGTTAATTTGATTACGTTGTACAAATATTATTATCTTGCATACTTTCATCCTGAGTTACAGCACACCCAATTTGTACACGCATGCACAGAAATGGTGTCCCGATATAAACAAAGCATGGCGTCCCTCCACCTCCTCGGTTAACGCAATGCTGCAGGTAGACAGCCCGCTACATGCCTTCGTTGTGATTAAAATGGACACAGTGGCAGATGCATGCATGTACGTTGCTTCCTACGTATCTCCGACATATGAATATGTATTTCTCACTGCGAACAGCATCTTACGTGCGTTATTTCAATCCTTTCCAGCCAGTGTCGAAATCTTTATTGACTACATAATCAATGTTAATTTGTTTTAAAGGTCCATCCACCCAGCCTACAAGTTTCAGTCTACTAAGTCATCAGCACGGAGGCCGGCTGGATTCTAAAATGGGACCAATGAAATTTGTGAAGTTTTAAGGACACCTTAAAAACAGACGGCGGTGCAATAATGAAGACGAGGAGTGGCGCAGGTTTCTATTACATCGCTTACTGAGCCACAAATTGCTACTACAGCACCCTGACCCTATGAGTAGCACCTTCCACATCATCCAAACGCACTACCCGTGCCCTCAACGTCGTCAGTAAACACCACCCAAACCTCAGCAGCTTCCATACTGTATCAGCATTAAATTAGATAGACTTCAGTGGAAGCTATATTTTACTCTGGTTTGTGTGAAGAAACAGATGAGAAAATACTGTAGCCGTCAAAAGATACCCACATCCGGATCTACGATCTTATAAAGGCAATATACTGTACTGGCGAATGACAATCATTCCGTTAGGAAGCTGCTGGTGTATGTGGAGTTGGGAACACTATGGTCAAGGTACAAGAAGCCAGCCAGCTTGTAGTTCTAGTTCACTGTTAATCTTGTAATAGTTAGCCATTGGCCCCGACGTGTTGTGGTACCCGAACTACTTCATTTCAAGAAATTCTCGTGCTTTTAGATGCGAAAATGCAAAGGAAAGTACGTGCCAATAATCTTTATTAATGACTAGCTGTAGTACCCGGCTTTGCCCGGTCACTTTCCTTGAATGTTTACTTATAGTTGAAGTGATTTTTTCGGTGTCCGGACATTTGCGGTCACGGACAATTGCGGTCATCACAAAATCACGGACATTTGCGGTCACTGAGGTAAACTTGTGCCAACTCACAGAAATTCCCCAGTTGTTACAGGACATTTGCGGTCACTGCAGCAGGGGATGGGCTTCATTAGCTTAATCTCCGGGTATCCCCGCTAACCTGCCTGAGCTATGTACTGCTCCCTCCTTGCAGATCAACATTATTTTTTCTCTCGCCGGCATTGTTTAGAGAATGATACCTTCAGACACAAACACAATTCTATATCGAAATTTCCTGGTGTAAATATTTACTGCTGTGTGCTGTAAAGGATTTGACATTCACTAATAAGGCAACTGGTTATATGTACAGAAAGTATAGGGAAGGTCAACATGAAATCGTCACCTGGGTGTGTCTGAAGGAGAACAAGTCATGTCATCCTTTTGGTAACATACAATTCTGTAGATGATAAATAAATATATTCTATTTTATATCCGGCCTCTCTTGATCAACTCTTGTTCTCTTCCGACCCCCACGGTACGATGTTTGGCAAGCCCAGGGAGTCTTAAATTTTCACGTCCTTCGTGGCCTTTCCCTTTTTTTTTCCCCTAAAAGGGAGTCGGACCTATTCGAATTTTTTCTGTTTATTTTTAAAGGAGGATGGTGGCACCGTTCTAATTTCTCACAAAAACAGTAATCACCACCATCCAAAACCAAACCTAAAAACAAACCCCATGGCACTACAGCCCTTGAAGGGCCTTGGCCTACCAAGCGACCGCTGCTCAGCCCGAAGGCCTGCAGATTACGAGGTGTCGTGTGGTCAGCACGACGAATCCTCTCGGCAGTTATTCTTGGCTTTCTATACCGGGGCCGCTATCTCACCGTCAGATAGCTCCTCAATTCTAATCACGTAGGCTGAGTGGACCTCGAACCAGCCCTCAGGTCCAGGTAAAAATCGCTGACCTGGCTGGGAATCCAACCCGGGGCCTCCGGGTGAGAGGCAGACACGCTAACCCTACACCACGGGGCCGGCTAATCACCACCATCACGAAAACGAAATCATCATTCAATCAATCAATCACTACTGATCTGCATTTAGGGCAGTCGCCCAGGTGGCAGATTCCCTATCTGTTGTTTTCCTATCGCTGGCGGTGTGAACGGTGTTGTACACATGTTGACTTGGCCCTGTTTTTTGCCCGGATACCCTAATTTCAACCCTGTGTGGAGACCCTTCCTGATTTCAACCCTGTGTGGAGGGATGCATTCACTATGGCGATTTTCTGCGGTATTTGTTAGTGTAGTGCGTTAACCAGATGCGATTAAAATCCCCGACCCGTCCTGGAATCGAACCCAGAACCTCTGATTCGAATACCTTGACGCCAATCATTTAACTAATATAAAACCGAAATATGAGTCAAAAATTTTAAGTACACACAGAAAATAATTTTATTTGTAGGCCTAAAGATTTTGTTCCAAGGCTTTGTACGTTTTCACAAGCTTGTATATTTGATATTTAAACTCTAATACTCCACAAAGTGAATTTTTATATACAAACATCAGAGGCTAATTCAAAAAATAAGTTTCCTATTTATTTATCGTGGAATAATTAAAGGTAGGCCAAGGTAAAAAAACACTGTTTTGTTCCGCACCAGTTCTTCATTTTTAGAAAATTAAATTTATTTATTTATTTATTTATTTATTTATTTATTTATTTATTTATTTATTTGCCTCCGTGGCTAGGTGGCAGCGCACCGGACTCTCACCGCTGGGTTCCGTGGTTCAAATCCCGGTCACTCCATGTGAGATTTATGCTGGACGAAGTGGAGGCGGGACAGGTTTTTCTCCGGGCACTCCGGATTTCCCTGTCATGTTTCATTCCAGCAACACTCTCCAATATAATTTCATTTCATCTGTCAGTCATTAATCATTACCCCAGAGGAGTGCGACAGGCTTCGGCAGCCGGCACAATTCCTATCCTCGCCGCTAGATGGGAGCTTCATTCATTCCATCCCTGACCCGGTCAAATGACTGAAATCAGGGTGTGGATTTTCATTTATTTACTGATTTATGTATTTATTTATTTCTGGTAGTCTAACGTCACGCTAACATATTTTTCGGAGAAAATGCGATGGGAAAGAATTAGACTCGGTGACTCACACGGTTGAGGCGCTGGTCTTCTGGCCACAACTGGCAGGTTCGATCCTGCCATCCCACGCTCCCAAGTTGTGAGCGCCCGGGGCCCCATTTAGTCGCCTCTTACGATAGGCAGGGGATACCGTGGATGTATTCATCGTCTGCGTCCCCGACCCACAGGGGGGCACAACCTCCAAATTCGAGTACCGGTACTTACAATAATTTGTTCGACAGTAAATTACATGTTTTAAAATGCGGATTCCCATCACACTTTATCCAGGCTTTAGATTGGCATAGTTATTGTACTGAAATAATTATGGCATGTTTAAAATCAGCTGAACTAAAGCTTCGTCAATTATTTTTGTCGCTTTTAGGTAAGCGTCGTTATAACAGGGAACATGCATGATCCGGGGTTTTAATTAAAAATATGCTAATCTGACTGAAAATTTCATGCAGAATTCAAAAATGTGATCAGAATGTACGAATAATAACTCCAAACGTAATAAAAATCTACGAAAATGTCACGTCACGCAAGTACGCGATCTCATTGGTCTGACGTCATCGTACAGGTTGACTGAATTAGCAGACGAAATAACACATAGTGTGCTGTGAGAAGCAGGATACACTTCGCGTATTTCTACTTTACGTTAGTGTCTAGTATGGTTAAATTCGAGGTCTATACATTGGATAATAATCTGAGTGGTATATTTTAGACTTAAAATGAATCCTGCGCAGACAGTGAGGCAGTAAACTTATAAATGGTGTAGAGTTCCGATGTGCAATAGCACATCGCATACCATACCAAACAAATTGTTTATAAATGTTCCAAAGACGCTAAAACTAGGGAGAAATGGATTTTGGCGAGCCGGAGAAATGCTGGTGATATATCGGAAAAGTCTACAGTTTATTTTTTTGAAGATTTTAACGTAAGATGAATTTGTTTGAATATTCAAATCACTTTTCCATGTCAGCTGTTCTAGTGGTAAAACTTTAAATTTTAATGTATGATGCTTTATTTAAATACTTCAATTACATCTTGGAATATGAAAGTAATAAACAGTGCATTAAATAATGCTGATTATTAAAGTATTCTCCAAACCTAACCTGTGTTTTGGGTGATCCATGTCAAGATAATAAATCAAAGGGGTTATGAACCATTTTGACAGCTCTAATTCTACCAATATATCTTGGCATGGGACAGTTATGTATGTCTTTATTGAAGAGCTTAATTGTTAAAGAAATTTAGGCTATATCTAAATACTCTATAATGTAACAAAGAATAGGCGTGTACATCATGAAAGGAAACAACGTGAATTTAACAAATGTATAACTCTACACAAAACCAATGCTTGTCTGTTGGGGTCTTATCAGTTAACAATGCTCAATTATAATAATTTATCATAATATTAATGAAATAAATAACATAATTGCACACAGGTGAAAATAGTGATGTAGGTGTTTAAAATATTATCCAACTTAGCCTAAGTTTTAGGTTATACAAGCCAAGTCAATAAACCGAAGGGTAAAAATACCGCGCGAGTTGGCCGTGCGGTTAGGAGCGCGCAGCTGTGAGCTCGCATCCGGGAGATAGTGGGTTTTGAACCCCACTACCGGCAGCCCTGAAGATGGTTTTACGTGTTTCCCATTTTCACACCAGGCAAATGCTGAGGCTGTACCTAAGGCCACGGCCGCTTTGTTCCCATTCCTAGGCCTTTCCTGTCCCATCGTCGCCATAAGACCTATATGTGACGGTGTGACGTAAAGCAAACAGAAAAAAAAAAGAAGTAAAAGTCACAGCACCCAAAGACATTCCTGTATTGAGCGACTAAAATGTCACCAGGACACTTTTCTTTCCTGATATGCTCAGTTTGTTAAAAGCCAAATGTAATTAATGTTATTGGCTTCACGCCCCGCTAACTACTTCTACGATTTTCGGAGACGCCGATGTGCAGGAATTTAGTCCTGCAGGAGTTCTTTTACGTGCCAGTAAATCTACCGACACGAAGCTAACGTATTTGAGCACCTTCAACTACCACCGGACTGAACCAGGATCGAACCTGCCAAGTTGGGGTCAGAAGGCCAGCACCTCAACAGTCTGAACCACTCCGCCCGACTTGTGAAAACTAGATGAAGTCATATTTATCTTTATCATGTTTAACTTTTTCCCTCCACAAAGATATTTAATTCTCTTTCATGGGCCCTGGAAGTGGGTAGGCCAGTTGTCCCAATAATAAATATATATTTTTTGGGAAATGATAGATTATAGCCCTATAGTACTATGATCTTTCTTTCTTTCCTTCTTTCTTTCTTTCTTAATCAGTTTATTCTTCAGGGTTGGTTTTTCTCTCGGACTCAGCGAGGGATTTCATCTCTACCACTTCAAGGGCAGTGTCCTGGAACGTGAGACTGAGTATGGTGATGAAACTGGTGAGGAGGGCCATTACCCCGCCCAGGCGGCCTCACCTGTTATGCTCAACAGGGGCTTTGTTGGAGGATGGGAGGATCGGAAGGGATAGACAAGGAAGAGGGAAGGAAACGGCCGTGGCCTTAGGTGCCTGGAGGAGAAGTAGGAAAATACGAAAAACCACTTCAAGGATGGCTGAGGTGGGATTCGAAACCCTTCTACTCAGTCGACCTCCCGAGGCTGAGTAGACCCCGTTCCAGTCCTCGTACTATTTGTTTTCAACTTTCATGGCAGAGCCGGGAACCGAAACCGGGCCTCCGGGAGTGGCACACATTAACCACTACACCACAGAAGCGGACTAGTACTATACTGCTACCTATATGTTTATGTTAGTGCTGAAATCCGATTTCTTACTTTACTAATGCTGAAAGCCCGATAATGTAATGTTATTCTTTAATAGGGGAAGCAGTCTAGAAGGAAATGTTGAAAGTGATGTGATATCTATCCAGGTTCGTTGTTATCCTAATACTATGAGTTCAGTACATTGCACGTATATAAAAAAACGCCACTTACAAACTTGCTTGTTATCCGCGAATTTCTGCGGCCACAAAAGTCACATTTTTCAAGAATGATGACATCTACACATGGTAGATTGTCTGACTGTGCTGTTTTGAACCTTTCTTCTGTCATTTCGAAGTTATTCGCGATCATGAATAATAAACAATCGGCTTTTAGCAACGGCTGAGGCACAACGGCTGGTAGAGCTCCATGCGGTACTGGATCGTGACGTCACAGCGCGCCGCTTACGTCAGAGGCCGTTTCACTCGCCTTGCGGAAAGGCACTATTAAATATTTTTAATGGTAGAAAACAAGGCAACATACCACAACGTAATACGTTTACGTGCTATTTCATTGGTGTACTTTTCAAAAAAAAAAAAATTTTTTTGAAAATGATGCATGTTCCTTTATACAAGATAATCATACTTAAGTCGCTTTTCAAGCTTAATGAGAAATTTAGGAAATACACAAACACACTCTCACTCGCACTCAATTAAAAATGTTGATCTGCAAGGAGCGAGCAGTTGCTCAGGCAGGTTAGCGGGGATACCCCGAGATTAAGCTAATGAGAGCCATCCCCTGCTTCAGTGACCGCAAATGTCCTGTGACAACTGGGGAATTTCTGTGAGTGGGCACAAGTTTATCTCAGTGACCGCAAATGTCCGGCGACCGCAAATGTCCGTGACCGCAAATGTCCGGCAACCATTTTTTCTACATTTTATACTGTAACGTCCATTGCTATTTTATTAACTCTTATATAGATTTGAAGTTGTGTGTGTCCGCCTCTGTGGTGTAGTGCTTAGTGTGATTAGCTATCACTCCCGGAGGCCCGGGTTCGATTCCCGGCTCTGCCACGAAATTTGAAAAGTTGTATGAGGGCTGGAACGGGGTCCACTCAGCCTCGGGAGGTCTACTCTTCCTTGTCTATCACTTCCAATCTTCCCATCCCCCCGACAGGCCCCTGTTCATCATATCAGGTGAAGCCGCCTGGGCGAGGTACTGGTCATCCTCCCCAGTTGTATCCCCAAACCCAGAGTCTGAAGCTCCAGGACACTGCCCTTGAGGCGGTAGAGGTGGGATCCCTCGCTAAGTCCGAGGAAAAAATCAACTCTGGAGGGTAAACAGATAAAGAATAATAAGTGTGTGTTCAATTTTAAGTTTTAGTTCGAGATTATTTAGTATCACATTAAACGTTGTCCTTGTGGCAGCACAGATTATCTGGGAAGTGGATGATCCTTGCAAGTAAATTATAACTATATGCATTTACGCGTCGCGCTTTAGATATGATATAGGCTACACGATTCCGTCTGTCACTGGCACGGCCACCAATCAGTTTAGCGACCCCGAAAACTGTGTATTCAACACTCCTGGTCATTTTGAACATTCTTTCTCACCCCTTCTAACGCCCATTACGACTGGGGCTGAAGTCTGACAACGGCATCAAGTGTGTCACAATTCATCTTAGCAACCCTGAAAACTATGAATTCGACACTTAAATCTGTCATTTTCGGTTACTAGGTGTGTCTTTCCCCCACAGATTTGTTTCCCAGACAGCAAGCCATATGTGTACAAAGTCTGGTTGAGAGCTATGCTGGAACATAACGCATACACCCATAATCTCGGTCGTTTCAGAAGTTATCTTTTTCACCCCATCTCATCCTCCATGCCGACGGGGGCTGAATATGGAATCAAACGACATCTGAAGTGTCACTATTCATCTCAGCTACCTCTAAAACTATGTATTCAACACAATTTTGGGTTACTTTTACGTTTCACCCTCTCCCCACCTCCACAGTACTTTTCTACAGATAGTAAGACATACGTGTACAAAGTTTGGTTGAAACTGTTCCAGTGATTTAGGAGGAAATGTGGAACACACACATCCAGTTTTATACCGGGTAGTACAGCTGCCCCTATTTTCCCCAAAAATATACAACCAGCTAAGATTTAAATGTATCTTAGCCCTATCTTGCGCAACATCTTACAGCAATTGTATGCGCAGTTAGTCCGATATAGACTTCCCCGCACAATGCAAAAACGGTACAAGAAGCAGTTCAGAACTTGTAACATACAAGATCAGTTTCGAAGCGATAGTACAGATTGTTCCATTAGTACAGAGGGATGAGACCTATTCTTCGTCGCTTGGAGTGGCTACATGGTAATAATCGCAAGCAGCACATGGTTTTTCCGACGGATTCAGAATTCGAATCTAGCTACAGGCTCTTCATTTTTATTTTTATACTCTTAAGGCATTCGTAATTAAGGTTCAAATTGATGACATTCCTATATCGCTTATTAAGGATATCTTAGGAGCTGTTTTGAAATACTAACTCATATATTTAACTACTGCGTGACAAACGGAGTTTTCCCAGATGTTTGGAAAGATGCACTAATTAGGCCCATCCCAAAGAGCTCCAAGTTAGATTGTCCTTCAGATTATCGTCCAGTATCCATCCTACCACCCTTATCCAAAGTGCTTGAACGTCTAGTTCATACAAAAGTTACTGAATACCTTACCAAACATTCCCTCCTCAATCCCTTTCAATCCGGCTTCAGCAAAGGACATAGCACTGCGACAGCTTTACTACGAGTGACAGATGATATCAGACGTGCAATGGACCAACGGGACGTGACTGTACTGACATTATTAGATATCAGTAGTGCCTTCGACACTGTCAATCCTCAGTTACTACTGCAGAAACTTCGCGAGTTAATTTTTAATAGTGTATCACTTCGTTGCTTTTCATCTTACCTTGAAAATCGCCGGCAACGTGTAGCAGTTGGAAATTTGAGTTCAGGATGGCAAAGTAAGACCCTCGGTGTCCCTCAGGGGTCGGTTCTCAGACCACTGCTATTTATCATCCAAATTGATAATATATCAAAAGCTCTTAAATTCTGCAAATTGCAAGTGTACGTGGATGATGTACAGATTGACTATCATTCAAAACCGAGTGATATTGATACTGCAATTACTAAAATAAATTCCGACCTTCAACATCCTAGTGACTATGCAAATAAAAACCGTTTATTAATGAACCCAAGTAAGACTCAAGTTATTACTATCGGTACCAGTAAAAAGCTATATTCCTTCTAGCAACTGGACATCTCCTTACTAATGTTAAACAATAAAATCATACCCTAACTCTACTTCAGTGACTAACTTAGGAATTATTATGACTGAGACCCTAAATTGAACTCAACAGGTGATAAGCACATGTAATAAAGTACATAAATGCTTATATCCCCTGAAACGTTTCGCTAATGTATTCTCTGTTCGACTTAAAGTACAAATAATTCGCTCTCTTATACTACCTATATTTGACTACTGTGACACTGTTGACTGAAATAAGCTGCGACAATAACAAGAAACTGGACCGGAGCCTGAACAGCTGCGTAAGGTATATCTTTAATCTGCGATATGATGCTCATATATCACCTTATTATAAGGAGCTGTCGTGGCTTCGAGTGCACCAGCGCCATGAACTTCACATGCTATCACTTCTGCACAAAGTACTTTCCACTAATACTCCCGACTGTCTGTCTTCATTTTCTTACCTCTCGACCTATCATGAACACAATACAAGATCTGACTCCTCTCTTGCCATGCCTGTGTACAATCGCTTCTTCACAATCTCTGTGTACAGGTCATGGAATTCGCTACCTGCGAACATTAGAGATAATCCTTCTCATCGCAAGTTTAACGTGGCTTGCCGCGAGCATTTGCTGGGAAGATCCCGCTGACTTGCTGGATAATTGTTGAGTGAATGAAGGAATGAATGAGATGAATGAGTGTATTACTGTAGTTACATCATTTAAGTGTACGTTATTTTGTTTATTTTAAAATTAAGGATTCTTTCATCATTATTATTATTATTATTATTATTATTATTATTATTATTATTATTATTCGAAATTATAAGTTATGTAAATGTATACTCATCTAGTGGTTAAGTGTAAGAGAGGGCCTTGAGACCTAACTTCGCCACCAATAAAGGTATCTATCTATCTATCTATCTATCTATCTATCTATCTAAATTGTTAAGTTTTAACCTCCTTTAGTCTGAAAAGCACGTTTCACCTTTAGAAAGAAAGCATACGTCAGAAATAAATAAATCCATGCGATTTTTTACATGGCAAACGGCTACAACGAATGAACCGCACTGCACTTATTGTCAGAATTATGACAAACGCATTCAACCAAACAACTGTGCACGTTCGACTCGAAGAACGACTGACTTCAGACGTAGGACACATGAAACAGCACATAGTAATCTTTACAGCAAAGTGCAGACAAGTTCCATCAAATAAGCTGCAGCAAGCAAGAATGACTCACCTCTACCGTACTCAGATATACATTAACTAAGGAGGTGGTCATTTTGAACATTTCCTTCATTAATCGAATGGCCATACACAAGCCCATTGCACCTCTGTCGGTTACAGCTTATTGTACTACAAATAGCTCTTTGAAGATCTACTTAGAAATGAACATAACAGAGCACCTGTAACATGAGAACTGATGATTTAGATTTGCCTTCAACACCGCGACTCACCCGAACATTCAACAACGAAAAAATATCGTCCTATATCGGACTCGAACCTCCGAGTAACGAGCACCGCTTTCCTCCTCTTACTTCAAGCACGCTCGGCTATCACGAGCTGTCGTTTACCAGCGTTATATCAACACTAATTCTAGTCATTCAGCCATCATACTATCTGTACATGAACTTTCTGATACAGAATTTTCATGATTCTTTACAATCATTCGGTATTTTATCGTCAATGCTGATTTCGTTGACACGAATAAACGCATTATACACAGCGTAGTAACACCGGACATCGCTGTGAGTAGCTAAGATCAATGCTTTTAGGTTAGGCTATAATCTGCGGATTGCATAAACTGAGTGAATAGGGGCGGCTCTACCACTCGCTATATGAAGTATATAGATATATAGATGTACCTACTGTATATACAGTGGCCACTTAACCGAACACTTTCAGGTCATTTCAGCACAGAAGTCATAGGCTTCTAATTAGAGTTCTTTACACTACGTATTTTAATCCTTCCCTACCTTTTTCGATGGATTGCAACTTCTCTGAAAGTTTCTCCAATAATTTAATAAGAACATTCTCAGCCATCGTTTTCAGTTTCCCATTTGGTATTCTGGAAATCAAATCATTTCCACGAAGAAACCATATCCCTGCGCTTCCCCAAGAAAAAGCACTGCATGCAGAGAAATGACCGAGAAAGAAGAATATTGCTCACTTGGCTCGAAATATTCAGACCCCCCTCCACCAGATCATTCTGACTATAAACAATATTGGGTCCAGGCGTGCTGATGTACGTGTCCTCATTAAGGAGATTGGGCGGGCACATTTGTGTGTGTGAGAGAGAGATAGATTAGGTTTAGGAAGACGCCAGGCCCAAGTTCCCCATTTAAATGGTTCCTTAACATTTATTTTCGAAAATGCAAGGGAATTCATATATATGGAGAGAATGTATTATTACGCTTTCACCACTGCCATGCAATGAACTTTAATCTAATTTTATTTCTCCAATGAAAAAGAGCCAGGCATACCACATTACCCAGTATAATTAACTGGAACAAACGAAGACTTAACTTCCTAAAGGATTTAAGCTCCATTTCCACCACAATCTGGCTTATACGAAATACTTTCTACGGACGTAAAAGCACACACACAAGAGTTATAAGGATTCCACGTGGAAGTGGTTTCAACTGAAGTAGGGCTATAAGTTAGCTGGTGTTGAAATTCCTTTTCTCCGGAAGATACTGCTTGCGCTGTGTATTATTATACTGATACAGTATTACAGTATTTTAAATAATTTCAGAGCAGCACAAGAGACTATCTTAAGCACTGTGTATCATCAAAATATTGATGGTGCACCCAAAAACGGCGGCTGCACATCATAAACACTGATGTGAAAACGATGAATATGCGTTTAGGATAGGCGATTGAATTACCAAAGAAGGATTCACCGAGTCCAACAACGGACCCAGTACCAACAGAAGAAGAATCATTTACCTACAACGAAACAATTACACTAATATCTCGTTATATAAGCCATAAAAGATTCATGAATTAAAGGTGGGGTAGGCTATTCAAATTTTTGGCAATATTTCGAAGCGTTACAGGCACTTAGTCCCTTTAGAAAATTAAGCGACTGTTGCATAGCTCCTCAGACGTATCAATGAGATCATGGTCTCTATTCAACAGGCCCACAGTACTAAACATGATCACTGGTTAACCTGAAACTCCTTAATAACTATTAGAAGTTTCCCGTTCCTCCCAAGTCATTTGTGTGCAGTACCAGTAAATTAAGTTCGGCTGTGAGGAAAAGTTCCATGATTCCATCACTGAGTGTGTGTTTCTTGGGTTTCCCACATTTTCTCCAAATAAATGCTCGATATTTGACATTTTAATTTTGACATCTTCCTTCATAAGCAATGAACAGCTCCTATTTGTGGAATTTAACCTGAACGTGTGAGAAAAGCACAGGGTAATGGGTTCGAGGAGAGCTCGAACTCCGAAATTTGAAGATTTAAATATTTCTTTCTTCCCATAAAATAATTGAAAATGTTCGAATTAATTTGGTGAATAATCCGTTAAGAATATTTAATCAGAATAGATCAAATGACTACTTTTGATATTCTTGCATTGACATCTTCGCATTTCCGAAATCATAGAATGGCATGGTTCTCATTAACATATGGGGAATAATTCATCCTTTACGGTGGTTAAAGTGAAAAAATTGAATTTTGTTATCATTCAGGGTTTGATGCTGTGACGATTCATATGGAATTGCACAGTTCACTATACTGTATTTCCAAAATTCAATATTATCAATGCCTTTGTCCTTATTGAACCCGACGGGGGCATGATCCAAGGACCTTTGGTTGATATCGATCTCCGTAATTACGCACGCAATGCTATTAAAGGGAAAGAACGCTGAAAATGATTAATATTCATATCATTAATAGAGGTCATACCGAAACTAAATAATATTCATACCATTGAGATAGATAAATTGAGTATTTTAAAATTACTCTACGAGATTTCTTTGTCTGCGACTGATCGCGCAGTATTATCCTTTGTGTAGCGGGGGCCCCGCAGATGAAGCCAAGCCAACTTAGACCCGGGAGGGGTTATGAATGGGGATTCCCTGTGACATCACTCGAGAGAAGACATCCCTCCTCAAGACTCACAGAATGAGGGGAAACTAACTTTTTTCGAAACGAAATATAGGAGCCATCTTGGAATCGGACTGGCCAACTTAATTACCTACGATCTAGAAAATTAATAAAACTCGAATTAGGGGGTCGTCTTCCGATTTAAAAGGGATAAATGTCATTGGGACATTTATTTAGAGTGTTTAATGTCCTCTTCCGTGATAACTTTCAGAAGAAGAAAGAATACTGTGTGGTTTCTGCGTGGAAAAGTACTGGGCCATCTGTTTATTCTCACGACACCTCCTCGAGAACGGGAGTTCACCACGCATGGTGGGGGAAGCAGAAGAGATTTTAATCAATTTAAAGAGATTCACTGAAGGATAATTGAGTGGTTATGTCTCAATCGCATCAACTAGATACTGGTCACCGATTACCCGTACTATTTTACCTCGAGTACGCCGGGAATAGGCGCTACGCAAATTAGTGGAAGGGGTATCGCTCCCTTGTAAAAACTACTGCAGGAAGGGACAAGCGGCAGTCGGGGTTAGCGGCTTTTCGACGGCGAAGCTATGCTCGGTTAAGCCCTCGTTAGGTCTTTGTTCAAGTGAAGTTAACTCCTATTTTAAGTGAAATAATACAGTTCGCATAAACAGTGTATAGTTTGATCTCTGTGACGGCTGTGTTAACTTTTTAGAAACCTGTGATGTGTAAAGTAATGTTATTATCATTACGGTAGTATAATAATCTGACATAGCAGCAGACTGAATAGGAAAACCGAGAGATAGACGAGATTCGGTATTGAACCGCGGAATACGTAATAGCTTACGGGATCGTGACCGGACGTTCACAGTGAACGCTGTTAACCGACGTGTGAATTAAACAGTGACGTTGTGTATGTACAGGATTAGCTGCCAGCGGCTCCACCAGCATCGAACAATGGATCTTCAACTCCAAGATGGAATGAAAGATGAACTAATCACCGTGGTGCCCATGGAGGAGGAGTAAGCTCAGGATGGACCTCCCGAGTGGACGAAGGCGTCATCATGTGATAGAGATGAGTACAAAGTTCTAATACCTGGCATGCATAGAAGGGATGGGAATATTTATTGTAAACTGACGCTATAAGAGATTAAAGATGTAGTCCTGTTGAAATAGAGCGCCGGAATGGGCGCGTAGTAATTAATTCTTAGTTTAGGAAACCGACTACAGGTCTGAGTAATTGAGTGTAAATAATTAAGGGAATATAATACTTTAGCTTTGCATAGGATTCAATTCATTCAATTATTTCTTTCTTGGGAGATTCTGTTTGTTTATTTGCGTCAGAAGACCAGGAATAATTAGTTTATGGGAGTGCAGTGAGAGTAGTTATTAGAGTATTCATTAATTTGATAAGTGTATGGTATGTAAAACGGTAAGTACTACTGTACGTAAGGCACGCCACTACGAGACTCGGCGGCCGAATTGACAGCCTCAAAAATTCCACCCTTTGAAATACTTAGATAGGGAGTGATAAGATAAAATTGATTATGTGATTAAATTTACCAGGAAATGATCCTAAAGCGTGTGTCAAACATCCATTCGCGTGGATATTAATTAATTAATGAATGTATTGCCGTGTGACGATAAAGTAGCCATGTGCCGACCATCGATTAATTAGCAGTCAGTAATCAGATGTTAATTGCTGCGCGAGTGCTTAAGTGTGTTGTAATTGCTGAATAGATTCCGCACGATGACCATGTATATGGAATGTAGCGGGTAAGCTATGTAGGACGGCAGGAATAATAATAATAACAAGAAGAAGAAGAAGAAGAAGAACAATCGGGCAAAGATTACCATTATAATACGGGGTCGCGTGTAATGATGATGTGATACTGTTGGGTAAATGTGTTGAATTCAAGGTGATTTGCGCGAGTCATTTTAAGACCGCAGCTTATTGTAGATGTACTTCCGAGTGGAATGTTACTGTTTCGGTTTAAAAGGAAATGTTACGCCTGTATGTGGGTGGTGACCCTAGGGGGTGAACCGCCGTCCGGCCTTGGCCCAGTTGTGTTCTTTTTTTGTTGTGGGGGCGTTCCGTAAGCCGAGGAAGGAGCGATATTGCTGTTAAAGAGAAGTGGGCTTCTCTGAACGGCGAAATAATATGATTTACCTAACACGGCAGAGCTGTGTAATAATTAACAAGCAACCCGGCCGATAATGGTAATGTTTGCCAATGAATCGTTGTTAATTGTGCGAGTATAATTAGATAGTGATTACAGGACCCTGCCTTCATCGCAAGAGGTTGTCAGTTCGATGCTCAACGTAGGCATTGGAGGCCTACAGTGTCAGAAGGAAGATCAAGTGCTTTTACGTATTTTTCTTGCATATCATGTACCATGTATGTGTTTTTATGTCATGTGTGGTTGCACATAAGGTCAGTGGTGGTTCTGTCCATCAGCTTGACGATGTCTAGAATAGCGAGGGTCGGTTCGATCCCAGGTGTTGTATCATATGTGTTTATTTTCATTTTTCGTCATTTCATTGGGAAATCTAGGTCTTTATTAGAATAGGGATTGCTCAGACGTGTTGTCGGACGCATGTTAGTTTTATGTGTTAGCGATAATATAGCCTCAGTGTTATGATAAAATTACCATTCGCTATATGTCACGATACATCGCTTCGCGATAACGTACTCGTTTCTATCACGTATAACGGACAGATATCCACAAAACAAACTACAACAAGCATTTGTAAATTTTAATGTAATTCATTAGTGTTATTTAATGCGTCATTTCCCATCATCATTAAGGTTCAATAAACCGGATTGTGAGTTAAATATTTTAATTCGAATGTGTTCTCATTTTGGTTATGTATGCCCCGCTTCTTTCCCCTTGTACGCCTTTAAGTTTACTTTAGTTCAGCGCCTATTTATTTCATACTTCTCGACCCGTGTGCGACCCTGTAGATTCCATGCCGGTGCCAATTAAGGAGGGGGCGGGTGCATTATATAGACAAAGTAGTGAACATATTACGTACACACCGAGCTCCATAGCTGCAGTCGTTTAAGTGCAGCCAGTATCCAGTATTCGGGTATTCGGGATATAGTGGGTTCGAATCCCACTATCGGCAGACCTGAAGATGGTCTTCCGTAGTTTACCATTTTCACGCCAGGCAAATGCTGGGGCCGCTTCCTTCCCACTCCTAGGCCTTTCCTGCCCATCGTAGCTATAAGACCTATCTACGTCGGTGCGACGTAAAACAAAATGTAAACGAAATTAAATTAATAGAAGCAACTGCACCAGAATTGCACCAAAAACTAACTCGATGCCTAAATTAGGCACAATCATAAAAATCGCATTAATAATAATAATAATGTTATTGGTTTTGCGTCAAACTAACTACTTTTAGGATTTTCGGAGACGCCGAGGTGCCGCAATTTTGCCCGACAAGAATACTTTCACATATTAGTAAATCTACCATCAAGAGCCTGTTGTACTTGAGTACTCCAAATACCACCAGAATTAACCGGAATCGAACCTGCCATCTAGGGCTCGAAAGGCCAGCACTTCTACCGTCTCAGCAATTAGCCCGAAATGAAGAAGAACGTTCGAACCCGGAACAGCCCTTGACTTTAATTTTGGACGTCAGATGTAAAATATGGCATATGCAAAAACGACGATTTTGAGGTTTTTATCGTATGTGAGTTGATTGGTCGTGTGTTCTTATGGGTACACTATTGTATGTTTCTCAGGAATGAAGACAGGCTATGAGATACCATCGTATGTGCAAAGAGAGACCAGCGATAAGAAAAATGGTAATTAACCACAGAACAGTTCAAACTTGCGCCATCCGCCGCACTCATTATTGACTCTTACGATAACATACCACAGTCAGAACTGTCGATTCAACCTGCCTTAAAGGTAGCAAAATATGCGCCTCAGCAGCTTTTTACCGCTCTCCTGTCACTTACAATGGTTAACCCCTGACGTCGTGGCTAAATGGTTAGCCTTTGGTCACAGGAGACCCGGGTTCGAATTCCGGCAGGGTCGGGAATTTTAACCATAATTGGTTGATTTCGCTGGCACGGGGGCTGGGTGTGTGTGTCGTCTTCATCATCATTTCATCTTCATCACTACGCGAAGGTCGCCAAGTCAAATCAAATGACCTGCACCTGGCGACCCGAACGTGTCCTCGGACACTCCCGGCACTGAAAGCCATACGCCATTTCATTTTTACCCCTGACGTCCAGAATTTAACGACATTTTAATAGATGACCAGGCTTCCGGGATATAGGTTCATAACTTTCTCTTTTTTCTATCTGTTTAACTTTGTACAAATAATAATATTATTGGCTTTATGTCCCACTAACTAGTTTACGATCTTCTGAGACGCCAAGGTGCCGGAATTTAGCCCCGCAGAAGTTATTTTATGTGCCAGTAAATCTATCGGCACGAGGGTGACGTGTTTTAGCATCTTTAAATACCACCGTTCTGAGCAAGGATCGAACCTGCCAAGTTGGGGTCAGAAGTCCAGCACCTCAATCGCCTGAGCCACTCAGCTAGGCAAACTTCCTACAAACACACATACGGTTTCGGTGGCTATGGAAGAGGAAAGACCTAGGACTGAAAATGTAGTAGCCATTCTCTTAGTGTACAGCCTGGAAATTTGAAACTGCCTGATGTGAAAATGAGAAACCACAGAAAAAAACATTTTCAGTGCTGCCGACTTTGAGATTCGAATCCATCGTCTTCCAAATGTGAGCTTGAAGTAGAGATACAGAGTACCCACCCCTCAGTATACTATAGTATATACAGGCTTATTTTAACATTCCAAAACCCTTTAAAAAATGAACGGACTATAGCGAAGGTGCTTGACACAGGAGCATTCGAATGTTGAAATATGAACAGTAACGCTTTTGTATGGATGAACAGGGAAACGTAACACCCGTATGAAAATACAGCACTACAATGCATGTATAATGGAATCCACAAGGGAATGCCGGTGACATGGTGGAAATTAATGCTACGTCGCATTATTGAAACGATGAGCCGAACGAGTAACAGCAAGAGCTATCAGCACAGTAGACTACATCTCTAATGTAAACCACTAAACACCATGGCCCCGAGTGCGATAACGTACATCATATTATAATTGGCGTATCGTTTATATTGCTTAATTTATTTATTTATCGTATGATGAATCTATGTACACACATGTATATAGTTCAGGGTAAATGTGCGTAGTCACAAGTCCGTACAATACTATAACTCTAGGTCTAGCATTTTGACCCAATCAACTGCTTCATCCGATGTGCGGTGAATGTCCATTAGCGTTCCTTTGAAAGCTCGAATTGGGCAGTCAGCAACAATGTGGTAGATTGACTGAGAAGATGCACCACAATCACAATCTGCAGACCTAGTCCAACCCCATTTGCACAACAGATAACCACATCTGCCTTGTCCAGTTCTTATCCAATTGATGATTCTCCACTGTCGTCTTGGAAGATCAAATCCTTGCACTCGTTTAGAAGGATTCTCAACCAGATGTTTGTTCACTACCGAAGACTGATCCACTGGGCTTTCCATGAACTGTTAACAAGAAAAGAGGTTCTTTCAAGATCCATTTCTGTACGCCAGGGTGGTTTCCTTGATTTCAGTCGTTGATGTTCAGTGTGCGTAATATCTTGATGGATGGGTAGTTGGGGGTTCTGCTGAATGTTCTTCCAAACCTTTAGGAGAGCTTCTGATCGTCTTAGGGCTGGAGGTGCAATATTGATGAGAACAGGAAGCCATAGTGTGTTCGTGCTCCGAATGCAACCCGAGATTATGCGCATTGCCTGATTGAGTTGTACATCGATCTTCTTTGTGTGAACACTATTGATCCAAGAGGGGCAGCAGTATTCAGCAACAGAATATGATAAGGCTAATGCTGTTGAATATTGCTTAATGATACCAGTAGAGTCGAAAAGTAACAAAACATGTGATGAACATCGAGTACAGAGGACATGGAACCTTTTAAAAACTCCACCTTCAAAGTAAGCCCCTTGAGCAACGATAATTCTGCCAGCGTCCATACCACCTTTCGAAACAATCCTTAGTGCACCTTAGGTCACTTCCCGCCAAGTACGCATTGCATCTGTCTTCATCTCTTCGGCAGAAAAGTACATGCACCCGTTGAAACACCCCCCCCCCCACCCCCCACCGAAACAGGTAGTAATACGGAGGATGAGGAAGGACATTCACGTTATGAGATGCAAGGAATTGCCTCCCCTGGAGCAAATGGTTTATTGA
Organism: Anabrus simplex; assembly: GCF_040414725.1. Taxonomy (NCBI): domain Eukaryota; kingdom Metazoa; phylum Arthropoda; class Insecta; order Orthoptera; family Tettigoniidae; genus Anabrus; species Anabrus simplex. Next base: position 295,581,147 of record NC_090268.1, on the reverse strand, counting down.
GGCGCTGTCGTGAAAGATAACCCAATTTTGTCCCTGCTACGAATGAGGCCTCTTCTGTTGCACTGCCTCATGAAGACGCCGCTGAATAGCAGCATACGCCTTAGTAACAGTTCGACCATCAGGAATGAATTCGAAATATAGTACCCTCTGGATATCGAAAAACATTAAGTATACTTTTTCCCTTACACCTGGAATCAGAGGCGAAACTCTTCACAGACAAAGCACAGAGTTGCCTACATAGAGTAGATCAGATCCATCCAAAGTTCGGCCATTTTCCTCTCTAATATATAAATCCAGATCACGGTCACCAAATTATAGAAATGTCATTAACTCATTTCCTCTTTAATCTTTGTCTGTTCTATTTATAGGCCATCTTTCCAGTTTTATGTCATTATTTTACAGCCATTCATTACATTAATTTCTTATTGTTAGAGCATGTCATGCAGTTAAGTTAAGAAGTTAAAAGTCAGGTAGTGAGTTTCACAAATAGGAAAAGTCATCTCAGTTTTAATTACTGCGTTGATGGTGTGGAAGTTCCTTTTGGGGATCATTGTAAGTACCTAGAAAAGACCTTCATTGGGGTAATCACATAAATATTAATGTTAATAAAGGGTACTGATCTCTGCACATGGTTATGAGGGTGTTTAGGGGTTGTAGTAAGGATGTAGAGGAGAGGGCATATAAGTCTCTGGTAAGACCCCAACTAGAGTATGGTCCCAGTGTATGGGACCCTCACCAGGATTACTTGATTCAAGAACTGGAAAAAATCCAAACAAAAGCAGCTCGGATTGTTCTTGGTGATTTCCGACAAAAGAGTAGCGTTACAAAAATGTTGCAAAGTTTGGGCTGGGAAGACTTGGGAGAAAGGAGACGAGCTGCTCGATTAAGTGGTATGTTCCGAGCTGTCAGTGGAGAGATGGCGTGGGAGGATAACAGTAGACGAATAAGTTTGAGTGGTGTCTTTAAAAGTAGAAAATATCACAATATGAAGATAACGTTGGAATTCAAGAGGACAAATTGGGACAAATATTCGTTTATAGGAAGGGGAGTTTTCCAATTTCTTTGCGATAATTTAAGAAAAGGCTACGAAAACAACAGATATGGAATCTGCCACCTGGGCGACTGCCCTAAATGCAGACCAGTACTGACTGACTGTAAAATTAACGTTAAATAATTAACACACTGTACCTGGGTATCACCAGAACTTTGCTTGCGTTCAAAGAAAGACGGGTATGAAGTTACAAGCCAAATAAAGAGAAAGCATTCCAATGTAACGCCCGTAAATGATCACGCGTACGTACTGAATGCCAGTCTATTCATGAACGGAATTGTTTACTGATCAAACTGAATACAGTACTCAACTGGTTAAATATACTATATTTTCCATGTAACTATTTTCATTATAATAATTTTATCGCGCTACATTCTTGGATCTTGATCTACCTTAATTTACTTTTACCAGCATTATTTTGAGGCCTATTAATGATTTATTGCTTTTTTTGCTAGTGGCTTTAAGTCGCTCCGACACAGATAGGTTTTATGGCGTAGATGGGATAGGAAAAGCCTAGGAAGCGGCCGTGGCCTTAATTAAGGTACAGCCCCAGCATGTGCCTGGTGTAAAAATGGGAAACCACAGAAAACCATCTTCAGGGCTGCCGACAGTCGGATTCGAACCCACTATCTCCCGGACGCATGATTTATTGTCTGCTAGTGGTTTGCTTAGATAGGTTTTCGGCAACAATAGTATAGGAAAAGGCTAGAATGGAAAGGAAGCGGTCGTGGCATTAATTAAGATATAGCCCCAGAGCATTAGCCTGGTGTGAAAATGGAAAATTACGGAAAACCACCCTCGGGGCTGCCAATAATGGGATGAAAGTCACAACTAAGTACCAATCAGTCAACTCGCTCTGTTTTTCCAAACAAAGTTAGCATTATCATCGCTTAGTCTTTCAAATATACAGTCGTGTGAACGACGGTAGATTCTCTTACATAAAAAGCATGCGAGTGTCTTAAGCACAATGAAATGAAATGGCGTATGGCTTTTAGTGCTGGGAGTGTCCGAGGACAAGTTCGGCTCACCAGATGCAGGTCTTTTGATCTGACCCCCGTAGGCGACCTGCGCATCGTGATGAGGATGAAATGATGAAGACGGCATATACAACCAGCCCCGTGCCGGCGAAATTAACCAATTAAGGTTACAATTCCCGACCCTGCCGGGAATCGAACCTGGTACCCCTGTGGCCAATGGCCAGCACCCTAACCCTTTCGCCATGGAGCCGGACGTCTTAAGCACAATAAACTACCTGATGGGTTGCACCAGTGGCGCACGGACTGATGGGCTGGGAAGAAGACATAGTGGTCAGAATCTTTATCACGATTTGGACCACCTATTATATGATTCAGTGTCTTTCACTTTTTTTAAACTGAGGAGCACTGAAGTATTGTCGGATCGGCCGAATTTAACAGTGCTGTAATTTACATCGCAGATGAAATATTAAGGACCTTATTGTGACGGGTTTTAAGTAAGTTTTTCTAATACGAGTCAAAAGGCAAATGCCACAAAAGCGTGCAATTCAAGTAACTGAAATTCGTCTAAAAACTTAGAACGTAGAAAAACGCCGAAGAGTTAAACACATTTCTTCAAGGATCGATTTACAGGTGCCTTATTTTAAGTTTCGCATCCGTTTCACTTGTTCCTGTCTACATTACTTTGCATTGCATTGCTTACTCACTGTACAACTGACCGCAGAATGGATCGCAATTTGGCATCAAGAAGCGGCATGTGCTATGAGTAGAGGCATGATTTTTTCGCACTAACGATAAACGCGACAAAAATATTTTGAAGCGATTTTGCGAGATCTTTTGCGAATCATATGTTTCTGGTTAAGAAAATATGTTCGCGAATTAAAGCGATAAGGCGATAAGGCCAGTCTAAATCGAAATTCAATTATTTCGCGATAAGCGCGATATTACAGCGAAATCTGTAGTGAATAACGAACTTGATATTTTGTTCGAAGATTATGTGTGAAAAGAAAAGGAAGAGCGAACAAAGATTCATCAACAGGAAAGAAATATGTTATCATTAATGTTCTGGAAAATCTCTAAGACATGGCCTCAAAGATAAGGGGTTGGCTCAAGGCTTCTTGCCAAACGAAATGTTAGGAATATTGTTCTTGTGGTGGCTGGTAATCCCACCCAAGTGTCTTCTCACGGCACTGTGCAATCCTGGAATCTCTAATGACGTGTACATGCAGCACAATTGACTGGTGTATTTTGTCTTCGTGGTCAGGAAAAATTAAGAAAGTGATCACAGACAGTACCGAAGATGGGTCGCTCGACAAGTGTTACGGTGCACAGCAGAGCTAAACAGTTTGCGAGTGAAGGTTTATACGTTTCGGAAAACAATATTTTAATGTGTAGATTTTGTAATGTTCGTATCGAGTGGAGAAAAGAGATACTGTCTCAAAACATTGTTTTAAAAATAAGGAACATCAGAACGTAAATTTAGCACTCCAACAGTGAAACGGCAGGCAACAATAGAACTCTCATTAGATATCCAAAAGAAAGCTAAGGGTGAAAAAATAGAATTTATTCACGAAACAACAGCGATGCTACTCAAAGCCAAGGTAGACGACCCTGCAGTCCGGAAATGGCTTCAAAGGTATGTACCAGGTATATACAGTCTATCAATTAAACCTCCACAATCAACGATCAGTGATAGTAATGAAATCTTTAATGATTTATTTTAGAATTTCATTAAAGCGAAATTAAAGCGATACGGCAATATCTATTTCGCGAAATAACGCGAAAATTAGTATCCTTCTCGCGAAATCGTTCAAAAATTAATGCGAAAAAATCATGCCTCTAGCTATGAGTAACGTCTTGAAACATACTGCTAGAAAAAAATCCACGATATTGGATAAGTTCCTAGTTGGTACACATTTCTCAGAAACAACTGAACCTACAGATATAATGTTTATTGTGAGAATCCATAGGTTTGTATCTATATGAGAGGTGAATTATATTTTCCTAATAATTAAACGTAAGTCTGATAAAATATTAAATGCGAGGGACATACAAACCCACGCTCACATCTTTATATGAGCAACTATTTACTTCCTGATACAAGACCTGACCAAACTCAAGTATGAATAAAACCAGAGTTAAACTTTGCGTACCTTGTCCCTTACTATGTTCTTTCGTAACAAAATATGTTTCTTCCTACTGTGTAATATGCGTTTAGCGCAGATTGCAGGAAGTCTTATTTTAACTCGTTCTATAAGCAGAGAAGTGCACGATTTTATTGGAAAAGATGTATATTTTTCTTTCTGCCACTCCAGATTGCCAGAAGACAAAGAATACACTACCAGGTACAAAAATAACTTAGTATTACAAAGATGTCTTCACGATCATCAATAATTAATCGTAACATGTATAGTCGGAGTCAAGTCGTAAGTAGTCCCTTTGATGTTATATAAAGGCCGCTTGCGGAAGGATATCTTCCTCAGTTTTTCAGTTAACTACCGGTGTAACATCCAAGGGACCGCTTAGGAGTTGAGTTGAAGCCGATTATAGCTCCTCCCTAGAGTTAGGCAACTATTTAGTCATGTTGCATTAGTGTCAGTCTTATGGCCCTGCCGCTTCTTCCCCCACCAATTGTGGCACCACCGTAACAGTAATGATGAACGGAAAATAAGAAGAAAAATGAACGACTATAATTCTCTCTATTAACCTGATTACGGACATTTCCTTTACTTAGGGTCTACAGATCATACAGATGTTCTCGCAAGATTTGCATGGATCTCTTCAAAGAAAAATGGATCATCTTACCGCCTAGATGCGCGCTGATGGAAATAAATCTACAAATTTAGAGATGATTTTGGAATTCTTCCACTGCTGCTAAACATTAGTCTGGTAACAGTAACCTTCTGCAAGACGTACTTCTCCTTAAATAATTCCCTTGTACCATCGTAAGTATCTCTTTTCTTGGTTGACGAGCTGATGCAATACCGAACCAATTTTAAAATGTATATAGCTGGGTCAACCAGGCTGAGTGACTCAGACGGTTAAGGCGCTGGCCTTCTGAACCCAACTTGACAGGTTCGATCCTGACTCAGTCCGGTGGTATTTAAAGGTGCTCAAATACCGTGAAAGTAATTAGTGGGACGAAATGATGATGATTATTATCATTATTATTATTATTATTATTATTATTATTATTATTATTATTATTATTATTATTATTATTGGGACAGAAATGAAGCCTCACTTAATCTTCTTGTCAATTGCAAGAATGTCACCTGCTGTCCGCGATGTAGTTAACATCGCCGAACACTTCAAACTTATTTTCTGAAAGTGAAGGCGCTATCTTGCTCCTGATTATACGGTGGCGAGCATTTCGTGTGAGTTTTGCATATGGGCAAGAGCCCAAACAATCCAATAGTGACAGAAGCACAAGCACCGAGCTTGATAGCTGTAGTCGCTTAAGTGCGGCCAGTATCCAGTATTCGGGAGATAGTGGGTTCGAACACAAATGTCGGCAGCCCTGATGATGGTTTTCCATGGTTTCTCATTTTCACACCAGGCAAATGCTGGGTCTATACCTTAATTAAGGCCATGGCCGCTTCCTTCCCAGTCCTAGCCCTTTCCTGTCCCATCGTCGTCATAAGATCTATCTGTGTCGGTGCGACGTAAAGCAATTTGCAAAGAAGGAAAAGAAGCACAATCTCACTAGCAAAATAAGCAAACATACATGTGTAAGAAATCGCCATGTAAGATATATTTTTGAACTTCTTTACATCCGGGCATCCCCTGGGCTAGAATTCTTCCTAGACGGTTGATTTTTCTCACATTATTATTATTATTATTATTATTATTATTATTATTATTATTATTATTATTATTATTATTATTGAAAATATATTTCATAATCGCGGAACAAAACTTCCACAGATCAGGGACTGTACGGCGACATAGCGAACTCACTGGACCTGTAGATGGATTTTTTATAAAGAAAACTTACATCTGCCAGTCATGATTAAATAACGACGTGGTCAAATCTGGAAACGTACATACAAGAACGTTGGAGTCACCAGTGGTCTACCGTGGTCACAGCACATGCAAAGATACCTTCGTCAGGAGTGACGTGCAGTGCTTTTGCACGCGTTAAGTGTCACCGTGCAATAGTGCGCAGCGTTTGTCACGTGGTGTAGACCAGTGAATTTCAAAGTGTGGTACGCGAACCACTAGGGGTCCGCGAGGTCACCTCAAGGGGTACGTAAATTTATCGTAACTCTTGTTTTCAGTGAGCCGTTCAGAAAGGTGCAGTTTCAATATAAACTTGTTTAGATTGTTTTTGTCTACCATTACACAGAGTCTCCTTTCCGAACTACTCGTTCTAAAATGTGAGTCAGTCTGTACCTTCCATTGACCTCGTATGTAAAAATGCTTACTTACGCTGCATTGCTCTTGTTTAGCTGTTTTTGTTTCGAAATCCACTCATTCACTTCAATTGTTAGCAGTGCACCAATAATACTCATATAAATCGTTTCTAGGCAATGAAAACCTCGTAATTCCGCTCACGAGAAAACCACGTTTCTCCATCTTCCTTATGAAGGCTTGCCGCGTTGCCTGCGAAGGGAACGGAAAACTCCAATGGTCTAATAATTGGACCATCATTAAGCAATGAAAATGCTAGGAACAGTTCTAGAGCCATGGCCGTTCAGTTTTGGACTTCTGTAAAATTTATTCGAAGGAGTTGAGGTTTCCTTTTTCGAGGGCCGATTAGACTATATACAATACATTAGTGTTATTATTCTGTAACAGGGTGGTGTAACGGTTTAGTTGGTTGTCTGTTCTCCCGGTGACCGTGCTTTGATTCCTGGTGTTGCTGGGATGGGATTTTCAATTAAAAAATCCCGTGGTGTCAGGAAGGGCATGCCACAACTCTTTCATACCTGAGCAAGCGGAATAAATTGCGGATGACGATGATGATTAATATTATTTGACATCCAGCAAAAATCATTTGTTATTTCTGGTATAATCGCAGTATATTCGAACTTCGGGGTTTCGAAGGTAAAACAGTTGGATTTTGGCGGTAGGTCAACCAAAACGTTTGAATGCCACTGGTCTATTGTTTGCTATTTGCTTTACGTCGCACCGACACAGATATGTCTTATGGCGACGATGGGGTAGGGAAGGCCTAGGAATTGGAAGGAAGCGGCCGTGGCCTCAATTAAGGTACAGCCCCGGCATTTGCCTGGTGTGGAAATGGGAAACCACGGATAACCATCTTCAGGGCTGCCGACAGTGGGGCTCGAACCCACTGTCTCCCGATTACTGGCCACTGGTCTAATCGGTACCAAAGAGTGGGGATGATGTAAGGATTTCACACGCTGGTATGAAGGTTGCTACAAATATATGAGCTTAATTTGATACGTTAATTGTGCAAACAAAGAAACAAACACAACGATAATTATTACGGTTTTGTCTAACTGCTCTTACGGTTTCCGAAGATGCCAAGATGCTAGAATTTCGTTCCGCAGGAGTTACAGAATTTTACGTGCCGATAAATCTGCTGATAGCCTACGAGGCTGGTGTATTTCAGCACCTTCAAATATCACCGGTCTAAGCTGGGGTAGAACCCTCCAACTTGGAGTTGGAAGGCCAGAGCTTCTACCAGCTGAGCCATTCAGCTCGACATAGGTAGAAAAAAACACACACACACACGCACACAAATTCTGAGCAACATCTGATGTAATGTGTTCGTTATTTCATGGACACATTTTCCATAGGCAAGTGCAAGGTACAGTACAGCTGAATGGTGTTTCACGATTTGAGTTCGAATCTCGGCGCTAACGGCTGTTATTAGGAGTAGATAAATGGAAGAGACTCGTGTCAATCTGTTTATTTAAGTTTATAAAATAGCTTATCCTCTTCAACTACTTTTACTAGTACCTGTCATTCTACATAACAGTTTAAAGTACATTTTCTGTGAGAGAGAAGGTGACAGCGAGGCAAGTGGGCCTGGCATCCTGCCCATCACCTGACGAGCAACTTGGAAGGCAAGAAAGATTTGAATGTCAATAACAGGTGAATAGAACCGAGAAAAAAGTCAAATAATTATCGTTGTTGACAGAGGATCAACTGCTAATGTACAGCATAACAAGACCAATATAACAGAACAGCAGTTCACGTGGTTATATCACGCTGAGAGCTACCAAGTAGCCAAAAGGAGAGTATGCCCCACTCGGGGGGGGGGGAGTATCAGAAGGAGCAGTGTATGACTCGATGATACTGTCAGAGCTAAATTCTACATCAGCAACCGTCACAAGCATGAAGCATCGCCAAATGTTACAGCTGACGAGAATAACAATATTCAGCACTAGGACGTCTGATTACTATTATTATTATTATTATTATTATTATTATTATTATTATTATTATTATTATTATTATTATTATGACGACTAGACGATCTAAGGATCCAAACATCGAGGCCATCGGCCCCACTGGAACTTCTTTTGGGACATGATGGTCAATTGACGTCGTCGCTGGCGTCCCTTCAAGACTATCTCAGTTCGAACACCAGCTAATATGTGAGAGGTCTGAGATGAAAAGTAACATCCCCGTTCATATTTTTACGTAAAACACTTACGTACAGCCGGAAGCTTGCTTGCTTATTTACTTTATTTCCATTTTTCGGTTGTAGGGAATGTCTTTCCGAAGGACAATCAAATGCATTACAATAACTAGGACATTAAACCGAAGGACAGTCAAATTCATTACAGTAACTGTGACATAAAAATGTGGCCTCCCCTGTAATTAGCCACCCTTATTGCACCCAATCTTCGCGTCATCTAGATTTCCATCTCGGTACTTGGTGTAGCCGTTATTGAAACTTGACTTACGGATTCACCTACAAGCAGCCTTCCCTTCTTACAATTTAATGCGCGCCATCTTACAGTTCGCTTTTGAACTTAGTGTTTTTGTGATAAAATTTTGTTTTCGGGGTTGGTACCCCTTTTTCCTGCTGTATTGAGATGACAGTATGTCCAGTCAGCTGTCAGCCTGCTGCCTGTAAAAAAGGTGATCCAGTCTTCTCGGTCCTCTCTTAATGTGAAACAGAAACTGTACATGTCGCGTTGATGGCTGGCAAAGTAAGAACAAACTTCATGTGTCTTCTTCTGGTAGAGGAAGATATTTTATTATAATACAGGCTTTTAAATTAATACATAGGTAATATGTAACTGCTAAGGTAGGACCTCCGTTTTTTCATTCAAATTATGTAGGAAATATAACAGCCTTTTAGCAGATAACAGGGAGAGTTCTTTTTCGCCATGCAGCCAGGACTTTAATAGGATGTTCAAGTGATTTACCCTCGATATCGTCATCTCTTTCCTCTTAAAGCGACTAAGTATCTTCAAACTTTAAAACTTCATTAAACGTTTAATATTTTAGTTTTCCTTCCTCCTAGTCTGAGCGTAGGTTGGGCTTATCCCTTGATTAAGCTGGTCACTCATACCCCATTAGGTAATTTTCTTATGTCATTATTTTGAGATTGCTGTGATTGCCTTTGATAGTTTTCGGCCTTTTTCTAAAATTATTCCTTCTTCTGGTTTGGAGTCAATTTCCCCTTTGACCCATTTTCCCCCTTAGCTCCTCAGTTTTGAGAGAGGAATTCCCAATTTGGTTTTAATTGCTGAACTGTTTAGGTTTCCCGGTTTGAAATATTCAAGGGTTTAAGACTCGAATATTACTTTACCGGTACGTATTAGCTCGTTATCAAGATTTAAGATCGCCTGCTGCGGGCAACTGACTGAATGGTTGAAGTATTTATCGGCACACTTTATCTTGGTGCCTTTACACGCTAGTGCTGAATCGGTCGACCTCGGCAATCTTCGAGATTCGTACTGACAACCCTTGAAACACTAACTATGAATCGCTTACAGTGAGCATCGTTGTGCGACATCTGGCGTACACTTTACGTACTAGTACTGTTGTTGTATACACAGCAAAGCTAAACTATAGAATTCATGCTAGGAACAAGATTAGCATCGAGAAAGGTTACATAATGTGTATGTGACATAGTTGTTGGCTTAAGATAATAACGGTTTAGAAACTTCATATCGATCGATCATATTCTCGATTCAATTCAGATTTCATTTTTATTCAGTTGGCAGCACTATCGGAACCGGGACAGCTCCCTCCTTACTCCTCACCCCCGTACACAAATGCACCAAGATAAAGTGTGCCGATAATATGAATGAGTGTGTGCCTGACGATTAGTCAGATACAGTAGTTTTAAAATGATTTTAGTAATAGGACTTACGAAATAATGTCTCATTAGGGTGTTTCATTATAGTTGTAAGAAAAACATATTGGGTTATTAATTATGTGTATATTATTGTGTTTTGATTTGATATCATTCATAGAATTCATTAGGATCATGAACTGCATATTTTGATTTATTGTATTATTTAGTTTCGTTATTGTTTATACTTGATCTTAAAGAAGGTTCTAATTGTCTAATTTTCTTTAGTTCACGTACAATTTCAGTCTCCTCAACTGAGGAAAAGGAACCTCTTCATGGACGGTATCCAAATGAGTTAGATCAGCAATACATCGACAAAAAAGCGTCGCATGAGTACCTGACACACTCAGATTTATACCCGGAAACAGAGAGCTTCATGTTCGCCATACAAGATCAAGTCATTGCCACAAGGAACTACAGAAAGCATATACTGCATGATCCATCTGTCTATTCAGATCAGTGCCAACGATGTAATGCATCTCCGGAAACCGTCCGGCACAATCTCAGGTTGTCGATTAATAACAAATACAGACTGCAAGTACACACATGAAAAATCTGCAAAAAATATTCATCAGAAAGTAGCCCGACAAAATAACCTAATCCACTGTACTACAACATATTGGAAGTATAAATCCCCAAGCGTCTTGAAAAGTGAAAATTATAAACTTCTGGGATAGAAGTACCATCACTGTTAAAAATATTACCTGTAAGACTATATATAACTTTTGTAGATAAAAACATGAACATCTGCTTCATAATTGACATAGCTTTCCCTAATCCTTACAACCTTCAAACGACACAGATCTGGCTATAAAAATAAAATTCATGTGGAAACTCAACAATGATGTCATCATTCCCGTAGCGACTATATGTAATGGTATAATACCAAAGACACTATACAGGAGCATTGAAGCACAATCTCCACCCTCTCTCTCCTAGCCATTTGTCATATAGTAAGAAAGTTTATTGGTACGAACCATACACAGAGGACTAATGAAAATCGTTTACTATTGATTTTTATTGTGTATTATAAATACCCTATAAATGTCTGTCAAATCTGTTTTTCAATGTTGTATGTAAGTACTGTATACATGTATGGAGCATATGTGCGTATGTACTGAATAGTACTTCTTCCATGTATATTGTACCGAAGAAGTACATAAGCCCAATTGCAAACTTATAATTAAATGCTAATAATTAGGATAAGGAGATTATTTGTTTATTCACTACAAATTCTGAGAGATGCTGCAGAATAGGAAGTTGTTCCACAGGCTTTCTTTAACATGCTGGAAGCCAACGACGGGGACCTTTGCATGCCACCAACCTCAACCGCGATCACACCCGCTATCCGGTAAACAGTATGCAAACTAGACTGCATCACTGAAGTGAGCCACGAAGATGAAGATAACTCTCCTTGCTGTAGAAGATTTTTGGTGACAATAGGATAAGAAAGGGCTACGCCTGGGAGGTAAATTACCTTCGCCTTGATTAAGGTGCCTGGTGTGTAAATGGAAAACCAAGGAAAAGCATCTTCAGGGCTGCCGACAGTGGAGTTCGAACCCACTACTTCCCGAATGCAAGCTGATAGCTACATGACCAAAAACGCACAGCCACTTGCTCGGCATATTTTGACTTTTAAAATAATGCGAAATTTCCTTACAGAACTTACTTTAAGGGTAGGTCTACAGTACACAGTCCTGAGACTGTCGGCAGCCCTGAAGATGGTTTTCTGTGGTTTCCCGTTTTCACACCAGGGAAATACTGGGGCTGTACCTTAGTTAAGGCCACTGCCGCTTCCTTCCCACTCCTAGCCCTTTCCTATTCCATCGTCGCCGTAAGACCTATCTGTGTCGGTGCGACGTAAAGCAGATTGTAGAAAAAAAGAAAAGTCAAAATATATTTGTAATCATCTCACAGCTGAGCCAACAGGCTGTGTTTGCATGTGTGTATTCGGAAATCTGATATGAAATTAATAATAATAATAATAATAATAATAATAATAATAATAATAACAATAATAATAATAATAATAATAGCAAATAACTAGCCGAGCTGAGTAGCTCAGACAGTAGAGTGCCGGCCTTCCGAGTCCAACTTGGCGGGTTCGATCCCGGATCAGTCCGGTGGTATTTGAATGAGCTCAAATACGTCAGCCTCGGGTCGGTAGATTTGTATTCACGTACAAGAACTCCCGCCGGACAAAATTCCGAAGCCCCGGCGCCTTCGAAAACAGTAATAAGTAGTCAGTGGGATATGAAACCAATAACATTATTATTAATAAATAGGGAAGAATTTAGAATAACAAATTATCCAGTTTTTATTAAAAATGGCATTTGTAGTCAATTTTGTGTCATTTAGTATTTTGTTATTTTCGAGTACCTAGGTGTTAATGTAAGTGTACTGGGGGTACACCTTCTCCCTCCCATTGAACTGGGCGCCTTCTAGAAAGCCGTCTGTGGTAGGAATCTCGAACTAATGTATCTCAAGATACTTGGACCTTTAACCATCAGATGTCTATCATCGGCATTTGTACCCCTCTGACGGGATTAAGGACAACTAAGTCTGAAGGGAATATCAATTTCTTGAAAGTGGCAAATTTTAAGTTTTTGTAGATTGTTTAATGTATCTACGTTGTCAACACTCCTACGGCTTCCTTCTTAAGTTATTAACCAATTAGAAATGTTGTGTATATACCTCTAGCCAATTTAAAATGGAGGAGTGTACAGGCATTCTGCCTATCACAAGAGAGTTCTGGAATCTTCCCCTCCGAAATGCTATAAAAGCTGGGCGCTTTAGGGCCGTATTGTCATCTTCATCGCTTCGGTCAAGTGTGTGTGCGGTGTAATAAGGAGGCAGGGGCTGCCTGCCGTCTTTCGGAAGTGCCAACTACTCAAGGTAATGGCAGAAAATTCTTAACATGTGATAGCTCCAGGCAGATAAGTTGAAGGGAAGGTTTCAAACTTCTTTGATTAATGTGAAGTTCTAAAGGCATTGTTTAAACGTAAATTTTTGGCAAGTCTGAGGACTCTGCTCAAATCCCTGCTGGGAAACATGTAAATTAAAGGAACGAAGAGTGTTCACCCTCTGTTGATTCCCATTCAACTTGGCATGGGATGACTAAAATTTTCTAAACCTATAAATTCTTCACTCGCCTTCGGCACTTAATATTTTTCGATGTGTCAACCCTCCGTAGTATAGGCTTAGCCTTTGCTTCGGACCATAAGCCCATTTAGGATTTTACGTGTTTTTTCTAAAAGGAGTCCAAGTGTTTCGCCTCCTAGCCTTGTGTTCATGGCCGGTCGTGTTAAACCTTGTTTAAACACTGCCGAGAGCACTGTTTAACCTCAAATGAGAGGAGTGAATCACAATCAGAGGTTATTTACTGAACCCTTTGGTCCATATTGAGGGATACCTACCTTCCTTACCTATCAGCAAAGTTCATGAGATCTGTCTCTTGGGTCGTATCGGGTTCTTCGTCACTTGCTGAGGTAAAGGTAGGGTTCAGTAATTCTAATCTATCTACTGGAATGAAAGGTCTATTTAAAAGAATCCTATTTATTCAGGAAATTTCTGAAGAATTCTGATATGTCAATGGTATCATAGAAGTCAATTGTGTCCACTGGACACCACAATCATTTTTACATAAACGTCAGAACACTGGTGTGAGACTTTAACGTAACTGCCTGACGGGCATTCATACTAGAAACCATTGTCTCAATTATTAATCATTTAAGAAAGGAAAGTCTGGAAATCCTTAAATTCGGCTTCCATGTGAGACCACATGTACCATCATAGTGATTCGTTATGGTCCAGCCCTCGTAACACGAACTCTGGACTCTGGATATAATTAAGGCCGTCCAATCGGTGTGTGCCACACAGTGGTTCTACGGCATGGACCCTTAATTGAATCGATGTGACCTGCGTCTATGTCATGGACCGACATCTAATCTTCTAAGTTACTTTAAAGTCATTGTGGATGATGACCGCAAGGAAATGATGCTACAATGGCATATGGCCCTAATCTAAGTCACTGAGGTTGATGACCCCCTGACCATCCAAGTTTCTAGGCTGAAGGCTAAACACAATTAAGTTACATCGGTTGATGACCAAAGTTTCAACTTTACTATCCCCAGCACATTCACTGCTCAATCAATCAAAGTTCAATCATTACAACAATAGCAATGCTCACAAACTTTGTGGCAGTAAAATCCATTTCCTTCGGATATGTCCCTTTAAGCGTTACTTTATTTTTTAATATTCCCCAGAAAACAAACTAAAATTTCCAGAATGCATCTCCAAGTTATTCGCTTGATTAAAGTTATTTCAAAATGCGGTTTCACTGAATTTAATAATTAAATAAATTTAAATGATTTAACGAAATGTTAAAGATCGGTAAATTTTATCTCCGCGGACTCTGGTTTCTTCACAAATTCCTACGCAGCTGTGATGTAAATTCAATATTGCGATGTTTATCTGGCTGGAAAAGAATTGTTACATAATTCATGTCCAGTTATATATCTTGTCTCGTGATTTCACACTTTAAAATCTAATCTAGTCCTAACCATTATTAACACTTGGATATCCTAATAATCTACGTACAAACCAAACAACTCGCCATATAATTACGATGTCATATCTCGTCATTACCATTTATGAATTTTGCACACCCCTCACAGACAAACCGATCATCACAACCATCGCTCTATATTTTGGACAACCCTGACTTTGGTTACTCTGTTCCTTATATTCGAACTTCATGGTTTCAAATGTTCATTACGTCCCCAATTACAGTTTTTCACAATACTCAGATCATTACCGGCTATGAATTTCAACTAAATCCAGCATTTTAACGTTTTCCCTGGCCGAGAAATACAGTACAATCTCAATTCCACTCCTTTCCCGTTATCACAGCTGAGGCCTCTCGCCCCCCAAAGCTCGCTTGGCAGTCACATGAAACACCTGGTTTACTCACAGTTGACTGGCTTCTCAAAATGCTCTCTTTATACTCTGCCGACATAATTAAACAAATACGATATTCTAACCAACAAAATGCACAGATTAAGCTTCAAGATGCCCACACTAATTATACGCGTCGCCAAATAATACCGCTATGGATTTCTATGAATTTCTTTCCATTCCCAACATTATAAATATATACCTCGGGCTATCACGTCCCGGCTTCAATGACAGGACTCTAACCTGATTCGCACATCTCATCTCAACTCATATAAAACATTCCTCGGGCTTCCGTGTCCCGGCTTCAATGACAGGTCCAACCTGATTCACAAATCTCATATCAACAAACTAACCTCTGTTTCCCAGCTCCACAATTATCATCGACAAAGAACTGGAATAAAATCCTCACTAGAAATCTCGACGTCTCATATGGCACAATGCATTAATCATGAATAACTTCGCATAAATGATATCGTATTTAATAACTCAATTTTTACGAGATATGACCGAAACATTCTACTAGATCTTTTTATTGTCAGTCAGACACAGTTTAAAATGAGCCTAGAAAAACGTTTCTCTCCGTGACCAAATTCATCACCCTAGGTTCTCACCCGACAGCGCGCTTCCACTCTATTGAAAATGAGTAACCATGGATTATTATTATTATTAACGTCAAATTGCAGACAGAAAAATTTTACGTCGACTGAACATCTTAATTTGGCATCACAAAATATAGGCAGTACACTCCACACGGATGACGATCTACATTGGACGTGATATCACTTCGGAACCCTATTCAATTACCTTTTACAACATTATAAGACACTCGCAAGACTTCAAAATTTATCCAAGTGGAAAATAAAACAAATGACTCTTTTAGTCGTATTCTCACATTTACAAAACTTACTAGGGATGACCACTGCGTCGTATATCCCCATTCAAATACACTTTTAGAAATCATGAGACAAGATATAAGAGGTAGTAAGATGGAAAGTCACCTACCTCATGTAGCCATAGGGCTCACCTGTGACCCTGGCATTTTATTTAGCCATTTTTACATTCATGGCTTTACAAACCATTTTTATATATCTTCAGGTTTCCTGGAATAAAGCATAAAAAAAAGAAAATACCCTTCACTTGTTTGTTGAGCGCACACGATAGACTATAATGATTTCCGCACACGATTTACTTAATCACATTAGAATTTATTCAGTACTTTGACCGTTCTATCTGGTACAATTATTTCACACAAGAAAACTATCTCCTCATGGAGTCAAGACCTAGCCATAATGGCTAAAATCTGCAGTTGAACTCAGTCTACTTTCGTTGGTTTGATTTCGCAGAGCGGCTCAACAATTTTTCGTCCGATTTGTATCACAAATGCCGGAGAAGGAGACTTCGTCATGGCGTCCCTTCATATTTATAGCAGTTACCCCCTCTCTTCGGATATCTCCCTTTGCCGCCAAGAAAATTTCTATAAATTTTCTGACTTACCTAAACCGTAATTTCAAGAGTTTTGAAAGTGACTACATGCTTGCTACATTTCTGGCGGTAGTGTTCATGGACATTTAAAATTTTTACGGGTTCGATTTGCGAGATGATTGACCCCCTTTGATAGGCACTATATTTTTTGACTTGGCTTGGGTCACGCCATGTACACGCGCTTTGAAATAGTTCATAAAAATGACTTGAGATTCTTCCGCCGTTGACACGTGTGGCTGACGTCACGTACCCCAGAGCGTGGGACCGAAGGTAATCACCTCCTCGTCACGTGTCAAATCCATGCTATCAAGAATCCAACTTTTAAGTGATTGTCGATTTATGCATAATGTTCTTAGGGCACAAAGGTCATGGGTTCAGTACCATGAAACATGTAATTTTTATTATCATGATGAGATTATTCCGGGAAGAAAGATTAGTCCGACGGCCTCTCTGTGGGTCGCCCGCTGCTAACTCGCAGCAATTCGTTTGACATGTACGGAGAGATTGATCTTAAAATAAGGTTTCGCTTTTCGAGAGACTTGTTTCTTGAGACTGACGAAGGGACACGTCCGGTAACTGCCAATTTGAATACAATTCTTGGCAACCGATATATTATATACATGGAGTAATTTCCATGGAATTATAGGTCACTTCGACTACATACCGATCAGAATTCCATGTCCCGATTGTCAGAGGGCTGTCACATATATCAACAGAGAGCGATTCACTTATATTTACTGCCAAGTAAACACACAACAGTCAAAACTAAAAAGTAGGTTGTATGGGGTTTATATATATATAATCGTATAAGCTTTCAGCAACTATCAGATAGGAAAAGGCAAGTGGTGGTGATAGTGGTGATTACTGTTTAAAGAGAAGTGGGGAAGAAGAGCCGTGGCCATAAAAACAGCCCTAGTATTTGCCTGGTGTAAAAATAGGGGAACTACGGAAAACAATCTTCAGGGCTGCCGATGATGAGTTTCGAACCTACGATTTCTTGAATGCAAGCTACATCTGTATGGCCCGTACAACACTCGGTTACACATTACTATTGCTTCATCTTCCCTTCGTCGAAGCTACCTTATTTATGAGCAGATTACATTCACTGTAACAAGGCCATAATCAAAGCTAGACTTCCCCGTACGGTGGCGTGTCGCTTTAATGTCGTTAATATTATGATAAGATTAAACTTCCAGCGAAAGTGATACTCTTAGCTGTGGGCAAGTCATACTCATGCTTAGCCATATTTGAGTAATGTGTAGGAAGACAAACAGCTGACTGGCGTTCGGCGCGCGCACCGACGAATTTCATTGGTTGCGGCAGGCAAAGAGTTGCATGAAAGATACTTCTGTCTCCATTTCCAAACCAAAATTGAAACTTTAAAAGCGATTTCTAGTTAAACAACTGAACATTGTTTATGCAATGGAAGATCGTGCTCCATTTAGACATTGTTTAGGTACACGGTCTCTAAGGCTTAAAACTAGTCATCGTTTATGCAATCAGCCCTTTAATTTTACATTAAGACCATTTAGTATGGGCACTCATTACCCCGGTTTAAAGTGTAATCTGTATATATGTATAAATAAATGTTTGTATGTATATCTCGAATGGACTCAAAAACTACTGGGCCGATTTCGCTGAAAATTTCATAATTTGTTAGTATTACCCCTAGGAGGGTTTAGAAAGTAGTTCGAACGAATTCTGATCGTTAGTTCGGCACAGGTGGTGAGAAGGGTGGGAAAAAATAGGGGAAGGTAAGTAAACCGCATGACAAGTACGATCAGCGGGTTGCCTAACCAACAGTAAATAAAGATTTTGATGTGTTTCTTAAAAGTTGTTGTCTTCTTCTTCTATAAACGGAATATAAAAATTAAAAGTCCAAATTCAGTCTCCATGGCAAAGGGGTGAGAAGGAGTGAAAACGAAAATGTCGAAAATGACAGACATTACGGGTGAATGTGTGTGCGTATGTTCCAGCATAGCTCTCAACCAAACTAAATACACAAATAACTTGATATCTGGAAAAATTACTGTAGGGGCAAAAAAAACCTAGCACCCCTAAAGGAAAGGGTGAAATGTAAAAATCCAAAAATGACCGACATTAGTGGCGATTTCATATTCTTTGGGGTAGCTGAGATGAATCGTGACACTCTGGATGCCGTTTGAGCCAAAGTTCATTCCGAATCGGGATGGGGGTTAGAAGGGATGAAAGGAATGTTCAAAATGACCGAGATCATGGATGTACGTGTGCATATTCTAGCATAGCTGTCAACCAAACATTATACTCATATGACTTACTGTTTGGGAAAGAAAACTGTAGGGTAAGAAAACACCCCTACGGGCGGGGATTGAAAGGAGTGAAATATTAAAATATAAAACGACCAATATTAAAAATGAAAACGATGCGTGTTAAAAATATAGTTTTTCTTTTGCATTTAATTAAACGGTTTAGAAAATCTAACGCGGTGTTCTTAATAAACGCGGGCAAAGCCGCTGGCACCTGCTATTTCTTGATAAACCAGTGTGTAATAGACTGTTGAGCAGAAGTAACTTAACACAGTGTTTTTGAAAGTTGTAAGACATAATTTTGTAAGAAGCTCGTGCCTCTTAGAGGCTGGACTAAAGTAACCTTTCAGAGCTAAATCTCCTAGAATGTAAGTTAGTGGAGCAAATATGCTGTTGTAAAATAGTGTACCTTCAGAGCTACAGTGCTCATCCCTTGTAAACTATTGTGTCGATAATTTTCTCTATCGTACCTGATTTTTGGACGTATAGTCCGCTGTTACCCGAGCTGACGAGCTCATCGGAATATTGTTGTCGTACATTCAGGTTATCTATTAAATTTGAAAATAAAAAAAGGAAAGAAATAAAATTTCAAAACTTAATGCTTTAACTTATGCTCTGGTCCAGTAGATAATAACGTGACGGATCACATGATGGATTGGCTTCCGCCTCATGTGATTTGCCACGCAAAGAATGGGAGAAAAAAACATTGTCAGCTAGTTGTCAGTGGGGCTGATATCTGACCCACGAGGCGGGGCTGGGAGTGGTGTCACGGGCTGGACGGGCAGTTTTCCTTACCAGGGGAGATACCACGACCAGCCAGTTCTTTTAAATTAGTTTTAGGCAGTAGGACGTTAGTGTAGATTGTAGTTAAGGTAGCATTTTACATGTGGTGCTGGAGATCCGCGCATGTGTGGGATGCTACAGAGTAGATTAATAGAGTGTAATTTAGACATAGAAGATTTAGATTAATTAGTTATAGATTTAGTTGTAGTTAAGCAGTTAGTCTAGCCATGTACTATTTCCTTTACTTCATTATACCGATGGTTCGTAACTAAAAGATGTAATGTAATGTAATGTAATGCTCTTCTCTTGTCATTTCCCTGTCCACCCATTCACCCCGGTACCATATTACACCTCTGCGTTCCACGAAATCCCCTACACAATAAGGAAAGATCTTCAATGAGGTAAAGACATAAACAGGACTGTAAATAAAGCTTACTGATCTCTTCATTTGGTATTTAGGGGTTTATAGTAAGGAGATGGCGTGTTAAGTCACTGGTAAGACCCCAATTACAGTCTGGCTCTAATGTGTGAGACTCTCACAAGTTTTATTTGATACAAGAACTGCGAAAATTCCAAGGAAAGCAGCACGATTTGTTCTGGGTGATTTCCGACAAAATATTTTTGTTACGAAAATGTTACACACTTTGGGCTGGGAAACTTGGAAGTAAGGAGACGCGCAGCTCAACTAAGCGGAATGTTTCGAGCTGTCAGTGGTGAGATGGCTTGGAATTACATCAGTAATAGAATAAGTATGAGTGGAATTTTTAAAAGGAGGAAAGATCATAAAATGAAGACTAAATTCAAGAGGACACATGTCGGCAAATACTCATTCATAAGAAGACGTATTAGGTATTGGAATAATTTATCAAGGGAAACCATCTTCGGAGCTGCCAACAGTGGAATTCGAATCCACTATCTCCAGAAAACGTGACCCTAACCGGACAGCCAACTCTCTCGGCAAATCCAAGTTCACACCTACACGACAAGTAGCACGGAGTCATACATACGTACCTTACATTAGGAGGGGCGTGTTAGGCCGAATGGTTTCGTCGCTGGCTTCTTACCAAGACGGTCACGGTTCGAATCTCAATCAAAGTTCGTGGAATTCTAACCAACACTAATGTGATTTAAAAAATAAACGTTACGTCTCTGTGGTTTAGCTTCCATGTAAAATAGGAGATCCTGTTGCCAAGACCGCAATATCAACAGTCACGTAAAACTACAGTATACCTTGTTTACTTGCTTGTAAAGAATACATTGTTTCCATCGCCAGAACGAGTGGCTCAGATGGCAGAGCGCTATTTTTCTGAGCTCAAGAGAAAAAGTCGTCGCAGTTTTAATTATTTTGTTGATGGGGTGGTAGTACCTCACGGGAACACTAAGTACCTAGGTGTTAATATAAGGAATCTTCATTGGGGAAATATTATTAATCATGTTAACGAGGTAGTTAAGAAAGGTTACAGATCTCTTAATATGGTTATGGGAATATTTAGGGGTTGTGGTAAGGATGTAAAGGAGAGGGCGTATAAGTCTCTAGTAAATAATAATAATGTCGTGTGGCTATTTCTAGCCAAGAGTGCAGCCCTTGTAAGACAGACCCTCCGACGAGGGTGGGTGGCATCTGCCATGTGTAGGAAACTGCGTGTTATTGTGGTGGAGGATGGTGTTATGTGTGGTGTGTGAGTTGCAGGGATGTTGAGGACATCACAAACACCCAGCCCCCGGGCCATTGGAATTAACCAATTAAGGTTAAAATCCCCGCCCCGGCCGGGAATCGAACCCGGGACCCTCTGAACCGAAGGCCAGTACGCTGACCATTCAGCCAACGAGTCGGACAGTCTCTAGTAAGACCGCAGTTAGAATATAGCTCCAGTGTATGGGACCCTCGTCAGAAATACTTGATATGAGAACTGGAAAAAATCAAAGGAAAGCAGAACGATTTGCTCTGAGTGATTTCCGACAAAGGCGTTCCGGTAGTGTTACTAGAATGTTGCAAACTTTGGGCTGAGAAGACTTGGGAGTAAGGAGACGAGATGCTCGACTATGTGGTATGTTTCGAGATATCAGTGGGGAGGTTACATGGAATGACATAACTAGAAGAATAAGCTTGAGTGGAGCTTTTAAAAGTAGGAAAAGATCATAGTAAGAGACAAATATCCATTTATAGGACGAGGGGTAAGGGATTGGAATAAATTATCAAGGGAAATGTTCGATAAATTTGTAAGCTCGTTGAAGATATTTAGTGAAAAGCTAATGAAATGAAATGAAATGTCGTATGGCTTTTAGTGCCGACTCGCCAGGTGCAGGTCTTTCTATTTGACTCCCGTAGGCGACCTGCGACCCCATACCATTGAAATTAACCAATTAAGGTTAAAACCCCCGACTCGGCCGGGAATCGAACCCGGGACCCTCTGAACCGAAGGCCAGTACGCTGACCGTTCAGCCAATGAGTGGGACAAAGCTAATAAATGCTAGGCAAATTATTAAATGTAAATATGAGGTAAGGAACTGATAGGGAATCTGCCACCTGGGCGTCCGGCCTAAATTAAGACGATTGATCGATTGATTGATCCTAAATTCTCGAGTTCTACCCAAGCGTAGTCTGGTAGTATTTGAAGATGCTCAGCTATGCCAGCCAAAGAACTCCTACCAGACAAATTCAGGGCACGTAGACATCTCTGAAAATCATAAGAGTAGTCACGGGGACACCAATCAATGTTCTTCCTTTATATACTGTTGTGCCTTACAGCGTTCAGTCTGCAAGCCTCTGTGAATTTACTAAACGTCGCCACAATCCTCGATTTGCAACTAGTGTTGTGGCCTCACATAGTTCTATACCTCTTCTCTTTAAATCGTTAGAAACTGAGTCTAACAATTGTCGTCTTGGTCTACTTCTCTTACCTTCCATAACAGAGTCCATTATTCTCCTAGGTAACCTATCCTCATCCATTCGCCTCACATGAGCCCACCACCGAAGCCGGTTTATGCGTACAGCTTCATCCATCGAGTTCATTCCTAAATTAGCCTTTATCTCCTCATTCTGAGTACCCTCCTGCCACTGTTCCCACCAGTTTGTACCAGCAATCATTCTTGCTACTTTCATGTCTTACTTCTAACTTATGAATAAGATATTCTGAGTCCACCCAGCTTTCGCTCCCGTAAGTTGGTCTGAAAACAGACCGATGTAAAGATAATTTCGTCTGGGAGCTGACTTCCTTCTTACAGAATACTGGTGAACTATTAATAATAATAATGTTATTTGCTTTACGTCCCACTAACTACTCTTTTACGGTTTTCGGAGACGTCGAGGTGCCGAAATTTAGTCCCGTAGGAGTTCTTTTACGTGTCAGTAAATCTACCAACACGAGGCTGACGTATTTGAGCACCTTCAAATACCACCGGACTGAGTCAGGATCGAACCTGCCAAGCGGGGGTCAGAAGGCCAGCGCCTCGACCGTCTGAACCACTCAGCCCTGCAACTATTATTCTACTCTGACCTCGATAGTCTTCTCTTCTTCTTCTTCTTCTTCTTCTTCTTGCTAGTTGTTTAACGTCGCACCGACACAGATAGGTCTTACGGCGACGATGGGACAGGAAAGGGCTAGGAGTGGGAAGGAAGCGACCTTGGCCTTAATTAAGGTACAGCCCCAGCATTTGCCTGGTGTGAAAATGGGAAACCACGGAAAACCATTTTAGGGCTGCCGACAGTGTGGTTCGAACCTACTATCTCCCGAATACTGGATACTGGCCGCACTTAAGCGACTGCAGCTATCGAGCTCGGTGATAGTCTTAGAGATAGACCTAGACTTCTAAGGTACAAGCATAACGATAGAGAGAATCTGGATGAAAGGTAATCGGGAACTATGACACGTCTTGACTACACACGCAATTCACGATTTTCATTTTTAAAAATATGCGCGACCAAATTGACCCACAGATCCAGCGAGACTTGTGTACGTAAGCTGTGCAACCGTGAATGTGAGAAATACCACCTAACAAAGTGCACTATAAGAACATTGTCTTTAACGGAATACAGTAAGATGTAACTATTTTGTTTGGCCGTTCGGCTGCAATAAATTCTTATAGTCTTACATTTCTGAGGTTTATAAACTCTCTTTGTTTTCTCATTCTCATCTTTCTCAACCAATATTCACGTTCCTAGCGGGCTCTAAACTCCTTAAGTTAATTCTATGTTATATCGAATCAACAAGCACCACCATATTCGTGAAATAACATCACAAAGAGCAGACATACCGCATCACCGCTAATCACACAAGTATTTGTTCGATATAAAGGAATTTCATTAAATCAAGTTCTCAATAAAATCCACGCTTGTCTTCTCGGAAAGTGGAGAAAGGATGGAGAATTTGCTGTACTCTATACCAGGAGAGTTCTTGGGAAACAAGCTTTCAGGGAATAGAACAGTTCCAGTTCCGCGTAGCTTGAGTGGTATGATGATATACGAACATGAAACGCCCCTAATTGGAGATAAGCAGAGTATGGTATCTGTAAGGAATGCAAAGTATCTGCAGTTCTCAAATAACGGAATTAAACTGATCGCTTCTCCACGCGAACAGTTACTGCCTGAAATGAAATGTATGGCTTTTAGTGCCGGGATATCCCAGAACGGGTTAGGCCCGCCAGGTACAGGTCTTTCTATTTGACTCCCATAGGCGACCTGCGCGTCGTGATGAGGATGAAATGATGAAGACAACACATACACCCGGCCCCCGTGCCATTGGAATTAACCTATTAAGGTTAAAATCCCCGACCCGGCCGGGAATCGAACCCGGGACCCTCTGAACCGACGGCCAGTACGCTGACCGTTCAGCCAACGAGTCGGACAGTTACGGCCTGACGGTCCTGGACTCAATTCTCGACTGTGTCCATTCTAGTGAACATATCTGAGAAAATGCACAAGAGGAAAAACAGTCACTCGACTGTGTATAGAGTAACATCCAAGGAATTCTGCATACTAGGCAACAACATTCCATACAATTCCACATCTGGGCCTATACATTGCAACCATTTTCTTCCTTGCAGATAGCAGCCGGGTTGAAAATGCGACATGTACAGGTAAAAGGACAAGGTGGTAACTACGTACATGTGTGGACATTGTGCCTCATATTTATTACGTTAGTGTACAGGACAATACTGGTTTCTTTTCTTACAACCTGCTTTACGTCGCACCGACACAGATAGGTCTTATGGCGACGATGTGATAAAGGCCTAGGAGTGAGGAGGAATCGGCCGTGGCCTTAATCAAGGTACAGCCCAAGCATTTTCCTGATGTGAAAATAGGAAACCACAGAAAACCATCTTCAGGGATGCTGACAGTGGAGCTCGAACCCACTATCTCCCGGATTCACACTATACTGGTTTTCATAGTGCAAAATAATTATAGCCTAGCACACCTCCTACAGTACAGCTCAGCACAGCACAGCGCACAAGCCGTTGACATGACAAAACTGGGTCTAAAGACACTCAAAGTACTGCCCTAAAACTTTCACCACTCGCTGCCAACGTTGTGGGAGGCACTGAGTACCATCTGCATCACCATTTTCCCAGGTCCAAAATTAATCGATGGCGATCATTCGTGACAGGAAGTGGACGCCGTTGAACTTCCGTCAGTGCAAGTGGTACCCACCGCTGTGCAATTTTGCGCAGTTGCAGTTCTGTCCGCAATATCCTGTGGATGGTGCGTTCCTCGATGCCACTTGCCTTCTCTAACACCAGTAGCGTCCATCGTCTGTCTTCCTCCAGGAGCTGCTCGATGACGACACACGTGCCACATCAGTCTGCACACTGACAGGTCGTCCCAAACGTTGCAGATCACCGGTTGTCACTCGTCCTTGCTGAAACTTTCCTACCCACTATGTTACTATACGGTATGCGAGGGCATTATTCTCAGGGGCTACAACCAATTCACTGTGACATTCCCTCGCAGTTCTCCCCCGGGAGAACGGCTATTTTGACATACAGTGACAGTCAGAATTTTTCAGACAGAATAATCTATACATGTAATACCCCTGTTATTAAAGAAAGAACAGGTAATAAATTCGAAATTACTGAACTCTGAATTTAATGCACTTCGTAGGTACTGTAATTAACCAATTGCGATTTGTAGATGAGTTTACAAAGTAACAATACCTTTTAATTATTTGAGATACGAAAATTTGCTGGTCAATATTTTTCGGACAGGAGATATTTAGCTACTCGGGGCATGCTTTGCACTTGTTATGCGTTGTGCACGCAGGTCCCAGTCAGTGCCTTCCTCATGCACAAAGCACACGCAACGATTCCTGAGTGAAATGGGACGCAGAGGAAAGAACAGTACATTTGATCAAAGGCAATTAGCAATATTCCATCATAAAAAAGGGAAAACATGTGGACAAATCGCAGATTTGCTGAACATGAGGAAAAGTACTGTCGACGATATTATCTGCCGATGAAAATTTCAAGACAGAATTGAAAAAATGCCACAGACAGGTCGCCCAAGGGTCCTTACTAGGAGAGAAGAGAGGGCAGTAGTAAGAAAAGTGAAAATAAATCCGCGTCTTACTACAACCATTATTGCTGCTGCAGCTGAGAGCGAGTTTGGAAAGACAGTGCAAGTTCAATCCGGAGGATGTTATATAGAGGTGATTATCACATGGCGAACTGCAAGAAAGAAGCCCTATATCAAACGAGAACGATTTGCTAAGGAGTATCTTAGCAAAGATATGAACCGGTGGAAGACTGTCATTTTCAATGTTTCTGACTCAGATGGGCGCATCATAGTTTGGAGACAGCCCAATAAAGAGTTTGAAGAAAGAAATATGAAGGAAACGGTAAAACATGGAGGGGGACATGTTATGGTGTGGGGCTGTATGTCCGCTCAAGGAGTAGCTGAGCTGATTTTTGCAGACGGAAACATGGACCACCGCCAGTATCCTCGGATTTAAAAAAAAAAAACCTGAAGAAAAGTCCAGAAATATGGGACTTGGGGACTGTTTTAAATTTTATCACGACAACGACACGAAACATACGGCCTATAATGTACGGCTATGGTTGTTCTACAACTGTCCTAAAGTTGTGAATCCTCCTCCACAAAGTCCTGGCATCAATCCCATAGAGAATTTATGGGATATACTGGAAAACAACATCCGTAAACATCCCATAAATTCCAAAGCTGATGTGAAGAGACGACTGCAAGAAGAGTGGGGAAAATTGTCCCATTCTATCGCAAGAAAAATCGTGGAGAGCATGTCGAGACGCCTGACTGAAGTGCTTCGCAGGAAGGGAAGATTCACGAAGTATTGATATTCGAAGTATTGATATTCCGACATGGACTCCATCCTTCATATTTTTGTTGTACTTGCGCATTTTTGTCCGAATATTTATGAACAGGCAATTTTGTATTATTGTAATTACATTCATAAGTCTCAAATTTTTTGTGTATCATGAAAAGAAATGCATGTTTATTTCTGGTATCTGTATGTGTAACTATTCTGAAGTAAGCAAAATTAAACTATATATGTTTGTTATTAATCTCTTTTTTTAATTTTAAAGGAATTATGCTTGTCCGAATAATAATGACTGTCACTGTATGTGCGCTGCTCAACATCGGGTTACTTCCATCTCGCACGACGCTCGCCACACAACTAATTTCACAGCGCTCTATGTGCTGCTACTAGCAGCAATCACAGAGCCATACACACTTTGCCTGCATAGCAGTTTGCGATCCGCTCACATATCTACAAGGACAATGACTTTTGCCCCAACCCTCGTATTATAAAAAATCTACCGTATTTAAAATACAATTTACAGTGTATCATTTGCAAGAATAGGTTGAGATACAAATTAAGTACATGAAACAATATGATTAACCGAAGTGTCCAAAGATCACCAAACGGATTCCTCGAATTTAACTAGAGCATGATAACCCTAAGATGCATAGTGATTCATATATGAATCGTACGATTTTCTAGCTTACTGCTTTAACCTAGTATTGTAATTTTACGCTACTCATGATACAGCTTCAACTGTACAGCCAATCCATGTAGAGGCGCGCGGCTGTGAGCTTGCATCCGGGAGATAGTAGGTTCGAATCCCACTATCGGCAGCCCTGAAGATGGTTTTCCGTGGTTTCCCATTTTCACACCAGGCAAATGCTGGAGCTGTACCTTAATTAAGGCCACGGCCGCTTCCTTCCAACTCCTAAGCCCTTCCTATCCCATCGTCGCCATAAAACCTATCTGTGTCGGTGCGACGTAAAGCCCCTAGCAAAAAAAAAAAAACCAGCCAATCCAACACACATACCAGTGATGCCTTTTTTTATTATTATACATAATAGACGACAAAAAATCCCTACAGCCAAAGCTACTAAATTTCACCCGGTCAATATCCACGCGTACCAACCACCGTTAAATTTCCGCGGGCCTTCTACGAGCCGGTTCCGTTGAGGATTTTAGTCCTCCGGATGAATAGGGGTCTTGGGTGCTATCTCATAACAAGACTGTCTAAAGCTGCATTGATGTTTAGTGAGGGGACCTGTTGGAACGGAATCGGAACTGGTCAGAATGTGACCTGCGCCCTTTTTAGGGGCGACTAATCTAGGATGACCTTGGGACGCTTATAGCGGAGACCAAGGGTATCATAATTGCCCAGCAACGAGATGAGGGGATTGGGCCTGTTGATTAGTCCAGAATAGAATTTTCGGGACGTCTTCTTTATTCTGGTTCTAATCTCATCAATCCTTAGGGATTGATGGATGTCCCGATTCCGCTGAAACCTTTGTGCACCAGAGATGAGACGCAGCGCACGCTTTTGGATGCGCTACACCTTATCCAGATGGGTTTTGGCTGCCATTATTCCGCAGACCGGACAGGCATACTCGAATATTGGTCGAAAGGATTTCTTGTACAGCGTGAGCCTGTTTTCTAGATTAAGGCCTTGATCGGCTTTCATGAGAGGGATAATTTCAGATAACCGTCTATTCCCTTGAGCCGAAATCAAATTAATATGTTATTTGAAGATGAGTTCCCTGTCTAGGATAACACCTAGGTATTTAGCCAAGGATTCAAAAAAGATTTAAGTACGAACTGCAGCGAAATAAAAGCGATGAATATAGAAAAGAAATCTAACCCCTTATACTGCAAACAAAACAATGGTGATAACTGATAAATTAACACACACACATCTAAACGAAGTAATAGTAACACTGACAGTTACTATGAAACCCTTAAATATTTGTTTTTAATTTGCCTTCTTCGCACCGACACAGATAGTTTTCATGGAGACGATGGGACGGGAAAGCGATAAGAATACAAATGAAGCGACCGCAGCCTTCAGTAAGATACAGCCCCAGCATTTGCCTGGTGTGAAAACGGGAAACCACTAAAAACTGTTTTCACGGCTGCCGGCCGTGGGGTTCGAACCCACTATCTCCTGACTGCAAACCGATGGTCACGTGACCCAAATCACGCGGCCATTCCCTCGGTCCTTAAACAATTCAACAATGATAGTTTCGCTCGGCGTGTATACAAAAAGGAGGCCAATGATATCTCGACTGATAATTGTCGAGTGTTACTAAAACTCGGATAGTGGTACTAAAATCTAGCAGTCGTAATATGACTGAATAACGCCACACAACGGAAAGTAAATGATGACCGACTTTAAAGTGAACAGTGATATAACGATAGAACAAAACTGGTGTGCCGTGTGCTAATTACTTCAAAAATCTTCGCCATAAGACCTATCTCTGTCGGAGCGAAGTAAAACAAATTGTAAAACAAATTCTAATATTTTAAACACATTTAAAAATGGATGGTCTAGACTTGACATTATAATATTTTTGGAGGATGAACAATCATCACAAAAAGAAGTGAAACGAGAAGCAAGAGTTTCAAAAATTATTCAACAGAAGGTGCAATTTTGAAATTTTAGTGCGTCGTCATTTACACTCTAATGAAGAAAGTAAGACAATGCTTTCGTTTAAAACCAGTGTTATTGATTATGTACTGACCTACACAAAAGGTGAATTTTATGTTATACAATAGCTCATGATTCTTCGCAAAACCTACCTACAGTTCACCCACTTTACTCCTCAAATTCGTCATGTTTTGAGTCATCGTACCTAGCGAGTTGGCCATGCGGATAGGGTCGCACAGCCGTGAGCTTGCATTCGGGACATAGTGGGTTCGAATAACACCGTCGGCAGCCCTGAAGATGGTTTTCCGTGGTTTCCCATTTTCACATCAGGATGTATCTTAATTAAGGCCACGGCTGCTACCTTCCGAACCCTAGACCTTTCGCATTCATCCGTCACCGAAAACCGTTGATGTGTTAGTACGACATTAAACAAGCAGCAACAAAAGTTGAGTCATTGTAAACGTACCGTACAGAAACATTGATAGAACTGTCCAGATGCTGCAGTCACCGCTATCAACAAATGACGCTAACTGTCTTGAATGACAGTAGCAGTCGACACATTCAAAGAAACCACCCCCTTTGTTCATGTGGGAACGTTTTGGTAACATCTTTCAACGTCATATTACGCCTGTTAGATTAAGCTGCCGCTACTCGAGGAAACAAAGTTTAAGAGACATATGTCAACGGTTGGTATCATGAGCATGACTGATAAAATCGTGCAAGTAACTAGTTGCTAGCAGCAACGTGTTGCATGTACAAGTGAGCGGTGATCACTTCTGCAGAGTGTATTATGAACATATGATATTTAATTATGCCTTTATAGCGTAGACCTAACGTCGGCCTCTCACCGCTGGATACCGTGGTTCAAATCCCGGTCACTCCATGTGAGATTTGTGCTGGACAAAGCGGAGACGGGACAGGTTTTTCTCCGGGCACTCCGGTTTTCCCTGTCATCTTTCATTCCAGCAACACTCTCCATTCTCATTTCATAGTATCTATCAGTCATTAATAAATCACTTTGGGAGTGGCGACCCCATCGTACTAATAGCGTATATGATTCGTTCATTCCATCCCTGACCCGGTCAATGACTGGAAAACAGGTTGTAGGTTTTCATTTTCATGGTAGACCTAAGCATGTGCTTAGTTCATCGTTGGCTAAGCGACGTACACGTTATTAATCAGGAAAGAACTGAAATGCTAAATGTGTCACGCAGAAATATTTCTAGAGACCGCCTACTTATGGTTCAATTACAATAAAAGTTTAAATTTAGAATTATTATTGATGATGCTTGTTGTTTAAAGGGCCTAACATCGAGGTCATCGGCCCCTAATGGTACGAAATGAAATGTAAAGGCGACCCATGGTGTTTGAATGTCAAAATCATCCACTCATAGCCAACGCAAACCGATGAGTTTCCTCACCTAGGTGTACTAAGCACGGGTGCCGGTCCCACGGGCCCCGTGGTGTTCCTCACATAGTGGGTACTAACCACAGGCAACGCAGACCCACGGTGTCGCTCATATAGTGGTACAACTCACAGGCAACGCCCAGACCCGTAGTGTTTCTCAC
Source organism: Anabrus simplex (assembly GCF_040414725.1). NCBI lineage: Eukaryota > Metazoa > Arthropoda > Insecta > Orthoptera > Tettigoniidae > Anabrus > Anabrus simplex. Next base: position 295,549,848 of record NC_090268.1, on the reverse strand, counting down.
AATGGTACTAATCACGGGTACTGCAAACCCACAGGGGAACCACTCTCTGCTGCTACTAATCACAAACCTATTGTGTACCAAATATAGTGGTACTACTCGTAAGTAAAGGCGATCCATGGTGTTCCCCGCGTGATGGTACTAATCAATAGTAGTTTCATGGTTCTAATACCAGCATCCCTTGGTCGCCCCTTTTAGTCGCCTCTTACGACAGGCAGGGTATATCGCGGGTGTATTCTACATGTGCGTCCCCCACCCGCAGGGAGTTAGAATTATTATTTAGGTCCTAGAAAGCGTACTGGAGTTTAAACTTCCGTTACCAATTCTCCCTGCATTAACGTCATATCTTTATTTGTAATTTCCATCATCCCACGGAATAACACGTTAAATCAAAAAAATTAAACTTCTCAGGGAAAGCATATTTTTGTTTTAATACTAAATCACCGACTCTTCAAATGTTGTCAAACCATTCTGCGTTATGTAAAACCGCGTTTTAAATAATTGGTTGGATTTCGTTTAATTCAAAAATTAATGAAGTATCTGCCTTGGATCGTGAATGAAACTGACTTGTCGTACATCGACCAGACATTATTTTCTTATATGGACCAGTAAAAAGCAAAGCTTGTAAGTCACGTGTGTGTACCGTTAGCTAGTAAGATTTAATAGTTCTCATTAACAGGGGCAGCTGTGTAAATTCACTGCCAATAATTCATTAACAAGATGATAATGTCCACATCCATACTAGCAAAGCAAAGTCATCTCCGTACAGGCCATGAAGGCCCTTGGAGGGGTGGAAGGTAAGAGCTTCCACTATCCGTAACCTCAGCACATAATGGGGTAGAGTGGTTAACTGTACGCCCGGCCGCCTTTGCACCCAGGAATTAACCTGCTGCTCATTTTTGGTGTAGGTTGAGTGAACCTCCGGAAGTGGAAATCTCGTTTCTTAAATTTTACGACTTCCTGACGGGGGTTCGAACCCACGTCCTTCCGGGCGAACCGAGTACGCCTTTACCGCCTCGGTCAGGCAGCCCCTTCCACGTCCATAATAACCACAGAAAATATATTACACATAAAACAAACGGTTTTATCTGGTTGAAGCCACTTTTATTAATAATATTTAGAATATTAACAAGATAATTCAACTTATCTGATTCTCACCGGGAATTGTTTTGTATTCTTAAACAATCCAGAAGTAAAATTTGGCTATTTTCTTCAATACTTTGATGAAATAACTTATCTTGTTAGTGTCAACGGATAGAGAGCATTGAATTTAGTATGTTACTGCAAAAAAAAAAAAAAAAAAACTGACATCTGGTTTTTGCCCGGGATGAGTGATTTTATCATGACAGTACGTCAGCAGGTAGTTCAACTGAAGGCCCTTGCAACGCTATTGCTCTCGTGTTAGGAGCTCAAGTTGCGTGAAATGGGGTGCTTTACTGAGAGCGACCCACGCGGTACTCATCTGAATAACTTTCACATTTCAAAAAACAGAATCGCATGCTATATTAGTTCAAATGATTGCCTCCACTTCACTCTAGAGAGACAGATGTAACTCTCAGAGGAAAGACAGGAAGAAAATGACACGAGTTCCAGTATATTACACTCTTATTCACGTTCGACTCTCGTATTTTAAATATTTCAATATTTATTTCTTTTATTTACCTTCTACTGTCTAGAATAATGTTAAAAGACATCTGCATGAATCGAATCAAACACAGGCAGATTTTATTTTTTTTGGAAAACGCTACCGGCATTCATCCAATAATTAAACCCGCCCCACTGAACCAACATCTTTCTCTTACTTTTGAGCCCAGTATTTTAAAAGAGAGTAGCAAGAACGTAATCAAATATAGGTTGAAATTTCTGAGAATTCGCAAGCGGTATCGATCCGAGGATCAAACCCGCGAACTTCGAAAATGATACCCCACTGAAGTTACAACGCCCCCATAATTACGAGTTAATTATGCAAAATATTTCAGAAAATCTGAATTGTAAAACTCCAATATTCAAAGAAGGAAAGCAAACAACTAATTCCAGGAAAGCATACCACATCAGGAGGTAAGATAGGTCAACAAGTTCTGCTCCGTTTGAAATTATTTGGCGACAACCAGTCTAAGCAGTGGCAGTCTGGCAATGGGCCGAAGACCGCCGCAAAAATAAAACAAACAACTTCCACTACACACAGACATTCAAAAAGAGATCATAGAAAAAAAGATTACCTTTCACGCATAGAAATCCAGACACTTCCAACATACACCATAAAATATGAGAGTCATTTCGTTCCCAAAAATGTAATCACTACGAAAGATATATATTATGTAAAGATATCGCCGTTATGAGGAGAATAATTGCACTCGTGGATGGACTGCATTTAACTCTGCTCTTTCACACGAGAAAGGTCAGAAAACATGAATAAAATATAACATTTCAAGATGATATGAGAACACTACTAAACATTATCTGCTCACAGTCAAACGTTTTACGTCCAGCTCGAACCGAGAGGTTACAAGCGAGCCGGGTAGGCTGTGCGGTACCGAACTAGCTGGAGGTGCGCGAATATCTGAGTCAGGCTGCTGGCTGCAAGCATCCCGCCGGCCCGGTCAGGCCTCGCCGGGGAGCAACAGAGAGAGAGAGAGAGAGAGACAGAGGGAAAATACACACGAGGATACAAAAGGCAGTGGCGGCCACAGAGCACGCGCCGCGCTCTTCTTTTGTCACTTATTCAAAAAAGACCACAAAACATTAGAAACTTGTTCTACTTAATCTCTGTTAAAAAGAAAATTACAAAGTCAAATACTGTAATGCATGAAGTAGTACCCAGACATTCGATCAAAATTATCATATCGGGCGAGCTGGCCGTGCAGTTAGGGGCGCACGGCTGTGAGCTTGCATCCGGGAGATAGTGGGTTCAAATTCCACTCTCGGCAGTCCTGAAGATGGTTTTCCGTGGTTTCCCATTTTCACACCAGGAAAATGCTGGGTCTGTACCTTCATTAAGGCCACGGCCGCTTCCTTCCCACTCCTCGCCGTTTCCGATCCCATCGTTGCCATAAGACCTATCTGTGTCAGTGCGACGTGAAGCAAATTGGAAAAAAAATATCCCAAGCAAGTTTGTATTTTACATGGTTGATGATATCGTGATCATTTGCAAGGGAATTCCAATTTTACGTGGAATCCGAACCAAAGGAAGGTGACTACTCATTTCAAAAACCTCATGCATTGGCTGGAATTCGAACCATGATAACCTTAGTTATTTTTTCATGCTGGGAAGAATGGTCTTTTTTCTTAATCTGCTTACCCTCCAGAATTGGCTTTTCCCTCGGACTGAGCAACGGATCCCACCTCTACCGCCTCAAGGGCAATGTCCTGGAGCTTCAGACTCTGGGTCGGGGGATACAACTGGGGAGGATGACCAGTACCTCACCCAGACGGCCTCACCTGCTATGCTGAACAGGGGCCTTGCGGGGGATGGGATGATTGGAAGGGATAGACAAGGAAGAGGGAAGGAAACGGTACCATCCCGGCATTTGCCTGGAGGAGAAGTGGGAAACCACGGAAAACCACTTCCAGGATGGCTGCGGTGGGAATCGAACCTGCCTCTACTCAAGGCTGAGTGGACCCAGTTCCAGCCCTCGTACCACTTTTCAAATTTCGTGGCAGAGCCGGGAATCGAACTCGGGCTTCCAGGGGTGGCAGCTAAGCACACTAACCACTGCACCACAGAGGCGGACGGGAAGGAACGGTAATTTGTTTAAATTTTTACTTAATCCTTTTACCCTCCAGGGATGGCTTTTCCCACCGCTCAGCGAAGGATCTCACCTCTACCTTCTCAAGAGCAGTGCCTGGAGCGTGAGACATTGGGTCGGGGATAAACTGGGCAGGAGGACCAGCACCTCGCCCAGGCAGCTTCACTTGCTATGCTGAATAGAGACCTTTCGGGGGATTGGGAAGATTGCAAGGGATAGGTAAGTAAGAGGGAAGGAAGCAGCCGTAGCCTTAATTTAGGTACCATCCGAGCAGTTACCTGGAAAAAAGTGGGAAAACTACGGAAAACCACTTTGAGGTTGGCTGAGGTGGAAATCGAAACCCCTTTAGTCAGCAGACCTCCCGAGGTGGAGTGGACCCGGTTCCAGTCCTAGTATCACGTTTAAAATTTCGTGGCAGAGCCGGGAATCGAACCCGGGCCTCCGGGGGTGGCAGCTAGTCACATTAAACACTACACCACAGAGGTGGACAGAATGGTAAATTAAGAGGAAAATGTTCTTAAAATTAACACACCTCTTTAATCAATTAACGACAATGTTGATTTTGACTATAATTATATAACATTTTAACAGAATTACATGGCACATATTGTTCAGTTATAAGGATGGCACACACCTTTACTCCACTTCATGAGATTTTCAAAATCAGCTTGCATTTTCTTAAAGGCTCAAGTAATATACACACTAATTATCCAGGTCTTTTCTTTTTACGTCGCACCGACGCAGATAGGGCCTACGGCGACGACGGGATAGAAAAGAACTAAGAGTAGGAAGGAAGCGCCCATGGTCTTGATTAAGGTACATCCCCAGCATTTGCCTGGCGTGAAAATGAAAAACACCGAGCGAGTTGGCCGTGCGGTTAGGAGCGCGCAGCTGCGAACTCGCATCCGGGAGATAGTGGGTTCTAACCCCTCTGTCGGCAGCCCTGAAAATGGTTTTCCGTGGTTTCCCATTTTCACACCAGGCAAATGCTGGGGCTGAACCTTAATTAAGGCCACGGCCGCTTCCTTCACATTCCTAGGCCGTTCCTGTCTCATCGTCGCCATAAGACCTATCTGTGTCGGTGCGACGTAAAGGAAATAGCAAATAGCAAAAATGGAAAACCACGGGAAACCTTCGTCACAGCTCTCGACGGAGTGATTTGAACCCACCATCCCCCGAATACAAGCTCACACCCAACTCGCTCGGTTTTTCCAGGTGTTTTTTTTTCATTGCTATTATACATTGTCCGCCTAGGTGGTGTGGTGGTTAGTGTGATTAACTGCCACCCCAGAGGCCTGGGTTAGATTCTCGGCTCTGCCACGAAATTTGAAAAGTGGTACGAGGCCTGGAATGGGATCCACTCAGCCTCGGGAAGTCAGACTAGTAGAGAGGCGTTCGATTCCCTCCTCACCCATCCTCAAAGTGGTTTTCCGTGGTTTCCTACCTCTCCTGCAGGCAAATGCCGGGATAGTACCAAACTTAAGGCCACGGCCACTTCCTTCCCTTTTCCTTGTCTATCCCTTCCAACCATCCCATGCCCCAACAAGGCCCCTGTTTAGCACAGCAGGTGAGGCAACTTGGGCGAGGACTGGTCCTCCTCCGCAGTTTTACCCTCCGACCCAAAGTCTCACGCTCCAGGACACTGCCCTTCAAGCGGTAAAGGTGGGATCCCTCGCTGATTTCGAGGGAAAAACCAGCTGAAGAGGGTAAACAGATTTAAGAAAAGAAGAATGAAAGAAAGAAAGAAAGAAAGAAAGAAAGCTGTTATACCGGGTGGTTCTCCAACCCCTTATTTGTTCGGAGATATGCAACCCAAGTAACGCGTATAACCTGAACATCCTTACAGTTTAGTTTTATGAACAATAAATAAGTTGATATATCTCCTCATAGTTGATAATGCTATCCCCATTCCGTGTGTCATCACTATAAATTATTGATCCATGGACCCAGTAAAGGAAATTCTTTCTTAATCTGCTTACCCTCCAGGGTTGGTATTTCCCTCGGACTCAGCGAGGGATCCCACCTCTACCGCCTCAAGGGCAGTGTCCTGGAGCGTCAGCCATTGGATCAGGGGATACAACTGGGAGGAGGACCAGTACCTCGCCCAGTTGGCCTCACCTGCTATGCTGAATAGGAGCCTTGGTGGGAGATGGGAATATTGGAAGGGATAGACAAGGAAGAGGGAAGGAAGCTGCCGTGGCTTTAAGTTAGGTACCACCCCAGCATTTGCCTGGAGGAGAAGTGGGAAACCACGGAGAACCACTTCGAGGATTGTTGAGGAGGGAATCGAACCTCCCTCAACTCAGTTGACCTCACGAGGCTGAGTGGACCCCGTTCCAGCCCTCGTACCACTTTTCAATTTTCGTGGCAGAGCCGGGAATCGAACCCGGGCCTCCGGGGGTGGCAGCTAATCACACTAACCACTACACCACAGAGGCGGACAAAAGGAAATACTACTATACACAATACCGGGCCAAATACTAAGGATCATTCTGCAAACATGTGATATATTGTGCCTTGAATTAGCACAGGTACCCGTAATAAGATCGAATTAATAGGTTATGTCACGAACTCTGTAATGTAAAAGAGTTAAATGAACACTGTAAAGCATCATTGAAGATTTTAACTTGGAAATTAACTTTCGAGGTGGAACGGCTATACTTAAGTACTAAACCTCTAGCAAGTAACAAGTATGTTCTCTTCGTGGCTGAATCGGTTGAGGGCTGCAGCACAAGGTGTGTGCGTACCGGCAGCGTAGTGGTTCGAATCCAGTACAAGGCAAATTTTTGAACGACAGAGGTGTTCCACTTTAGCGGGGATAAAATAATCAATATATTTTATATTTGCCTTAAGGGGTGCGCTTTGGTTTGGCGTCTTTCCCTCTTAAGGATGGGTGGGTGGGTGGGTGGGGTGGGGTGGGGTGGGAGAAGGAAAGATTTTTGCTAGTTGCTTTACGTCGCACCGACACAGATAGGTCTTATGGCGACGATGGGACAGGGAAGGGCTAGGACTGGGAAGGAAGCGGCCGTGCCCTTAATTAAGGTACAGCCCCAGCATTTGCCTGGTGTGAAAATGGGAAAGCAAGGAAAACCATTTTCAGGGCTGCCGACAATGGGGTTCGAACCTACTATCTCCCGAATACTGGATACTGGCCGCACTTAAGCGACTGCAGCTATCGAGCACGGTGGAGGAAAGATTGGGAAGGAAATCTGCCTTGGTCTTTTATTAAGGTACCGTCACGGCATTTGTCTAGTAGTGAAAATGGGGAAACCGAGGAAAACCATTTTCAGGACGGTCAGTATGCGATTTGAATCCACAACATCCCGAGTCCAACGCACACAAATAATAATCCACACCTATCAGGTACATTGAACTGTTGTTAATTTATAGAGAAAGTATTGTGAAGTCCGCCTCTGTGGTGTAGTGGTTAGTGTGATTAGCTGGCACCCCCGGAGGCCCGGGTTCGATTCCCGGCTCTGCCACGAAATTTGAAAAGTGGTACAAGGGCTGGAACGGGGTCCACTCAGCTCGGGAGGTCAAATGAGTTGGGGTGGGTTCGATTCCCACCTCAGCCATCCTGGAAGTGGTTTTCCGTGGTTTCCCACTTCACCTCCAGGCGAACGCCGGGATGGTACCTAACTTAAGGCCACGGTCGCTTCCTTCCCTCTTCCTTGTCTATCCCTTCCAATCTTCCCCAGACCCCCGCAAGGCCTCTGTTCAGCATAGCAGGTGCGGCCGCCTGGGCGAGGTACTTGGCCATCCTCCCAAGTTGTATCCCCTGACCCCGAGTCTGAATCTCCAGGACACTGTCCTTGTGGCGGTAGAGGTGGGATCCCTCGCTGAGTCCGAGGGAAAAACCGACCCTGGAGGGTAAACAGATAAATAAGAATAATAAGAAATATCGTAAAATTAACATGTATGCCACTTGATCCACAATGGTGAGAAGTTAAATGAACACGGTAAAGTGGTCAACATTTCGAACACTTGTTACTCTGGATATGCAGGTTACCCTACTTCCTACCTACAGACCATCACGTCGTAGTCCAACCTAGTTACGTGACATCGGATTAAAACGGTCCTTTGCAGGACCAAATAAAATTTCACTCTTTGGAACAGGATGATATGCGGCCATATTACAGTCACTGTAAACGGCGTTAATTTTTAAAAAATTAGAAGTGTACCAGCCAGTATTTCGAACCTACTACTAAACAGCTCGGCTGATAGGAAAGCAGTGCTGTGGTTTAGCCCCTTAGCTACCGCGAGCCTTACTGCACTGCTAGCATGTTGTAGTCCTTCTTGTCCGAACGTAAGGTAGAGTGTTATTCGCAGCTGTGATCGTCTTCCAGATCCTTCTTCTTCTTCTTCTTATTCTTCTTCTTCTTCTTCTTCTTCTTCTTCTTCTTCTTCTTCTGTTTACCCTACAGGGTCGGTTTTTCCCTCGGACTCAGCGAGAGATCCCACCTGTACCACCTCAAGGGCAGTGTCCTAGACCTTCTATCCCTGGATCGGGGCTACAACTGGGGAGGATGACTAGTACCTCGCCCAGGCGGTCTCACCTGCTAGTTTACCACATTATTTATACAGTAGTTTAAGTTCCGTAATAGCAATATCACTGCCTTTAATGATTTCTACCATATTCGCGAACATTATATAAAATGCATGGTTGTACAAAAGCCATTAAAAAAAAACAGGCACGGATGTTTTTCGGATAACTATGATTTATGCGTTGGGTTACCTACCCCCGAAAAATAAGAGGCTGGTGAACCATCCGTTATGTCCGTCTCTGCGGTGTAGTGGTTAGTGTGATTAGCTGCCACCCCCGGCGGCCCGGGTTCGATTCCCGGCTCTGTCAAGAAATTTGAAAAGTGGTACGAGGGCTGGAACCGGGTCCACTCAGCCTCGGGAGGTCAACTGAGTAGAGGTGGGTTCGATTCGCTTGTCAGCCATCCTGGAAGTGGATTTCCGTGGTTTCCCATTTCTCCTCCAGGCAAATGCCGGGATGGTACCTAACTTACGGCCACGGCCGCTTCCTTCCCTCTTCCTTGTCTATCCCTTCCAATCTTCCCAAGCCCCCGCAAGGCCTCTGTTCAGTATAGCAGGTGAGGCCGCCTGGACGGGGTACTGGTCCTCCTCCGGAGTTGTATTCCCGACCCAAAGTCTGAAGCTCCAGGACACTGCCCTTGAAGCGCTGAGTCCGACGGAAAAACCGACCCTGGCAGGTAAACAGATAAAAAGAAGAACAAGAACCACCCGTTATTTTGCGTACACTATTTCACTTCATGAACATTTTGTGAAATCGTTTTCAGCCTTTGATAAGGGTAGATGCACATCAACAGTTCACAACCGGGCCGATGACCTTAGATGTTAGGCCCCTTTAAACAACAAGCATCAACAGTTCACAACCAAATCTTGCAGCTCCTTGGCGGTGAAACATTAAAGAGTTGTGACACGGGAAGCAAAGCCGACACAAAAGAGTGGTATAGGTCTGAACTCTAGCGGGAAATACGAAGCCAGTTTCTGACCCACACATAGGCCTACTGTAATCGTGAGCTAGGGCTATGCCACTTAAATACCACACCTGCTCAATATGGCCCCAGTACGCCTCCGTCGCGTAACGGTTAGCGCTATTAGCTAACGTCCTCGAGCACGCGGGTTCGATTCCCGGTATTAGCAGAGATTTAAAAATGGTAGGAGGACTGAAATGTGGCTAAAGCAGTATATACAGCTCACTCCGTAGGTGTGCCTGAAAAGAGCTGCTCCATCTCGGGACGAAGACACGAGTTTACTTTTTACATCATCATTATCATCATCATCATCATCATCATTACTGTTGTTGTTGTTGTTATGGCAAAAGTGCAGTAGAAGGAAAGACGGGGTTGGGCCAAAGATTCTGACCAAAATGACCATATACAAAACTTTAAATTCTGAATGTTCCTAAGTAAAATATTTGTCCTTTCTTTACTGTTTTATAATAATAATAATAATAATAATAATAATAATAATAATAATAATAATAATAATAATAATAATAATAAACAACGGAATAAATATTTAGAGAAGGATATAACGAATGTTTAACTATTCAAGCTTTAGAGCTTCAATACTAATCGAGGAGAATGAGCATCCAATTTACAAGACATGTTAACCTTTAAGTCCGCCTCTGTGATGGGGTTCGAACACATAACATTCCGATTTCGATCTAATAGGTCGTGACAATTAAATATGTCCGCCTCTGCGGTGTAGTTATTAGTGTGATTAGCTGACATCCACGGAGACGCGGGTTCGATTCCCGACTCTGCCATGAAATTTGAAAAATAGTTCGACGGCTGGAACGGGGTCCACTCAGCGCCAGGAGGTGAACTGAGTAGAGGGGGTTTGATTCCCTCCTCAGCCATTCTAGAAATTATTTTCAGTGGTTTCCCACTTCTCCTCCAGGCAAATGCCGGGATGGCACCGTACCTAAATCAAGGCCACGGCCGCTTCCTTCCCTTTTTCTTGTCTATAACTTCCAATCTTCCCAGCCCCTCATGAGGCCCCTGTTCAACATAGCAGGTAAGGTCGCCTGGCGAGGTACTGGTCATACTTCCCAGTTGTATCCCCAACCCAAAGGCTCATGCTCCAGGACACTGTCCCTGAGGCGGTAAAGGTGGGATCCCTCGCTAAGTCCGAGGGAAACACCAACCCTGGAGGGTAAACAGATTTAAAAAGACAGAAAGAAAGAAAGGGAAAACGAAGGAAAAAATAAAATATTCAACAATCATATAGGTTGTAGACTGATGTCACTGTAATATGGTAAAGGTTTACCGGAGGATATATAATGTTTTCTGTCATTGTAGTGCAAATAATTTCCCGAGGCGTCGGTCGGTAAACATCTCCCACCATCGTCAAGTATCCAGTATAAGGAGTGATCTATTAGCACGAAATGGTCCCATGCCAGTCGATCGACGAGTGTTCTCTTCATTGCTGTTTTATGAATTCCTAGGTCCTCCCTGACGTCCTTTCCCAGTAATATATCCTGATAGAACGGTTCTCATTAATGGAGAATGGCGTAAAATGTTCTACCAGGAAAGATGTCGTTTCCGTATTCAGCAGAGATCTCTCTTGTCTAATTCTATACAATACCTCATCATTTGACATCTGATCTGCCCACAGAACTTCAAGCAGTTTGCAGAAACCTCACATTTCAAAAGATGCCTCGCTAGTGAATCAGTTTTATTTGTCGTCTAGATTTCTAAGGCGTACATTGGTATTGTCCAGACGAATGTATGTACGGTCCTTCCTGGAAATTGGAGGTTGAGTATGTCGGTACGCAGTAGTCTAGCCTTCTGTACAAAAGTAAACTGTAACCCACGGTCTATGTGACAATAAAGAATATTCAAAGAAACACAACACACAGAATTGTTAAATATGTCGAGTTCTCTGCTCGTAGGCTGGTTAGATCGCCAACAGCTATACCATCGGCTATCACACATAGCCTTGTCTTTACTGAAGAACTATACTGAGGAAATGTGGAATAATATAGTTTCCTGTTACTTTCCTTATCGGGCCAGGTAGTGTTATTTATTGCGTATCATTCCGCTACACCCACAGAAATGTGTACACCAATAAACCCCATGAGAGACATCTGTATCACAGGAAATGACTGCGTAAGGATAGGCGTCATTGGCATTGCTCATTCTGAGCCCATAATTCTACCTTGCTGAAATTTCAACCACAAGTTGGAGTGCATCCATATTTTTATTGCAAGCTCACCTCGTGTTTCTTGGCGTGCCAACTCACAGCGGGAGGCGACCCACCAAAACATCGAACGAGGTCGGAATATTTCGGAAGACCTCGAGTAATTAACAATAAAATTCTGGCTAACAACCCTCATTGTGAGAGATTTCGGCACTGTCATTAACAAAGAAGTATGTAATTAAGAATTTTAGGAAATACTTGATGAAGCAAAGTCCACAGGGTGTAAATGTATTAGATTAGGCTCAGAGAAAAGGTAGCATCTATCTTGGCTGAGTGGAACACACGTGTCAAGGACATACGGCCAAAATGGGCTGGAACCGTCATGCACAAAATTAATTAATTACGCCTGTTAAAGAAACAGGAAAAATCAATGAACAACACCGTCTTGACTGGGAAAATAGGTGGAATATCTGAAGTGAGTCTCAAACAAATCCGTCCAGAGGTCATCAAGTGAAATGATTGAACAACAGTAGATAACGCCACGCAAAGCGTCCCTAGAGAATGCATAAATACCTCTCTTCAAGCAAGAAGAGGCAGCTATCATTCAGTCGTCCGAGAGGGTGAACCTACGTCACGTGATATTAAGAAGAGAACTTAAAAGTCCGCGAAATAGACTTGGAGAATCTCTAAAGTCAGTTGGTTTAAGGAATGAATATTTTACCAAGTGGTAATGGTGAGCAAAGACAATTTAGATATTGAGACATTGTATTTATGACATCCATCCCGGTCGGTGGGGGGGATTATAAGTTAAATAATTATAGGATTCCTGAACTTCTGCGTAGGGAGACAGCAGAATCATAGATAGCTCTTTGAATGATTGCGGACAAGGTTATTTTGACAATCGGTAATGGGAGGGCTGTTTAATCTGGTAGAGATAAGCTTTTGGTCACACAGTCATTCACATCTGTGGGACACCTGGAGGAAAAGCAGTTGGAAATTTCCAAGAACGGCATCAGTTGAATTCTCGACACGAGGCTGGGCGGTTTAATTGTTGTATGTGTGTACAGAATAAAATTTAGTGTTAAGTTTCATAAAGGAAATCAATGTGTGTTGCTTCAAGACGAGTGCAGAATCAGTGTATTTATAAGGTAGTATTTCAGCGAAGAATGTGTAATGCAATTATGAGGGGCTAAGCTCAGAGGTAGCTGACGCAAGATGAATTTAAGATAATGCCACGCCAAGCGGCACAATTACAGGCCTGCCTAATTCAAATTTTTTGTAGTTAGACATGTAAATTGTCACTTTAAATTAATTAATTAATTAATCATAACATCGCGTTGTATATGTGACGAGCGGAAAGTTAAGTATGATGCGATAATGATGATGTGTCTTGTCGATATTCCACTGTGGAGACGAATATTATGTTATTTAGGTCAGCGCGCGAGACTTCAAACTGTGTTTAAATTTCTTTGAAGAAATAAAAGTGAAGTTAAATATTGCAATGAAAACCAATGACAATGTTCAAGCCGGGAAAAGTTATAATAATGATAACGATAAAACAACCGTTATGAGTGTTATAAGGTCACATAACGACGTATCCAATCATAATAATAATAATAATAATAATAATAATAATAATAATAATAATAATAATAATAATAATAATAATAATAATAATAATAATAATTGTACCGGGCGGTACACCTCCACGCCGCTAATTCAAACCTTGCGCCAGTTGAAATCCCCCCTACTGGAAGAAGTCTGAACTTTGTCTTATGTGTTAATTTTCAAGTTACCCTGAAGATGTCACTACTTGGAAATTTTGAAGTTTCTGAACTGTGTTGTTTTCGACGTATCTTTGTTTTGCTTGTAGTAAGAAATGTGAACATTCTCTTCTAGAGGACACTACTGAAGAACTACAACGATGCACCCTAGTGCGAAGTGAAAGAACTGTTTTTTTTTGGAGAAAATTTAATTTCAAAAGTTTGTTCTTTGCTAAATTTCTTTCAGTCATTGTTTAAGTTGGCAATATTAACCCTTTCTTTCCCCTTGTTTTGAATTTAGCCAATCCCGAATTTCTTTAATTAATTTTCCACCAATAATGTGTTTCTTCTTCATCTTGTGTAGGGGTTTTCTTTATCCACCAATAAAATGATTGTGGGCGGGTGTTTTCCTTCCTGAAACGCCTCGAACTTTCTGCGAGAGTATATAAACTGCTGATTTTAGGGTCTCTGGGCCACTTCAGTAACATCTTTCAGTGTGTAAAGTACATAGCAGGGGGCGGGAAGCGCCTCTTCCTTCGGGCAGCAGTTCAACAACAAGGTAATGGCCGATTAATAACTTCTTTTCTCGCTAGCTCAGCAGTTTAACTCTCGGCGCGGGTCCGAAGCTTTTCCACCATGTAACTTTCCCTAAAATGTAAAGAATCTTTGTATCTATTCTCTTTCAAGCTTCATATTGGGAGAGAGAGTGCTTAACCCTCTCGAGCTCCCTCTCATATTGCATTGAGGTGAACTTATTTTCACAACCGTTTCTTCCTTAACGTAATGTAAATTGTTTCCTTCTAAAAGTCACCTCTTTAGTATGGGATTAGCACTTGCATTAATGGCCTAGTGCCAAGTAGGTTTTAAACAAAGTGTATTAGGAGCGCAAGTTCGCCTCCTCCCAAATTGGTATTTTAGAGGCCATGTAATTAAATTTTCTCACTTAATAGGCCTCAGTAGGTTGGGTATCTTTTCCCCTGTGTTTATGTCCTTAGAGGACAACTTGAAGGTGGAGTTTGGTGTGGCCTTTGATAGGCTTAATCTTTGAGAGCAGATCGCTCTTTTGAAGTTTGTTTCTGCGCGCCTCGAGGAGGCTTTATGATGTAATTGGGAGCAAGTGCTCCTGGGCTTGATTGGGGTCTTCTGCCCCTTTGTTGAATTCTGTATATCGTAAAGTTGGGCTAATTGCTCAAGAATTGTGTGTCTGACTCTCGGAGCCCCAAATCCTGTAATTGTACATTCTCGATTAGTGGTTTTGCTACTCTGTACCTGCCATTATTGTTATTTCTTGTTTTTTGCTAAAAAAAATATAACCTTGTTAAATTTTAAATTCACTTTAATTTCGTAGCCTGAGACCTGTTCACCCCCCGCACCTTCTTTCACCTCTAAATACCACGGAAAATTCCGTAACAAGTGGTAGCAAAGCGTGGTTGAATGGGTCTCAATTTAGCCCCTTTTGACGGATAAACATTGTTTTGATTCTCTCTGTTGCTGGAAATATTGATTTTTCCTTTTTCAAAATTATTCTGTCATCATGCCCGGCCCTCGCGATGTTCTCCATCTCAACTATTTGCGCAAGGAGGAGTTGATCTATGAATTAACTATTAGAAATGTGCAATCTGGAGGCACGGTTGCAGTAGACACAAACAAGCTTAGAGAGTCCCTTGATTTGCCCATTTCCATCCCCACTTTGGGAGAGAAATAAATTGACGACTCTCTTTCCACGATCACCGAGAATACTACTGGGTTAGCATCTGTAGTTAGTTTTTTTTGACGAAAATGATCCTTCTCCTAATCAAATTAAGCGTGTGCAAGCCAGGCTATTTCATTTTTCAAATAGAGTTAACGATCTGTTGTCTCTGAAGTTGAATGACGTTCAGAGGAAGGAAGCTAGTACGTTGCTTGAAAGTATTTCTGAATTATCCAGTAAGGTTACCCAATTGTTAACTGGGGAAGTTCCTCCCAAAATCGATCAACCCACCACGGTGAATGTAGGTAGCGAGGAAGATCCTCCTAAGGGAGAAGTCAATAGGATAACCGTTGGAGCTCAAACGATCTCTGCCCCATTGGACAACGAGTCTGAACGCCGTGCATCGTTGAATAATGTACGTTCTGAATTAACTTCTTTGCCACTGAAACCTTTACCTACGATGTCACCTGGGTTCAGCAGTTTGCCTCATCCATTGGCAATGTTGCTTAGAGGTATCTCGAAGTTTTCGGTTAACACTACCAGTGAAGTTCTTTCTTTCTTAAGGTTTTTAGTTGAATTTCAGGATCATGCCCTTGTTTTTTCTCTTTCTCCATGTCAGATTTTGCAAATCATCTATCCCTATGCAATAGGTATTCTCTCAGACAAAATAGTAAGAGCCATAGCTGAACAGTCATCTATTGAAGATTTTCACGCACACTTGCTTGCAAATTTTATTCCTGCTCGCGCGAGGTCATCTCTGATTCAGAAGTACTATTATCGAGTACAGAGATTGGATGAAAATCTGGCTGATTTCATACAAGACATTAAGTATTATACTAGGGTGTTTGCTCTTCATTTTCCTGAAGATCAGATTGTACAGGCTATTGTAGAAGGAATTTCACCATCCTATAGGTCATATTTGTGTTTCGCGGCGTGCCCGCAAACCTTCTCTGAACTTGAAGCATTGGCCGTCTCAGCGGAAGGAGTTAGATACGCCGATTCCTTGCGTGTCGCGAAAGAACCCCCGCCTTCTTTTAGTAATACTCGGCCACCACCTCGCCGACGGAAGGAGTTAGATACGCCGATTCCTTGCGTGTCGCGAAAGAACCCCCGCCTTCTTTTAGTAATACTCGGCCACCACCTCGCCGATCAGTCACACCTCGTAAATGTTACGCTTGCGGGTCGCCTGACCATCTTCGGAACAAGTGTCCATTGATCAAATCTAGTAGGGCAAATAATGGAGCTGGCTCATCACAAGGCTGTTTTAAATGTGGGGCTTTCTCACATATCGCCAAAAATTGCCCAAATTCAAATAGCACCCACTCCTGCTCAACTTCTGGTGCAACTTCCACCAATGTCACTAATAATAAGTGACTAGCGGCTTCGGCTGAGTCGACTAATTCTGCTTCCCAAGGCTCAGCCCCTGGCAAACAGGTCGTAAATTCAGGGAACGTTCAGTCTTCAAATTCATCTTTTGAATGCCCCAAAGAGTGCCTTAGGATTGCGGCAGATACCCCCGCGCCTGTTCCTTTTCTTAAAATTGAGTTAAATAATGAGCCTATAACAGCTCTATTAGATTCAGGCAGTGTTTGTTCAATTATTTCGGATCAATGGTATTCAAAATTGAAATCGGTTTGTAAACTACCTGACTATGGTTCATCTCCTGTTCAATATGTTTCGGCTAATTCATCTCCATTAGAAATTCTCGGTTCTGTAAATGTCAAAATTCGTATTTTTAAATTTACATGGAAAATCAAATTGTTTGTGGCTAAGCACTTGTCTTGCCCCATCATATTGGGAGCCGACTTTATTTCTCACACGGGTCTTGTGCTCGATCTTCAGAGTAAGTCGTGCACATTCAAATTTGCTTCCAATTGTAAAATCCCTTTGTTAAAATGTAATTCTGCGTCATGTTCATCTATTTCGCCTACCCAGGATGAGATGTTGTTAGACCTTAGACATCTACCTGAGGAGCAGGCTGATAGTATTCGTAAGTTGTGTCAGTCGTTTCCAGAGGTGTTCTCTGATACTCTTGGTGTTACTGACCTTATCGAATACAAAATTGAGGTCACGGATTCGATTCCTGTCCGTTTTCCACCTTATAGGCTATCTCCACCTAAAATGAAGGCTCTGAAAGAAATCATCGATCAGATGTTGAAGGATGGTATTATTAGGCCCTCTAAGTCGGCGTATTCTTCGCCTATTTTTCTAGTCCCGAAACCCCAAGGGGGCTTCAGGCCTGTCATTGATTATAGGGCTCTCAATCGGAAGGTGGTGTTACAATCTGTGCCCCTTCCCGACCTTCATTCTTGTTTTTCATGGTTCCGTAAGGCCAAGTTCTTCACCATCTTGGATTTGAATCAGGCCTACAATCAAATTCCCCTAGCGGAAGAGTCTAAACATCTTACAGCGTTTGCCACGGATTGGAATTTGTATGAATACAACCGCGTGCCTTTCGGGCACCCCACGGGAGCAGCTGTACTCACTAGGCTGCTAGATAGGGTCTTCTCCGACATCAAATTTGAGTACTTGTATCACTACTTGGATGATGTCGTCGTATTTTCGGAGACTTTTGAAGAACATCTAGATGATCTGCGAGAAGTTCTTAATCGCCTTCGTAAGGCTGGGTTAACTGTTAAGTTGTCCAAGGTTGCCTTTGCGAAGGCCTCTATGTCATTCCTAGGGCATATTGTGTCACCTGATGGTGTTGCCGTCGATCATTCTAGAACACAGGCCATCCGTGATTTTAAACCTCCCAAGGACATTAAAGGTATCGCCAGGTTCATTGGTATGGCGAATTTCTTCAGGAAGTTTATTCCTAACTTCGCTAATAGAGCGGCGCCCTTAAACATTCTTCGTAGGAAAGGCATCAAATTCGAGTGGGGACCTTCTCAACAAGCCGCTTTTGAAGATCTGAAATTAGCTCTCTGTAATGCCCCTGTCCTTGCTATGCCTGATTTCTCAAAGAAATTCATCGTCCAAACTGACGCGTCGTCGTCAGCAGTAGCTGCAGTCCTTCTTCAAGAGACTGAACTAGGGAGGCGACCCATCGCCTATGCATCTAGGACTCTATCGGCTCAAGAAGCCAAGTATTCCATCTATGAGCTCGAAGGTTTGGCAGTCTTATTTGCCTTAGAAAAGTTCCGTCTCTACCTGGAACATGTCAAATTCGACCTGGAGACAGATAATCAAGCCTTAAGCTGGGTCTTAGGTAGGCCGCGTCGTACTGGTCGTATAGCCCGTTGGGCCATCCGTATTTCTGCCTTCCAATTCGATGTCAGGCATATCCGAGGCACCGAAAATGTTGTTGCTGATGGACTCAGCCGTATGTTTCCAACGAGGTCGAGACCCATGATCCGGTCGATAGTTCATCACCTCCCGAGTCCATGCTATCTGATGTTAATGCCATCTTAACAGATGCTCCCATGCTCTTTAGGGATATCGAGAAATACCAACGTGAAGATCCGACGCTGGCTCCGATAATGGAAACCCTTTCTTCTGGGGAACATGTCGTCCCTTATGTTCTGAGGAATGGTGTTTTATGTTGCCCATCAAGGCATGATAAGATGATGAAGGTTGTCGTTCCAGCTGTTCTTGTACCTATGATCTTCAAGTACTATCATGAGACCCCATTAGGGGGGCATCTTGGAATCTTTAAAACCCGTGAAAAGATTCGTGAAAGGTTCATCTGGAAGGGTATGGACGGTGAAATCCGTGAACTAGTAAAAGCTTGTAAATCTTGTTTGCTTAGTAAACCAACCATGTCCACCAAGGTAGGCCTTCTGTCTTCGCATCAAGCGTCGCGCCCCATGGAACGCCTGTATATTGATTATGTAGGACCCTTCCCCCAGTCAAAGGGAAATGCCAACAAGTTCATCTTTGTATGCGTAGATGGTTTTACAAGATTTTCCTGGTTATTTACGACTAAGCTGGCTACCGCTCAGTCCACCATTACTTGCCTAAATTCTATTTTTGCTTCTTTTGGTCCGTGCCAATATATTGTGTCTGATAATGCTAAGGCGTTTACATCAAATCTTTTTCGTAAATTCAGTTTTGACTTGTCCATCTCTCATGTGACGACTTCTGCTTATTACCCTCAACCATCTCTGGCTGAACGGGTTAATCGTAATCTCAGGTCCGCGCTTATTGCCTATCATCATGAAGATCATTCTAGGTGCGACACGTCCCTGCATTGGTTAGCTTTTGCTTTGAATTCGGCGGTCCATGAATCTCACAAGTTTACTCCAGCTTCTTTGATGTTCAAGTTCGTTCCCAACACGCCGCTCTCTAACCTCTGGTCTCTGAGTGACATTCTACCCGAGACAATAGATCCGGATAATATTAAAGATCTTTGGAAGAAAGCTGAAGCCAATCTTAAGGTGTCTCATGAAAAGGTTAGGGAAAGATATGATCGTGGACGGAGACCCACCAATTTGAAGGTAGGTGACCAGGTGATGGTCAAGAACTTTGTTCCCGCGGGCAAGCTTGCCCCCAGATTTCATGGGCCGTGTATCATTCTCGATTTCCTTACGCCGGTTACGTTGTTATTAAGTAATCCAGCCACCGAGAGGATATTTAGGGTTCACCTGTCGCAGATGAAACCGGTGTAATTCCTGTGTTAACTTGCTTCATATTATTTTGAAAGAAATAGGAAGGTTATATTTATTTTTTCTCTGAGAGGTTTCACTTTTAGGCCTTCTGCCCTTGCAATCTGTTTCCTTTAGGCGTAATTATTTTTTTGTAAACCTCCCCCGATCAGTTGAACTGCCATCCTGTCCTTGCCACGGCCATTACCACGCTCCCGTCTCCTGCTCCCCACACACAGTGGCTTATAAAATGCCATGGATATCTGCACGCCGCTGGCCCCTCAACCTCTCCACAAAGCCTGTGCCCTCAAAAAAATGATGATGGTCCAACAAAATTCTGCCGCCTAGCTTTAATGTTTCAGTGCCCCCGCAGCCGCGCGGCGCCGTGCCGCGACTGGGATAGAGGAAGGGCCCCCTCTAGTCCAGCGAGGACGACAGGTGCACGGCGAGCCGGAGCCCTCCTCCCGGCCAAGCCTGATGTGCGGCGCACAACCTGTAACTGGCCCGCGACCTGCATGTTCTCCGCGGGCGCGGCGTGCTTCAACACCACTGCTCCTCTCATAGTGCGGGCGAGCGGTATCTCAGGGTACTTGAGGGGTCCGAGCGGCCACCTTTGGACACAAGCTGCAACGGCCGGTCTGGCCATCCAACTTAATCAACATCGAAATATTTAATCAACCACATGGACATTTACTATCAGCAATTACTACACTTGGGATTCAACAGCAATATCTGGTGGACTTAGAAGATTTTTTTTCCTCAACTTCAAAAACTAATATTTTCCTTCTGAATTCAACTTCTACAAACATAAAGACATTACTTCAACAGTTACTACAAGAATTTTGAAACTGGATCAGACCAAATTTAGAAAATTTTTATAAAGACTTCTGCGATTAATCTCCATATCAACATCATAACTCGGACCTTGTATTTAACGAATTTCATGTGTCACCCCTGGAGGGACTTTTGGGGGGGGGAGGTCTGTACCGGGCGGTACACCTCCACGCCGCTAATTCAAACCTTGCGCCAGTTGAAATCCCCCCTACTGGAAGAAGTCTGAACTTTGTCTTATGTGTTAATTTTCAAGTTACCCTGAAGATGTCACTACTTGGAAATTTTGAAGTTTCTGAACTGTGTTGTTTTCGACGTATCTTTGTTTTGCTTGTAGTAAGAAGTGTGAACATTCTCTTCTAAAGGACACTACTGAAGAACTACAACGATGCACCCTAGTGCGAAGTGAAAGAACTGTTTTTTTTGGAGAAAATTTAATTTCAAAAGTTTGTTCTTTGCTAAATTTCTTTCAGTCATTGTTTAAGTTGGCAATATTAACCCTTTCTTTCCCCTTGTTTTGAATTTAGCCAATCCCGAATTTCTTTAATTAATTTTCCACCAATAATGTGTTTCTTCTTCATCTTGTGTAGGGGTTTTCTTTATCCACCAATAAAATGATTGTGGGCGGGTGTTTTCCTTCCTGAAACGCCTCGAACTTTCTGCGAGAGTATATAAACTGCTGATTTTAGGGTCTCTGGGCCACTTCAGTAACATCTTTCAGTGTGTAAAGTACATAGCAGGGGGCGGGAAGCGCCTCTTCCTTCGGGCAGCAGTTCAACAACAAGGTAATGGCCGATTAATAACTTCTTTTCTCGCTAGCTCAGCAGTTTAACTCTCGGCGCGGGTCCGAAGCTTTTCCACCATGTAACTTTCCCTAAAATGTAAAGAATCTTTGTATCTATTCTCTTTCAAGCTTCATATTGGGATAGAGAGTGCTTAACCCTCTCGAGCTCCCTCTCATATTGCATTGAGGTGAACTTATTTTCACAACCGTTTCTTCCTTAACGTAATGTAAATTGTTTCCTTCTAAAAGTCACCTCTTTAGTATGGGATTAGCCCTTGCATTAACGGCCTAGTGCCAAGTAGGTTTTAAACAAAGTGTATTAGGAGCGCAAGTTCGCCTCCTCCCAAATTGGTATTTTAGAGGCCATGTAATTAAATTTTCTCACTTAATAGGCCTCAGTAGGTTGGGTATCTCTTCCCCTGTGTTTATGTCCTTAGAGGACAACTTGAAGGTGGAGTTTGGTGTGGCCTTTGATAGGCTTAATCTTTGAGAGCAGATCGCTCTTTTGAAGTTTGTTTCTGCGCGCCTCGAGGAGGCTTTATGATGTAATTGGGAGCAAGTGCTCCTGGGCTTGATTGGGGTCTTCTGCCCCTTTGTTGAATTCTGTATATCGTAAAGTTGGGCTATTTGCTCAAGAATTGTGTGTCTGGCTCTCGGAGCCCCAAATCCTGTAATTGTACATTCTCGATTAGTGGTTTTGCTACTCTGTACCTGCCATTATTGTTATTTCTCGTTTTTTGCTAAAAAATATATAACCTTGTTAAATTTTAAATTCACTTTAATTTCGTAGCCTGAGACCTGTTCACCCCCGCACCTTCTTTCACCTCTAACTACCACGGAAAATTCCGTAACAATAATAATAATAATAATAATAATAATATATTCACGTCAGGATACAATTTTAGATTATGATAATTATGCGTTCAGCAGTTAGGTAAGCGAGATTTGCAGTTTATGTCGAAATCCAGTGAAGTATGATAAGGTTGGCTATTTGGGAAATTAAAATTTTGTGACACCGTGCATTTGTGGTACAGAAAATCACGGCATGTTATTTTGCTCCTGAGGTCCGGAAAAAATTTGAGAAGTTAATTGTGAGATTGTTATATAAAGTTGTTTTGTCATGGGATCGCTTGTGTTTAAAAGTTTCAAGCAAAGAGAAAATTGTATTGGAAATGAAATATTATGGGAATTATGTAGAATAAGCAGGACGCCGAGAATAAGAGCCCTGTAGTTCGATGGAGAGGAATTTTTGTGACATGTTGTATGTGTAATATTTGTGAGACAGATTGTATAAGAGGAGCGATGTCCTGTAGCAACCCAGAACGATTGAAGAATGTAAGGGTTGTCAAATCCAAGTGAGTGCGTCGAAACGCTGTTTTAAAAGTAAGAGTTAATGTTCTCCCATAATTACTATTTTATGTAAGACCGTAGGTAACGGCAGTTAAGTCTAGGTGACGGTTCTATTTGATACCAGCGAAGTGCATTTCGTGACAGCCGACCTCACGAACAAAATACATTCTGACACAAGGTCAAGATAATACTTAATTATTGAAAATTGAATTATATTCTGTATCTTTACGAGAAGAAAATACCGCTGACTGGAAACATTGCGGGTGTGAAAATGAATTTTATTAGAATGAGAGTTTAGCCTACGCAGTTTTATGATAAGTTGCTTCACTGGACAGTTCACAATGATATATGCTTGGAGCGGTGACATGGCAGGTCAGTTGGAGCCTCACACTCGAGTTATGTCGTCAATAGCGTGATGGTAGTGATTATTGTTTTCACTGATATTACGTGTCCGGCTCCATGGCTAAATGGTTAGCGTGCTGGCCTTTGGTCACAGGGGCCCTGGGTTCGATCCCTAGCAGGGTCGGGAATTTAAGCATAATTGGTTAATTCCCCTGGCACGGGGACTGGGTGTATGTCTTCATCATCATTTCATCCTCATTACGACGCGCAGGTCGCCTACGGGAGTCAAATCGAAAGACCTGCACCTGGCGAGCCGAAGTCCTCGGACACATCCCACTATAAACCATACGCCATTTCATTTCAGTGATATTACGTAATATCATACGGGAGTAGAGTTTATTTTTATTTAGCGAACTTCACCGCACGTGTTTAGATTGTAATGAGGAATAGATTAAACTACGGCGACGATGCGATAAGAAAAGGCTAGAAGTGAAAAAGAAGCGGCCGTGGCCTTAATTAAGGTGCAGTCTCAGCATTTGCCAGGTGTGAAAATGGGAAACCACGCGAAAACCATTTTCAGGGCTACCGGCGGTGGGATTCGAACCCACTATCTCCCGAATACAAGCTCACAGCTGCGCGCCCCTAAACGCACGGCCAACTTGCTCATTGATGCCTTATCTATTGAAGATTAGGATATTTGAGGCATAGATTTTCAGCCCTACTTTTGTTTCTCTTTTCCTCGGTCACCTTCGAAAAACAGTTCCTGCACGTATTTTCTTATTTCGGTAAATATCTTCATTATCTTCCTGGCCAACAGGAGACAATAACCACGCGAGTTTGCAGTTTATACAAACAGTCACGGAAAGAGTCGCCACCATTACCAGGTAGTCCGTAACCATGACAACTGAAGAATATTTTCACATCAGGGATGCTCGTTGTAGATGGGCTTAGCAATAGAAATGTATAAATATATCTGACATAAAATAATGAAAACTGGATTTTCTATAATGTTTGTCCTTTACACCTTTAAGATGGAACTGATATTTCCGAATATATTGGGAAGTTTGCGAAAAAAGTAATTGCGAATATATTCCTCATACGGTAAAAATGTATGAAAGATAAAATATTATATTCTGCTTAACTTTCACTACGTGCGACTTTTTGATACAGCTAATATTAATGGATTAAGCTGACATTTCATATCTTGGTCCCCACAACATTGTACACTGGGGCAATCAAATCATGTACAACCCAGAGGATATTCCGACTCTCAGGGAACTTAAATGCAGAGTTTCTGGAAATTCTGTCACGCTCTTTTCCCAAGATGTCGACACAGACAAATCGACAGACAGACATACAGACAAAAGTAAACTGAACCTACTTTCGACTTTTGTATAAACAAACCGATATAAAGATAAATTATGTGGCCAAAGTTTTCAAACGCACAGACAAAATTATAATTTTGCTTAAGTACGGCCAGTATCCAGTATTCGGAAGATAGTAGGTTCGAACCCCACAGTCAGCAGCCCTGAAGATTGTTTTCCGTAATTTTCAATTTTTACAGCAGGAAAATGCTGGGGCTGTACCTTAATGAAGGGCATGGTCACTTCCTTCCCTCTCCTAGCCCTTTCCTGTCGCTTCGTCATCATAAGACCTATCTGGGTCGGTGCGACGTAACTTGACTTATTTCCTTTAATTCTAGGCGGAACATAGGGCCTCAACAAAATTTCTCCAGCTTTTTCTCTCTGCCGTTAATGCTTTCCCCTCCCTCCATGTCTTGTTAACTCCAGCAATCTCCTTCTCTATAGTTCTCTTCCAAGTAATCCTCGGTCTGGCTTGCCTGCGACTGCCTTGTGGATTCCATCTCAATGCCTTCCTTGTGATACTTTCTTGTGGTCTTCTCAGGGTGTGCCCAATCTATCTCCATATTCTTCTCATGATCTGTTCCCGTATGGAACTTTGACTTGTGGCCTCCCAAAGGTCTTTGTTTGAGATGGTCTTTGGCCACCATATTCTCATAATGTCCCTCAAACACCGAATTATAAAGGTCTTTAACCTTGTGGTAATGTCTTTGGTCACTTTCCAGGTCTCACTCCCATACAATAACACAGATTTAACATTTGATTTGAATATCCTTAGCTACGTTTTTAAACGGATGTGAGGGGATCTCCATATTGGTCGTAACTGTGCAAAAGCTCCTTTGGCATTATTTATACGACTCACCACATCCCTAAAAGAACCTCCATCCTGGCTTACTATTATGCACATTTCCTTATTCTTTTTACTATTAATCTTTAAGCCTACTTCTTTAGCTTCTATTTTTAAGTCATTCAGCTTGATTTCCATGTCCGAAAACATTCTGTAAGAAGACAGAGATCATACGCATAATCCAGTCCTTCCAATCGGTTATTTAATCCCCACTGAATGCCACGCCTTCTATTCGTTGCTTCTCTCAGCATACAATCCAGTGTCATGATGAACAAGATTGGCGACAGTAGACATCCTTGTCTTACTCCAGATTTTACAGCAAAAGGTTCAGACAGCTTCCCTTTATGTTCTACTTGACAAGTATATTCATCATACATTGCCTGTGTAAGACTGACCATCTTTTGTGGAATTCCAACCTTTTCCATAGCCTTCCACATTTTCCTCCGGTTGACAGAGTCAAAGGCCTTTTCACAATAAATGAAAAGATGTCTGATACTCAACAAATTGTTCAATGATTACCTTAGTGTGTTAATCTGATCCACAGTAGACCGACATAAAGCGACTGCAAAAGGAAAAGAAAAAAAATACTTATAGACTATAGAAGTTCCCAAGAACTATTTTACAACTGAATAGAAAAGGTGAGCAAACAGTAAGAAATGTTTATTACTTTTGTGAGATAGAGTTATGGATTGCTTGTTTTAGGCTCATTAGGGAGTACCAAACTGGTCAGCGTGGACACATTTTGTATAATACCATGTAACCCAAACAAAATGCCTTCTTATTTCAAGCGAGAAGAAGGGTTTAGTAGGTCTCTTTCCAGTTATCAGACTAAGTTCCATGACCTCTAAAAGAATTTGAAAGTAAGCAGTTCAGCAGTAAATACCTTCCTCTCTATATTCATAACCAGAATCAGAAGTAAACTGTATTACAAATATCTGGGATAATAGACGGTATATTTCTTAAATGACAGGTGTTATTTATTCGCAAAATATAAGGGTGGGATGTTATCACCTAATCAATACACTATCCTACATATAAAAATATGCATGATTTCAAGTCACATTACAGTACTAGTTACGGCCTTTTTATAGGCCATCTTCAGCTAAAAGTAATTATAATCATAAATTCTGAAATGGTGACGAAGAGGATACCGTGATGGTCATCTTCTGTGCACTCGGGAGAATAGCAAGACGAATGTCAAACAGACAGACGTTTGCATGAAGTAGTGATATGATAACTCATCACGTAACACATAGTGGAAGGAGGATATGCACTTGCAATGTATGTCAAGAGAATTTCAACGGAGGATAAGGTCAAGACGTGGGTTCGAATCCCCGTCAGGAAATCGTAAAATTTAAGAAATGAGATTTCCACTTCCGGAGGTGCATATGGCCCTGAGGTTCACTCAGCCTACACCAAAATTGAGTACCAGGGTAATTCCTGGGGGCAAAGGCGGCCGGGCGTAGAGCTAACCACTCCACCCCATCAAGTGCCGAGGTTACGGATAGTGGAAGCCTTTACCTTCCACCCCTCCAAGGGCCTTCATGGCCTTTAGGGAGATGACTTTGCTTTATAAGGTCAAGAAATTACAAGAAACGTCTACAACATTCGGAGAAGAAGCTATGCAAGAACGAAGAGTGCAAGTTTACGCTTTCACCTAGAAGCAACCTGAACCCTCCCCGGGATAAAAGTGTACACGCGTCATTAATGCAACAGTGCGTTTTCGCTAATTGTTGTTCCAGAAAAACACCACTGCATTCACTTGGGGGGGTGAGACTACACCAGTGTACAATATGCGGTAATACGTTATCATGAAAAACTACAGATTAACCAATATAATAATGCTTTTCAGGACCTGCTCATCTGATGAGCTAAACTGAGCACTGTCCCTGCATTGCAGGAGGCCATAGCCCTTAGGGGATTCATACGGCTAATTTATTTATTTATTTATTTATTTTACTGTTGCTTAATATCACTGTCATTGTCTTAAAATATTTCTTCGTAGTAAAATAGGGTCGTATAAAAGACTTGTCGTGCACCTGCTATTTACATAGGCTTTACAATATAAGTAGGCTTAATGTGACTTGAAATATAAATGCATATTTTTGTATGTATAGTCTACTAATTAGGTGGTAACATCGTATCCTTATACCTTGTGAATTGTAGACTCATCAATAACGAGAAACGAAATTAACATCATGAGCTGTGTTATTTATGTACACATCATTTTCGACTGTAAATTATCTTGGTACAGGAATAAGTCACTTAATTTTGCACCCAGGCCACGTAATAAAATAATATAAGTTTCACTTCCCTTATATATTGTCAAATGACAATGTATATAATTGATTCTTTTGTAACAAATAAATGCACAGTGTCCTCTACTAAACCGTCTTCTGTCTCTCGTGTAAAATATAAAATTAGCTTTATTGACTTGTACTGTTCACCACCTCCCATCATAGCATTACAAACAATAGGATCAAGTCTAGCCTGTAAACATTCCTCAAGTTCATTTCACAACATAACAATCGGTAGAACTGAGTTTGGTTCTAAAGTTAAGAAGACATAACATACATGATACGGCAAATAAAACAGCATTACATACGGAAGATCGTCAAAGCAACAAGAACAATTCCGCAGACCCATAATTACATCCAGGGCACAAGACAAAACAATCCCCACAAACAGCAGAATTACTGCGCAAAACGATAATTTCTCAGCATGACGGAGTTTCTTGTTAACTCTTAGAATATATTGCCACCCCATTAATGAGTTTTACCAACGTTTAAGTAACCTGAGGTGCATGACTCTGAGTTACTGAGAGTGAAGAAAAAGAAAGTGATCGCCACGTATCAATTGGGGGATTCCCCTGGGACTAAAATGGTCTGAGATTTGCGAGATAATCATAGGGCCCCAGCTAAGTCTTTTATTGATTCCACCACTTAGCGTCGCATAAGTATCTTACCACCACTTAGCGTCGCATAAGTATCTTAACATTTTCGGCGACGATGGAATAGGAAAGTGCTAGGACTGCGAAGGAAGGATCAATGGCCTTAGATAAGGTGTATGTATGTTGGGTATTCAGCCCGAAGGCTGGTTTGATCCTCCACAGTTTCACTGAAAGCTATCAACAAATAGCCTAGGCGTCACTGAAGAGGCGTACTAGGGAAATGAGGAGCGAGGTAGTTTCCCGTTGCTTTCCTCACTGAGCCAGTAGTTGCTACTGCATATCAGCCTGCCAAGCCCACTGAAATGCATGGACCAACTGACCCTATGAGCGATATTTTCACACCATTCATAACAGGCATTGGCTGCATAAGGGATGGTATTACTAGCATCGCTCATACCTCGCTCACTTTCATATTCTCAAAGCCAAGGATGAGACTGGTCAATGAAAGTAACAAATTGCTCTAGCCCATACCAGAAGACATAGTGCAGTGTAAACACTACATCTCACCACCAGGGGCCTAAACTAAGGTAGCCTATAGCCTGGAATAAAAATGAGATATCTTGGAAAAATCTCCAGGGCTTCCGATGGTAGTATTCGAACCCACCATCTCCAAAAAGCAAGCCCATACCGAAGAACCAGCACGCATAATAATAATAATAATAATAATAATAATAATAATAATAATAATAATAATAATAATAATAATAATAATAATAATAATCGTCATCGAAATGTCCATATCTGAAATAAAGGTAAGCCGAAATAAATCTGGTCTTCGCGAGACTCTCAATTTTTATTTTGTTAAAGTGAAAATGGGAGACTTCTCCCTTCTTCGTTTTCAGACTAACTGCCAAAATGTGTAGTTCTATCATTTTCCTGCAGTTAGATTTATGTAAGGAGGCGAGAAGGCTGCTTGATGGTCGAGAAATTCGTTTTAAGAAATGTATTGTACAGAGATTCGACGAAAATTCGAATTGATGAGGAGGCATTAGGTAGGAAATTCATTCTCAACAGTTATAAGACTCTTTTACCGTAGGATGATTAGTTCCCTGTGACTGCAGCGATGTGAACGAAGAGTCGTAAATGTGTACGAGAGACATTCTCAAAGAAAGAAAATAAACGCCTGCAGAGCAATTCGTGAATTAAAGTAGCGATAATGACACGATAAAAAAATGTATGTATCCTTCTACTGTCCTGTGGTCACTGCTCTTGGATTTGTTCCGTTAGTGACTCAAATGCAGGAAGATTTTCATATTCCCCTATCCTTGCATGATGCAGTCTCATGTTATTTCCATACCCATGGGAATGAGGATGATTCAAAGCACGAGAGAACATGTAGAAAAAAGGTACAGCAGTGAGCGAAATTACCACCAAAGTCACCAGACTTAACATCTCCAGGCTTTTTCCGGTGTGGCTACATAAAACATCATGTATATATATCGCCTTGAAGTAAAAAAAAAGAAAAGAAATGAAATGGCGTATGGCTTTTCGTGCCGGGGGTGTTCGAGGACATGTTCGGCTCGCCAGGAGCAGGTCTTTTGATTTGACGGCCGTAGGCGACCTGCACGTCGTGATGAGGATGAAATTGTAATGAAGACGACACATACACCCAGCCCCGTGCTAGCGAAATTAACCAATGATGGTTAAAATTCCTGACCCTGCCGGGAATCGAATCCAGGACTCCTGTGACCAAAGGCCAGCACACTAACCATTTAGCCATGGAGCCGGACGCCTTGAAGTAAAATGAATATTAAAAGAAAGAAAGCGTACGATAGGCAACTATCGCGGTTACAGAGAAGTTATACAAGTATGTCAATAACCTGCTGGATCATATACAGCTCCCAAAAAGAATTTCACGATATATGGTATCATATGCAATAACACGTACAGTACAATTGTATCAGTGGTAGATTTTTAAAAACAATATCAAAGGTGTTTCTGAACATTGTACACAGCAATAAAGTCTGTTAAAACTGAAATTTATGAACATATTTTCTATTCTATTTCTTTAGAAGAAAGATAACAGAGCTGGCTTGTATTTTACGCCGCCAACCAGATCGCCTCTGGCACACGCTCGCTCTGTACTGTAGTATGACAACACCGCGCTTGCAGATTATTGACGCTGGTGAAATGTCAAGATGTTGGAGTCTGACAGTAACAGCCCTTCCAGAATAACTGGTGGTAACCAAGAGATGAAGATAATAATAATAATAATAATAATAATAATAATAATAATAATAATAATAATAATATAAACAGACAGCTGTTAAACCCAATGCTTTTTAGTTGTTGCTGACAGGAATACTTCATTGTTAATTTGGACTTTCCATTTTCTTCACTACGCTGCAAATTGTAGTTAAAGGACATAACAGACGAGTGTCCGATTCGTTGGCTGAATGGTCAGCGTACTGGCCATCGGTTCAGAGGGTCCTGGGTTCGATTCCCGGCCGGGTCGGGGATTTTAACCTTCATTGGTTAATTCCAATGGCCCGAGGGCTGGGTGTTTGTGCTGTCCCCAACATCCCTGCAACTCACACACCACACATAACACTATCCTCCACCACAATAACACGCAGTTACCTACACATGGCAGATGCCGCCCACCCTCATCGGAGGGTCTGCCTTACAAGGGCTGCACTCGGCTAGAAATAGCCACACGAAATTATTATATTATTATTATACAGACGAGTGTTATAATGCAAGGCTATTACTAAGCTGACTGTCCGACTCGTTGGCTGAATGGTCAGCATACTGGCCTTCGGTTCAGAGGGTCCCGGGTTCAATTCCCGGCCGGATCGGGGATTTTAACCTTCACTGGTTTATTCCAGTGGCTCGGGGGCTGGGTGTTTGTGCTGTCCCCAACATCCCTGCAACTCACACACCACACATAATACTATCCTCCACCACAATAACACGCAGTTACCTACACATGGCAGATGCCTCCCACCCTCATCGGAGGGTCTGCCTTACAAGGTCTGCACCCGGCTAGAAATAGCCACATGAATAAACTAAGCTGATTGTGATTCTAATTGCTGCCAATGCATATAGAATATTTTAAATGAGAAGAAACGTTCCTGTAGTTCAGTTACTCCGTATAACTGGAGGTCCTGTGGCTATCGAAACGAAATAACCGGTGTCGTATAAAGTACTAGGTTACTTGGTTTAAATCGGCTAGTGCCTCTAATAGTGGGGCCGATGACCTTAGATGTAAGGCCCCACTAAACAACAAGCATCATCATCAGGAAGCCTTATTGCAATCTTGTTTTCTCTCAGAAGAGCCAAGTTATATTCCTTTTTTGCGTTTTTCTTACTCAGGGAAGCAGGTGAAGATATCCACTCAGACATTTCATATTTTCAGGCACTTTTTCCACACTCTCGTGTGATCACGGTTGCGATGTGTTCTAGGCCCAATTTTTACAGCCGAATGCCTTTCCCGGTGCCAACCTATGCGGAGTAATTGGTCAGTAGTATGGTGTGTTGTGTGTAAATGATGTGGTGTGTATTAAGTCAAACACAAGCACTCATTTCCCGAGCCGAACCCATTAAACACTCGGCCCTCTCAATCGAAGACCGTTACGACAATATTTCTGTGAAGGACCTGTACGCACATTCACTGACTATGAATGTAGAATATGAGAGTTTTTTGTTATGTCAAGAACTCCTGATGACAGAGTAAAGGTATAATGTTGGTGTCGACACTTAAGTGAAATTCATCGTCAAGAAAACTTGCAAATATATCAATGTTCTGCATTTAATTAATGGAAAAACGCTACATATTTAACGCAAAATAATATTAATCGACGAGAGCTAATTTTTATGTCTAATTAATATTACTCTAGGCACCCAAAAATGACATAATAAATATGATTAACGAAAATCACCTTATGAGTTAGTAAGTGGCTAACATGTGTTCGGTTATTTTCAATATGTCCTAGAATAGCATAAATATTAACGAAATCGTATTTATCACGAAAACGCTCCGTTGATTGAGTCACGTAGCTGTGAGCTTGCATTCGAGAGATAATGAGTTCGAATCACACTGTCGGCAGTCCTGAAGATGGTTTTCCGTAATTTCCCACTTTCGCCCCACGCAAATGATGCGGCTTAATTACAGTAAGGCCAAGGCCACTACCTTATTATTCTTAGCGCTTGCCCTTCCTTGCGTCGCCGAAAACCTTTTGGTGTGTTAATGCGACGTTAAACCACTAGGAAAAAATAATTGAATGTACGTAGAATCCGAACAAAATAAAATTATTTCAAAGCAACATTGTATTCCTTTGAAAAAATGTCGGTACTTAATTAAAACGCGCCTCATAGTATTACTCTATGGAGAATTCAGATTTATTTATCAAAACCCAAGTTAATTTAATTACATTTTAAACGTTTAGTGAATACATGAGTGTATGGCCACAAATTCGGAAATACGAATAATTTTGTACATCAATATATCTAGTTCGGACAATATTTGCCATTCTCAAACTAATTTGCTAGCAATATTCATATATACCATCTACACCACCCACCTACCTACCTACCTACCTACCTACCTACTGTGGACCGGTCAAAACTGGCTAGAAACTGCCAGGAGCTGAATCTGGGCCTCTTACACTAGAAAAATGAAGTATAAAAGGCATGTACCCAAAGCAGAGATCAATTTAAAAATCAATAAGGTTTATTAACATAAAATTGGCAAAAGAATTTAAAATTGGTCATAAAACAAGCAAAATGGGAAGATACAGGGAGACGGATTACTCACATACATAGTCCGCGAGGGCATCTTAATCACAATCGAGTCGTTTGACTCGTTAAATACAATCTCATGAAATTTGTACAATGTCGTAACAGAAGTATAGTGGAAAGTGACACAGTTGCATTCCATTATTATCAGACAGTGATAATTGAAATTCGATGCAAATCATTCCTTTCTCAAAGGCAAGACGTCAATAAGAGATGAAAGTAGCAACTTTCACACCAGAAAAAAAAAGTATTATCGCAGCTCCCCAGATGAGACAAGGTTTAAATCAATTATATTAAAAGGGACATGGCTCCCAACAATCTCCAAAGAGACTGTATTCCCCAGAAATAAAAACGCCAGAGAAGCAAATCTGGCAGAAAAAGAACAAACATGGAACATAAGGACGTTAAAAGGAGTTGCCGTAGTTACGGAAGCAAATAAACATGAGTCAAATGAAACAAGTAGAATTGAGAGTAAGATCCCGAAATATGCAAACAAATTGGCTGAGCAAGCCGCGAACAATAGTAAGATATAATAATAAGAAGAAGAAAACAGGCACAAAGTGGACTGAAGACAGGAAAAATAAGCACAGTGAAACAATGAAAGAATACTGGAAGAAAAGGAAAGAACTAAGGAGGAAGAATTGAAATTGTAACGTGGTCCTTAGAAGGCCGGAACGCAAGAATAATAATAATAATAATAATAATAATAATAATAATAATAATAACAGCAACCTCCGTAAGGCACTGAAAAATAACACAGATCCCACAATCACACAGTGCCTACAGCCACACACACACAAGCAGAGACCAAATATGCAAAGTGGAATAAATAATATAATATCAAGACACGTTACGATAAGAACCTTAACAGCATGACAAGAGCCAGTCGATGGTTTTAAGCTTGATCTGAGAGCACAGATCAGATATCTTGGTCGCCGCAATATAGGCCAGGCTCACCCAGTCAACACCATAACCAAAATTAACTTACACGCCGCATGACATATTCATATCGCATATCAAGGCGAACATGAATCGTACAGCATCAGCGCTAAAAAACATAACAGAACATAAGCTCAAACCAGACGTCGAAACCGAAGAGAATAAAAAGGTCTCCAATCAAAACACAAACGAACTCATCACACACACGGATCAAATAGATCAGTGTTACCTTCCGTCCCTACGTAGGAACGAATACATAACAAACAGACATGAAGAAAATGAAGGATACTGAAATAAGCCTGCAGCAAACAAATAAAAGAATAGTATACAGAACAGGGATCTCTCAGCACACCAAACCAACATAACTATGGCAAGCCAAGGATAGGAAAATAAGATCAAAACCTTAAGCTTGAAGGAATAGAATCCATATATTCTAAGTAATCATATACATTGACTCAAAACAGAGAGTCACACTGGTTAAATTATGAATCTTTTTAAAATAGCAGTTAAAAGAGATGAGAATCATCTCGTAGCCCAGCGCCTCCATCTTTTTAAGCAAGCCATTCTTGTCTCCCGACCAGAGATCAAACGAATCAAAAAGAGTTATAAAGAAATGCTTCGGAAATCCTTCATTACATGAGGTGCTATCTGTGTAAACGGGACAAAATACGCGTCAAGTTTGAGAACATTAACCAGTCGCAATCGACTGATCTATGACATTGAAAAGAATGCAATATCAGAAAGTAAAATATAAAGGTAATTAGGCGTGTTACACATTTCAAGTACCATCTGAACCGAAAGGTGTGACGATCACAATTAGTTGAGCTGAATCAAATACTATTGATCTAATGAGAGAAAATATCCTGAACGTAGTACTGCAGGATACCAAGACATCAAATTGTAGTAAATTAAACTCGTGATACTGCTCATTCTGATTACCTTGCTCTTAATACTCAAGTATACGGCTAAAATACCTGTAGAGAGGTTCACAACACGTATCCGACTGCCTGCTTACACTGGGAAATTGAACAATAATAATAAAATTATAATGAAAGCATTGTCCCCGAATTATCGCCAGTAATGATCATTTCTTTACATGCTGACTGAACCACTATTACCTTTGAAAATTAACTTAAGGTCGAGGATTGAACTCGTAATCTTAGGCACAATCACCCGAGGTCTAATCCAACTTTAATGGCAAGCAGCCACGACGGGGCAAATACATTTCCTCTGCATGCTTCAACATTTGGTTGGGATCGATAAGAAGGCACCATCCGGAAGTAAAGTAACAAGGTGACTAATCAAAGACTGATCTAACTAGCATGTAGGAACACTCACCTCAGACGCAAGGCCAAATTACCACACTGCAGTCATCTGGGCCGCGCAGGGAATTCTCAGGTGATTTCAGTCATACAAATACAGACGAACAACAATCCCAGATACGAATTGCAAATTGTTCAGTCCCAATGCATAGCAATTTTCTTTGGCAACCCCGGGAGGGACATTCCAGTCATGTTCTTTCACGTAGAAATCCGTATACAATGTAGAATACCATGGCGAAGCACGGATACATTTGTTAGTAAAAAAGTAGTATGCTAAAGAAGTATTAAAATTTACCTATGATAACAATGACATTTACAATAAGATACAAAAGTTGAAAACTAGAAAAGTGGGTGGAACTGAAAAGATTTCTGGGGATATACAAAAGACAATGGGTTTGGATATAGTACCATATTTGAAGTACTTATTTGATTATTGTTTGCATGAAGGAGCTATACCAAATGAATGGAGAGTTCCTATAGTAGCCTCTGTGTACAAACGAAAGGCTGATAGACATAAAGCTGAAA
This sequence comes from Anabrus simplex, assembly GCF_040414725.1. NCBI lineage: Eukaryota > Metazoa > Arthropoda > Insecta > Orthoptera > Tettigoniidae > Anabrus > Anabrus simplex. Next base: position 295,514,401 of record NC_090268.1, on the reverse strand, counting down.
ATTACAGGCCAGTCAGTTTGACATGCGTTTCACGTAAGCTTTGGGAAATCATTATTTCTGATTATATTAGACATTTTTGCGAAATTAATGACTGGTTCGATAGAAAACAGTTCGGGTTTAAGAAAGGTTATTCCACTGAAGCTTAACTCGTAGGATTCCAGCCAAATATAGCAGATATCTTGGACTGAGGAGGTCAAATGGATTATATCGCGATTGACCTGTCTAAGGCATTTGATAGGCTGGATCATGGGAGACTACTGGCAAAAATGAGTGCATTTGGACTAGACAAAAGAGTGACTGACTGGGTCGCTATATTTCTAGAAAATAGATCTCGGAGAATTAGAGTACAGTAGGTGAAGCTTTATCGGACCATGTAATCATGAAGAGCGGAATTCCTCAAGGCAGTATTATTGGACCTTTATTTTTTCTTATATACATAAATGATATGAGTAAAGATGTGGAATCAGATATAAGGGTTTTTGCGGTTGATGTCATTCTGTACAGTGTAACAAATAAGTTACATGATTGTGAGCAACTGCTAAATGACCTCGATAATGTTGTGAGTTGGACAGCAGCCAATGGTATGGTGATAAACGGGGTTAAAAGTCAGGTTGGGAGTTTCACAAATAGGAAAAGTCCTCTCAGTTTTAATTACTGCGCTGATGGGGTGAAAGTTCCTTATGGGGATCACTATAAGTACCTAGGTTTTAATATAAGGAAATATCTTCATTGGTGTAATCACATAAATGGGATTGTAAACAAAGGGTACAGATCTCTCTACACATGGTTATGAGGGTGTTTAGGGGTTGCAGTAAGGGTGTAAAGGAGAGGGCATATACATCTCTGGTAAGACCCCAACTAGAGTATGGTTCCAGTGTATGGGACCCTCACCAGGATTACTTGATTCAAGAACTGGAAAAACCAAGGAAAAGAAGCTCGATTTGTTCTAGGTGATTTCCGACAAAAGAGCAGCGTTACAAAAATTTTGCAAAGTTTGGGCTGGGAAGACTTGGGAGAAAGAAGACGAGCTGCTCGACAAAGTGGTATGTTCCGAGCTGTCAGGGGAGAGACTAATAAGTTTGAGTGCTGTCTTTAAAAGTAGGAAAGATCACAATATGAAGGTAAAGTTGGAATTCAATAGGACAAACTGGGGCAAATATTCATTTATAGGAAGGGGAGTTAGGGGTTGGAATAACTTATCAAGGGAGATGTTCAATAATTTTTTAATTTCTTTGAAATAATTTAAGAAAAGGCTAGGAAAACAACAGATATAGAATCTGCGGCCTAGGCGACTGCCCTAAATGCAGATCAGTACTTAATTAATTAATTTCGTGTGGCTATTTCTAGCCGAGTGCAGCCCTTGTAAGGCAGATCCTCCGATGAAGATGGGCGGCATCTGCCATGTGTAGGTAACTGCGAGTTACTCTGGTGGAAGATAGTGTGTGAGTTGCAAGCATGTAGGGGACAGCACGAATACCCAGCCCGCGAGCCACAGGAATTAATCAATGAAGGTTAAATTCCCCGACCCGGCCGGGAATCGAAACCGGAAGCCTCTAGACCAAAGGCCAGCACGCTAACCATTTAGCCATGGAGCCAGACTAGATCAGTAGTGACTGAATTGAAGTGATTGCATAGGTTATGAATAGACTATCTATGTACTTGATACGTTTTATGTCGAGTCACTTCCATTATCATTACTTATTTAATTTTGTAGTGTTTCCTAAACAGTCAAAATAAATACAACTTGATCTCCAGATTCCCCACAGATAAGTCCCTGAGCTCCAACTATACTACTGCAGATGATATGCTTCTTTCTATCGGTTATATTTATATTCAGGAACTTTTTACGTCTTCAAGTGTTACGCTACACAGGAATCACGTCTCGAGTTCATTAAAGAAACAGATACATAAACAATAGTAACTAGGTACATTCGTATGGTTCCAATTTTCGTCAAACCGAATGAATCACAGCTATGCTCAACAGAATGTCAAACAGTAAGTCACAAGGTTAACTTAGATTAGTATATTATAGTATATTAATTTATTGAAATACAGGCTTTTCGCCCAGACACATGTTTACAATGCCAGATTACATAAAACAGAAAGAACCATTAAAACCAACGAAACTGAACAATTTTAAACAAAACTAAAAACACACCAACTAAATCTACTTAGCGGCCCCTTACATCGGCGGATGACCAGTCCACATGTAATGGCCAACCCTACAACCCGATAACTTTACAACTAACTTAGTGGCCCCCACACGGGCAGGATACCAGTCTCCATGCAAAGCCCACCCCTAAACTAAATCTACTAAGCTGCCACTAACATGGGCGGATGACCAGTCCACATGTTAGGGCACCCCCAACGTCTAGATTAACCCTATAATCCTAAAATTAACTTGTTGGCGAGAAACCAGTCCATGTGCAAGGCGCCACTCCTACAACTACTGTCCGGCCGTGTCATCCCCCCTGGTGAGAAAAGGAGCCGCCCTCCCAGGGATGACACGCCCGGCCTTACCTGTGGGCCCGAAAGGGCAGACCCCAACATCCCCTACCAGCTGACAATGAAAATTTCTCATCATTCCACTTGCGGCCGGCCACATGTGGCGGAAATCGATCTCCTCCCTCACTCCTATCTCGACATTTGTTAACTTAGGTTAGTACATTTTAAACATTTAACTCTTCAGCGATTATCATACCTTATAAGTAAAACAGCATCACGTATGTACGTATGCTTACCTCTTAGTCCCGTTTCCTGATACAGAAAAAAACAGTTAATATAATCTGAAGACGCGGAAAAGTAAAGTAAAGAATGTCACCTTGTTTTCAATCACTACTGATCTGCATTTAGGGCAGGCGCCCAGGTGGGAGATTCCCTATCTGTTGTTTTTCTAGCCTTTTCTTAAATTATTTCAAAGAAATTGGAAATTTATTGAACATCTCCCTTGGTAAGTTATTCCAATCCCTAACTCCCCTTCCTATAAATGAATATTTGCCCCAATTTGTCCTCTTGGATTCCAACTTTATCTTCATATTGTGATCTTTCCTACTTTTATAAACGTCACTCAAACTTATTCGTCTACTAATCTCATTCCACGCCATTTCTTCGCTGTCAGCTCGGAACATACCATTTAGTCGAGCAGCTCTTCTTCTTTCTCCCAAGTCTTCCCAGCCCAAACTTCGCAACATATTTATAACGCTACCATTTTGTCGGAAATCACCCAGAGCAAATCGAGCTGCTTTTCTTTGGATTGTTTCCAGTTCTTGAATCAAGTAATCCTGGTGAGGGTCCCATACACTGGAACCATACTCTAGTTGGGGTCTTACCAGAGACTTATATGCCCTCTCCTTTACATGCTTACTACAACCCCTAAACACCCTCATAACCATGTGCAGAGATCTGTAACCTTTATTTACAATCCCATTTATGTGATTACCTCAATGAAGATCTTTCCTTATATTAACACCTACATACTTACAATGATCCTCAAAAGGAACTTTCACCCCATCAACGCAGTAATTAAAACTGAGAGGACTTTTCCTACTTGTGAAACACACAACCTGAATTTTAACCCCGTTTATCAACATACCATTGTCTGCTGTACATCTCACAACATTATCGAGGTCATTTAGCAGTTGCTCCCAATCTTGTAATTTATTACTCTATACAGAATAACATCATCTGCAAAAGGCCTTATCTCTGATTCCACTTCTTTACTCATACCATTTACATATATAAAAAAACATAAAGGTCCAATATTAGTGCCCTGAGGAATTCCCCTCTTAATTATTACAGGGTCAGATAAAGCTTCGCCTACTCTAATTCTCTGAGATCTATTTTCTAGAAATATAACAACCCATTCAGTCACTCTCTTGTCTAGTCCAGTTGCACTCATTATTGCCAGTAATCTCCCATGATCCACCCTATCAAATGCTTTAGACAGGTCAATCGCGATACACTCCATTTGACCTCCTGAATCCAAGATATCTGCTATATCTTGCTACAATCCTAGAAGTTGAGCTTCAGTGGAATAACCTTTCCTAAAATCGAACTGCCTTCTATCGAACCAGTTATTAATTTCACAAACATGTCTAACATAATCAGAAAGAATGCTTTCACAAAGCTTACAAGCAGCGCATGTCAAACTTACTGGCCTGTAATTTTCAGCGTTATGTCTATCACCCTTTCCCTTTTCCGACTCGGCAAAAACCCAAAACGTATTATCATGTCTACAAATACAGACATATTCCGACAACATCTTACCTTGGCAAACCGATGTTAACACTGGATGTCAAGAAGTTTTGAAGCATACCTGAAAATAAAAAGATGGTTGATACTGTTCAAATTTTACAGATTAATCGGTAAAATAACATATATGTTAAAATATTAACATTTAAAACAGTGTCGGTGATAGAAGTAGTGGTGGTTGCTTTAAAGAGCAAAAGTTATTTTGTTTTTTCTTTTGCTTTACGTCGCACCGACACAGATAGGTCTTACGGCGACGATGGGATAGGAAAGGCTTGGGAATGGGAAGCAAGCGGTCGTGGCCTTAATTAAGGTACAGATATTTGCCTGGTGTGAAAATGGGAAACCACGGAAAACCATCTTCAGGGCTGCTACAGTGGGGTTCGAACCCACTATCTCCCGGATGCTAGCTCACAGCTGCGCGCCCCTAACCGCACGGCCAATTCGCCCGGCAGGAGCAAAAGTAGGTGATGAAAATGCCTAGATCATTCTTAATGTAAAACTTTATAAAATCATTTTTCAAGCACAAAACACACAAAGTCGAATGTTGGTTACACGGAGTAAGGTTGAATTCGGGAGATGGAAGTTGCGAACACCACCATCGGCATCTATAATGGTTTTCCGTAATTTTCGTATCTTAATTAAAGCTCCGACCATCGTCATCCCACTGCCGGCATTTGTGTCATTCGTCATTTGAGTTCAATAAATACAGAGGCGGCACTCAGCGGCAACCGAGACTCTCGGGGTGCGCCTAGCGGTAAAGAGATCTAGTCAAGAATTTGTTAAAGTTGTAGCAGTCATTTCCATTGATATATCGGAGGATGGTAGCACAGAGATCCTAAACGTAGAGCTTATTTGGCTGCACGGTTTTCTCTGTGTGTAAACTACCAAGCAGTTCATTCCATTTCCAGAGGCGACAGAATTTTGACAAGGAAGCTTTCCACATTCTGATTTGGGACTACCGGTCAAAGCAATGCCTGGGATTATGAAGAGGACAACGAGGATGTAGAGTGGGCGGGAGTTAACCAGATGATCTTGATCCATGATGATCATGTCTCCTTATTCTTACGGCGGACACTGACAGTGTGGCTATAAACCAGACCTCATTTTTGCTAGTGAAGGAATAGCCCAGAAATCTGTGAAGAATATAGCTATTTCTTTACCACACACGCAACACATCATACGGCAGGTATTTGCGGCAGTACGTCCCATATCTGTGCCCTTCTGCAGTCGATTCCATGTCAAGAAAGCTGACTAGAAAAAATCACTGGATGTCTGAAAGATGCCATTTTGTCTGCTGATTACGGTCGTTTTGTAGAAGAGGTGAGGAAGAGTTCCAACTCTAAACTCTTCGTGGAAGCCGCGTAACTAAAATTCCTGCACTTACCCAAGAAACTTCAGTTTTGTTCTCGGAACACATTGAGCAATGTGAGTTAGATCTTTTTGGTTAAGAAACAGTCTGAATCCGCAAACCGTCAAAAGTAGTTAGATGCACGTAAAGAAACAATAGCATTATTATTAAATAGTCTGAAAAGAATGACGCTGACAGCACCATTAGCTGAGGATAAAAGGAATCGCTGAATCACAGGTCCTGAGTGACTGGACATGTTTAAGAGGCACCGAAAGGGATAGAGTCTCTTGAGGAGGCTTGGCAATGGCTTCACCAAAGCTCATATGCATGCCAACTTGGCCCCGGATGTCATTGCTTGCCACTCCTTTTCAGCAGAAAAATTGGAGGGCGTATAAGCAGGATGAAGATAAAGAGAAAACTGGTCATAGAGACCTGTGTTCTCTCAAAATACATCACTAAGGAGAACTAGAAAGAACCATCAACAAGACCAAGTCAATATCACAGCTGAGTCACATATACAAAATATCTGAAAGGGTCTTCATGGAGCGCTTGGCACCAGAGGTAGAACAACTCCTTGTACCGAAACAAGCAAGCTTTAGATCTGGTAGGAACTGCACAGCCCAAATACTGAATCTCACAAAGTACATAGGGGATAGGTTTGAGAGGTACAAGATTACTTGTGTGGCTTTTGTGGATTTCACGGCGGCGAGTGATACGATGCACCACAGAACTATGTTAAGAAAGCTCTATCGCATCACTAGAGACTATGATTACACGAAAATAATTGAAAGCCTCCTTCAGGACCGAAAGTCCTTTGCCAAGTTCCAAGGAAGGAATATCAGATGGAGACGGCAACGAAATAGACACCCTCAGAGTGATATCCTATCTCCTATCCGCTATAATATCTACAGTACATAAAATACTAACCACGACCTCCTCTCACCACGAGCTTGATTTATGCCGATGATCTGACTACTGACAGATGCACTTGATGAACTGTCAACATATTAAAAGAAGATCCAGCTGTGTGTCTTTCACCTGAAGAAACAGGGATCTAATAAACATCTGGTCAGAATGGAAAAGTATGGAGCGCTGTTTTCCTCCAAAGTAGTGGGCAGGTCTCAGCACACAACTTCATCCTTCGGAAACTGAGCTCTAGTAAAGAGGTGCACATCAAACTGTGCCGAGGACGTCAGCTCTTGCTCTTGGTTTCTCCGCGGTAAACTATGAATATCCTGTGTGACTCAGCACAGCCCACGCAAGGCGAGTTGATACATCTCTCAACGAAACCCGCAGAGTGGTTACAGGGTACCCGAAAGCAATTCACACTGAGAAACGGCACTGCCTGACTCGTATCGCTCCACCTAAAATAAGGCGAGCAGTTGCAGCAAAGTACGAGAGAACAAGATGGCTCACAATGGGACCCGCCAATTGTTTGCACTTCGACCTCCACCTAAGACACTGAAGTCAAAGAAGAGTTTCCTCAACATCACCACTGCCCTGAATAATGAATCGAAAACAGTTCGGTGGGGCATGTGGCGAGGAAGAACACAACATCCCTCCGAGTGGATGGTGCCCTCTGAATCTCCTCCTCCTGGACATCAGCTGTACAGGGCAACATGGAGAGCGCTAATCCGCTTGAAGTGTAGCATTGGATGATACAGGGACAATCTCAACAAGTAGGGGACTGAAGCCTGAACTATGTGACTAAGGTAAACTACAAACTGTCTTGCAAATGTGAAAGCATGCTTCATGGAACCCAAAGACCAAGCATATACAGTATCCAAACCTATCCACTCGCTTGCATTACAGAAAATATGTAAAATGCCGTCCAATTGTCACAAGATGCGTAAAAGATGATCAAGACGATTAAATTGAGGCCAAAAACTAACCCTCTAACTCGCAATTTTCATCCATATTCTACCGGAGGAAGAAATGTAATGTCCTTTTATATGAGGTATCCCTTGGAATACCTGGAAAGTAACTCACCCGCTGACCACCACCAAACCCAACGTCTTGTCATAGTATTGCGAAACACACTTTTTCGGAGTCTGGTGATCATGAAACATCAAGACCCGTCAAAAACTGGAAGTCGAATATTTGCACGAAAAGGAAATCGGCTAGGCTGTGTTCACAACATGGCCGCACGTCTTAGGCGTGACACGTCTACGTGCCCAGTTCGATAATGCCTGCTTCACCGCACCGCCGGGGCAGCACGGACAACCAAGGCGTATCACAAAATACCAGCCCGGGCGACACCATGTTAGCGTCGGACGTACTATGATCATCTTGCAGCGTGCATGTATCTTTAACAGATGGAGATATCTCGATTATTCTTTCACCAACATGTTTAGCTTGATGAGGACTATCTATGTGTGAAATTTCAGCGATATTTGTGCAATAGAAAGGATGACATCATAGGCCCAGACGCTCACACAAGATTTAACTTTCACGCTGAATAGGTAACATAGTATTGTCATAAATCATAAGTAATATGTTACCACCTATTTTGAAATGTATGTCAGTTCAGACACCTGAAACAAATGAAATAAACAGCACATCAACTAACAATCAAACGGTACTGAGCGGTGAGTCATCGAGTCAAGAGCAGTAGCTACGCAACCTGTTTGTTTTCATTGCACAATGTTGCAGAATGTCCCTTCGAATGGGACGTTGTCATGCTATAATACGTCCTTCGTTTCTATCGTCGCCGGGCTGAGTGGCTCAGACGGTTAAGGCGCTGGCCTTCTAACCCCAACTTGGCAGGTTCGATCCTGGCTCAGTCCGGTGATATTTGAAGGTGCTCAAATACGACAGCTCCGTGTCGGTAGATTTACTGGCACGTAAAAGAACTCCTGCGGGACTAAATTCCGGCATCTCGGCGTCTCCGAAGACCGTAAAAGTAGTCAGTGGGACGTAAAGCAAATAACATTATTATTATTATTATTATTATTATTATTATTATTATTATTATTATTATTATTATTATTATTATTTTTATCGTCATTCGAAAATAGAAATGAAACTGAGCCGAAGCAGAACGACCTCATCAACCCTCAGTGGGAATAAGGCACTTGGTGTGTTCTCCAATCCTGTAACCTGAAGCAGTAGAAATAACTACTTATCATTATTTTTCGTCTACAAGAGCAGCACTGCAGAAATCCAATATTGCATCTATCTATGAGCAAAACACCACCAACACTATTATCCGTGAGGCAGCGCGACTTGAAAATAGGTTGTGAATATTTAACTCTTCTGCGTAATACAGACATTAATAACGAATTATTTAATATTTGAATGCGAGGCTCGTGGCTATGAAACATTGATTTCCTCCAGACAACGCCGCAGGCATATCACTACATCACATTTACAACATTAGTTCATCCATTATTCGTACTCAGCCTTACATGAACTGATACAACATGACATTAGCCTACTACTACAGGGATTAGCAAGAGCTGGCAAGTTGCAGAGCAACGACATGGAACTTCTCTTCTACAAGATTAAAGTGATCCAAGCCGTTTTCAGGTCATCATCCTAATGCATTTGTGCCTGTCTGTCAAGCCTTCAGCCCAGAAACTGGTGGATGGTATATTACCACTGAAGGCTACGCCAATCAATCAATCAATCAATCAATCAATCAATCAATCAATCAATCAATCAATCAATCAATCAATCAATCAATCAATCAATCAATCAATCAATCAATCGCCGGGCTGAGTGGCTCAGATGGTTGAGGCGCTGGCCTTCTAACCCCAACCTGGCAGGTTTGATCCTGGCTCAGTCCGGTGGTATTTGAAGGTGCTCCAATACATCAGCCTCGTGAGGCAGATTTACTGGCATGTGAAAGAACTCCTGCGGGACTAAATTCCGGCATTTCGACGTCTCCTAAAACCGAAAAGAAGTACTCAGTGCAACGTAAAGCCAATAACATTATTATTTTATTAATCAACAATCAATCACCACTGATCTGCATTTAGGGCTGTCATTCGGGTGGCAGATTGCCTAACTGTTATTTACCTAGTCTTTTCTTAAATGATGTCAATGTAGTTGGAAATGTATGAACATTTGTCTAATTATAATTATGCAGTTATAAGGAAAGCGCAGAAATCGGCGTACTAGACAAGATAAAAACTGGGGTATTTAGCCACTACTTACCTCACTGAGTCAGAAAATGCTATTGCAGCACGAATAGCCCTAGGAGTAGCACTATTCACACCATCCAGACAGACTAGTGCGCTGGGTGTCATTACTCAGCAACATTCATACCTCAGCAGCTACCGGGCGAGTTGGCCGTGCGGTTAGAGGCGCGCGGCTGGGAGCTTGCATCCAGGAGATAGTGGGCTCGAATCCCACTGTCGGCAGCCCTGAAGATGGTTTTTCGTGGTTTCCCATTTTCACACCAGGCAAATGCTGGGGATGTACCTCAATTAATTACCACGACAGCTTCCTTCCAACTCCTAGGCCTTTCCTATCCCATCGTCACCATAAGACCTATCTGTGTCGGTGCGACGTAAAGCAACTAGCAAAAAAACATCAGCAGCTTTCATATTGTCACAACCATAACTAAAATTGAGACTTCACTACTTTCTTAATCCTAGCCCTTCTCCATCCTTGCGTCGTCGAAAACCTTCAATGTGGTAGGGCGACGTTAAGGCACCAGCAAATTAATTAATTAATTAATTAATTAAAATTGCTCTGGCTTATAGCAAGAGACAGCGTAAAACTGCATTCATGAAGAAACAGCTACAGGTGGATTATGAGTGTGTTGATATTATTAAATCACAAAAAAAATGCCAATGTGGTGCCTGCAGTAAGTAGTTTGGCCACAATCGTTCAGACTGAAGAGGTAAGGGTATTGTTTCATGCTTTAAGGGAAAATACAACAAGATAACCATCCGCTCTTAATTTCAATCTTCTTCTTCTTCTTCTTCTTCATCATCATCCTGGCTTTTGTCCCATTCGATTTAGGGATCGGTTCTCCTAGTATGAATTCGCCAGTTACTCCTGTTGTAGGTTATTATTGGAATAGTCGGGCTTGTTGCAGTATAATGGACATCCAAGTTTGACGAGTTCCTCGGGCACTCAACTGATAAGGGAACCTTCTAATAATGAAGGTCACCGTATAAACACCAATCACAATTACTTGTATATAGTATGGTCACGTCATTCAAGAAACCTTAGACAGACAGGAGACAGGACCGAGGTGAAGGGATGGAGGCAGAATAATTGAAGAAGTGCGCAGTCATGGAAGAGAAGAAGTGAGCTCTGCGTTAACAAACGGGTAGGGTTACCAGACGTTCGAAAAATCCACGACATGCCCCACAAGACATATCTGGCGTCCGGGAGGAATTTCTGAAAATTCCTAAATGCCTTCACTTTTTAGAAATTTAAAACATTCAGCCGTTAAAATATGTACTTCTCAGTCGCGAAAGAAGAAATACACTTTAAAGTAGCTTGACTCCACGGACACTTCTTTCTAGGGGGGAAGGAGGGGTATGAAATAAAGTTTTCCAAGTGGTTATTATGGTTGCAGGAAGTCAACTTCAGTCTGATATTTTAGTTCAAGTAAGTATGAAACTTGTCATTCTGAGCTGCACAAAATTGTACTATATTTTGTTTGTTATTCCTGCCCATAGTGCAAATGTAGAGTTTTATTTTAATAGATTTCCGCTCAATGGACAGATGAGAGGAAGACCATTAATAGACTCAGTTAAATACGTCAAACCCTTAAACTGCTCTTTTTATGAATTTTTTTAAATAGGCCATTTATTTGGCAAACAATCAGTATGTCTCTTAAATATGAATAATGTTTTACAGTAAAAGTACGACTGATTTTATTCTTGATGATATTATATATATTTAATGTGACAATGGCACGCATTGTTTACTTCCATATATTTTCGCTTTCAGTGTATAATTTCCCGATGTCCTGAATTTTCCTAAAATATCCTACATTTTAGAGCATTAAGTCCTGCATTCTGATCAAACCATGTGGTAACTAAAGGGGTCTCTTTCAGTTTGTGCACTCAATGAGTTAGGGCCTACTGCGCGGTTCTGAAGGTAACCGAAAGCTACTATTGACGTCATGCCGAAGCCTATAATTAAGAGTGCACAGTTAATACAGAAACACTAGTACAGAACAGTAATGCTTATTTTGTTCTATCCATTCCAGGAATTACACAACAATAATTGATAGAGATGGGGAATCCGAAATGATTCATTTGAAACTATTCACCAAAATGATCCGTTCATTTGACTCGTTCTCTCGATTCATTCATTCGATTACCACGTGACTGAGAGCCGAAAGTAAAACCATGGAATCAGATGAACCAGTCCGTTATGTTCTTTATAACTGCTACTGCTTTATAAGTTACATCATTTTTAGACGTTGCAGTCCCAAAACACTACACCGATATCCGTCTAATTCTTTCCAAAGTTATACAAAGAAATCATGCTTTGCTATTTTACTTTCACTGCACACACACACACACACACACACACAAATCGTGACAAGATAATAATCACTTGTATCGATTCTTCATATCATATGGGCTCAGAATAAGAACGGAAAGGTTTCGATGTTCACACTTCAGAAGTTTACAGGAGCCCAGGAACGAGAACGGGAAGGGGAATCTTGAAGTAAAATTAACATAAAATTTCGCAACCACTTAGACTTCGAGTATATATTACAGTCGTTCTGTGTGTAGCTTGTAGCAAAGTGATTATTTCTTATTAAAATAATATGTGTTTCCTGTAAGGTTAGATTAGGAGTATTTTAGTTTTGAAATGGACTTTTAGTTGAGGTTAAATAATGAAAAACAGAGTCGTTCCTCACAAGTTAACATCATCATCATCATCTGTTTACCCTCCAGGTTCGGCTTTTCCCTCGGACTCAGCGAGGGATCCCACCTCTACCGCCTCAAGGGCAGTGTCCTGGAGCTTCAGACTCTTGGTCGGGGGATACAACTGGGGAGAATGACCAGTACCTCGCCCAGGCGGCCTCACCTGCTATGCTGAACAGGGGCCTTGTGGAGGGATGGGAAGATTGGAAGGGATAGACAAGGAAGAGGGAAGGAAGCGGCCGTGGCCTCAAGTTAGGTACCATCCCGGCATTCGCCTGGAGGAGAAGTGGGAAACCACGGAAAACCACTTCGAGGATGGCTGAGGTGGGAATCAAACCCACCTCTACTCAGTTGACCTCCCGAGGCTGAGTGGACCCCGTGCCAGCCCTCGTACCACTTTTCAAATTTCGTGGCAGAGCCGGGAATCGAACCCGGGCCTCCGGGGGTGGCAGCTAATCACGCTAACCACTACACCACAGAGGCGGACTCCTCACAAGTTAACATTGATTCAAAAATAGTGGATACTTGATACGGCGATATGAATCAGAACGAATTTTTTTTTTTTGCTAGGGGCTTTACGTCGCACCGACACAGATAGGTCTTACGGCGACGATGGGATAGGAAAGGCCTAAGAGTTGGAAGGAATCGGCCGTGGCCTTAATTAAGGTACAGCCCCAGCATTTGCCTGGTGTGAATATGGGAAACCACGGAAAACCATATTCAGGGCTGTCGATAGTGGGATTCGAACCTACTATCTCCCGGATGCAAGCTCACGCCTCTACGCGCACGGCCAACTCGCCCGGTGCAGAACGAATCAAAGAAGGAGGAACAAGCAGCGACTCGTTCAGAATCCCCCCCATGTCTAAATGCTCTGCTGGTAAGAGTTTTGCTCCTGATGGAGAAGATTTGTTATTAACAAATACCAATCACTTGTTTGTCTTGGAACTGATGGTTTCAGTGAATCTTACGGGAGCCTTGGAGATGATTATGATGAATGAGAGATTCTTAAATCGCAACCAAACATTTCCACACATACTATTCCGAGTTTATGTTCTGTTCCAGGAAGCAGTAGTAGTTTCTCCTATGAGCCATCTCCGCTAAAACTTGGGCGCCCGGCAAGAAGTAAATCAAACATTCAGCAGAGCAAAAGAAAAGGATATATTTTTTTCTATTATTTTGGTAATCCAGAAAGTAAAAGCAGTTTGAAAACTGTTAACCTCACTCATCGCTGTATAGTCCGACTCGTTGGCTGAATGGTCAGCGTACTGGCCTTCGGTTCAGAGGGTCCCGGGTTCGATTCCCGGCCGGGTCGGGGATTTCAACCTTAATTTGTTAATTCCAATGGCTCGGGGCCTGGGTGTGTGTGGCGTGTTCAACATTAGAAAACATCCTAGGTAGTGCCTTCATCTTCACAGACATGCAGGTCGCCTAATAGGCCGTCTACTAGAAAAAGACCTGCACCTGACCTCTCCGGAGGCCATACGCTATTATTATTATCGCTGAATAAAAGCAACGTCTGATTTTCCAAGGATTAATAAGTACCTCTCAACTCCTGACTCCAACAGAAGTCTTCTGCCACTCTAAGGAACAAGGAGAATATGCCACCAGGATACATGATCAGACACTACGAATACGAGCTCTTCGCATTAAGAATACAATGGATTCAGATAATAAGCTCAAGTTTAAAGCTTCAACGGGAGCAGTATACAGGTTCTCATACACGCAGCCTGTCTCTTAGACTCATTGTTTCTACTTATTTTCGTTTGTGGTAAGCTGTGGGAATTCTTAAAAGTAAAATACTGAGACAATGCGAAACTTTTCACAAAATTCTCAGGTATTTCATAAATTTTCACGTTTTCTCACAAATATTATTACAGATGTCGATATACCATGCGTAGACGAAATGATCGAAACATCGTGTTACGAGCTATTACATCCAGTTCTGAGTTACACTAAGTCTACCGCACGCTCCGAGCTCCAAATGAGTTACACTAAATTTACCGCACCCTCCGAGCTCCAAATGAGTTACACTAAATTTACCGCACGCTCCGAGCTCCAAATGAGTTACACTAAATTTACCGCACGCTCCGAGCTCCAAATGGCGCACGCGCACGCCAATTACTACAGCGTCATCTCGCTTTGAAAGCTCTTTGAGTAGAATCTTTGAACGTTCCTCCTATCAAGTCAGTTTTAATACTTTTGCTAGCTTTTATAGATCTGAAATTATTATAAGCAGACTAGTATACACTTCTTAATATACACTGATTTTTGCCGAAGAACGCACGACTGGAACGAAACGATACACGTATTATATGTCAATATATATTTTTTGATTTAGACAGGATTATGGCAATGAAGATGTAATACATGTCTAGAACTGAAATGGAAACGATTGTGGCTTTAATTATGGTAAAGCTCAAGCAGTTGCCCAGAGTGAAAATTGGAAACCTCGGAAAACCCTCTAGAGGGCTGCCGACAGTGGGGTTAGAACCCACTATCTCCCGAATACTGAATACTAGCCGCACTTAAGCGACTGCAGCTATTGAGCTCGGTGTTATTAAACTTTATTTTCTGCATATTTGGCGTAATTACAAATGAACCCTGTTACGGAACGTGTGTATTAAAATGACTGCCACTTGTTTCACATCCAAAATCTATTCCTCCTTTATAAACCAGCAATTAGGCAATTAGTGCATGTGGGGCACTTCTACGTAGAAAATACGGTAGGTATTATTCCAAGCTGTAAGACTCCTTATTAGCTTGCACCCCTCTGCCAGTAGCCATGAAGATGGTTTGCCAGTTACACCAGTACCTTAACTAAGACCAAGGTCGCCTCCTTCCCACTCCTTGCCCGTCGCCGTAAGACCTATATGTGTTGGTACGACGTAAAGCAAATCGTATGTCTCCTTATTCCAGCGCACTGATCATCATTTTAATACTCCTAGCTATTTCGCATGGCCTTTACTCGGGAACCTGTTAGACTAAACGTTTGGACTGCGTCTTTGCATTCGATTTCACGTTTATCGGAGAACTTTAAATCTTCTTCTGATTACTGAAACTTTGGTTCGCATAGACTTGTATGTACATATAGGATGAGACAGCGAACACATGCCGGGCTATGTCATAGAGAATTGTAGTGCAGGCCATTTAACACCTCAAAATCAATCAATGACCTGCATTTGGGGCAGTCACCCAGGTGTCAGATTTTAAATATTTTTTACAAGTTGTTTCAACTTGCACCGACACAGATATGTCTTATGGCGACGATGGGATAGGAAAGGGCTAGGAATGGGAAGGAAGCTGCCGTAGCCTTAATTAAGGTACAGCCCCAGCATTTCCCTGGTGTGAAAATGGGGAAACCACGGAAAACCACCATCAGGGCTGCCGACAGTGGGGTTCGAACCCACCATCTCCCGGATGTAGGTGGCAGATTCCATATTTGTTGTTTACCTAGACTTTTCTTAAACAGTTGCAAAGAATTTGGAAATTAATTGAACATCACCCTTTATAAATGATCCCAATCCCTAACTCCTCTTCCTGTAAAAGAATATTTGCCGTAATCTGTCCTTTTGAATTCCATCTCTATCTTCAGATTGCGATATTTCATACTTTAAGAAACACCACTTAAACTTATTCGTCTACTAATGTCATTCCACGCCATTTCTCCACTGAAAGCTCGGAACATACCACTTCAGTCAAATCAAATCAAATCAAAATCTCTTTATTTGCAAATGAGGTGTCTACCTCGGTGGCAAATGGTACACTAAAATACATTATTGTCAAGCACTAAATATTAAATTAACATGAAGAAAATTTTCCTATAATACAATATTATATAATTTACGCTAGCAATTTTTTCTATTAAACACACAGTTCATCCTTAATAAATTTATATTGTTTACAAAGTTCTACTTATAATATCTCCTGTACTACTTAGTCGAGCAGCTCCTCTCCTTTCTTCTAAGTCTTCCCAGCCCAAACTTTGCAACATTTTCGTAACGCAATTCTTTTGTCGGTAATCACCCAGAACAAATCAAGCTGCCTTTATTTGGAATTTTTCCAGTTCTCGAATCAAATAATCCTGGTGAGGGTCCCATACACTGGAACCATACTCTAGTCGGGATCTTGCCAGAGACTTTCATTCTGACAGGACTCTCGGAAAACCGTAAACGTAGTTAGTCGGACGCAAAGCCAATAACGTTATTATACTAGCAGGACTGGGGAATGTACCAGCCACAATTAAGGCAAATGAAATTTTCAAAATGGTACGTCCCCATTGCTAGAATCTACATTTCTGCTGACCAGCCCACGTAACTCCGTTAAGAAGGGGGTGAAGCACAGGCGGACATGGCAACAAGTACATAAACAAATAACAACAAGGTAATTGCAGAGCAACAGAGTTAATGAGAACATTCCGGTGAATAGCGCTCTCCACTACCGTTAAATACAACAAAACGACACAGAGACGAGGAAGAGCGAGCCAAAGCACATGGCTAGTACTCAATTACCAGTACGATTGAAACCGTCTTGTTCTTAACATCATCGAAGTACAGTGTAATGACCCGGGTTGATAATCAAATAAGACTTTGAGACGAAATAATAACTAGGGCCAGAATTAATTTAAATAAATAAATAAATAAATAAATAAATAAATAAATAAGCCTTGTGAATCCCCTAAGGGCTATGGCCTCCTGCAATGCAGCGACAGTGCTCAGTTTAACTAATCAGGGCAGGTCCTGAATAGCATTATTATATTGGTTAATTCCTAGTTTGTTTCATGAAAACGTATTGCTGCATATTGTACACTTGTGTAGTCTCACCCCCGAGTGGATGCAATTGTGTTTTTCGAGATCAACAATTCGCGAAAACGCACTGTTACATTACTGATACGTGTACATTTTTTTTTTCCAGGGAGGGTTTACGTTCCTTCTTGGTGAAAGCGTAACCTTGCAATCTTCGTTCTTCCATAGCTTCTTCTCCGAAAGTTGTAGACGTTTCTTGTAAGTTCTTGAGCTTATCCTCCGTTGAAATTCTCTTGACATACATTACATGTGCATATCCTCCTTTCACTATATGTTCCGTGATGAGTTATCAGATCACTACTTCATGCAAACGTAGAATCTTAAGGTTTTAACCTAATATTTCCTCGCATTTTAATTAACACATTTCAAGACTTTTGAAATACAATCTTCCTGCATCAGCTGCAGTTTGCCCAAAGACAAAGAGTATCTTAACAACAATAACAGATACAGATAGATAAACGAGATAGTATGAAGTTAATTTTATTGAGGTCCCCAAGCATGGTTGTTGAAGATCATGGTGGACTTCTTGAGAGTAGTAAGGGCGATGTTACAGATAGACCAAAGGAATTGCAAAATTTGACAAAATATTTAGGAATGGTTCCTCGAGCACGTAACATCAAGCCGATTACAGAGATGGATGAGAGCTTGCACTTTTGCTTATAGAAGTCCACCCTTTCTCCACAAATTCTTCTTCTTTTTCGCTTCGACCTCTTCTGGCCGGTTTTCGTTGGTCTCAAATCTAATTGTTGGATCAATGATGAAACCTTCAGAACAGGATGACTTAAAAGCAACAATGTCAATGCGCCGCTTCCTTCCTTTGTTGGAGAGACCGTGCACTTCTTCATAGACAATTTAACCTTGAACTCTCAAAGCGTTAACTATCATTGACCTTGCTACATTACGGCATGAGGTGCGTAGTAAATCACTATGTGGACAGGCTCCCAGGACATGTGAAAGAGTTTCGAACTCTCTGAGGCAGAATTTGTGAATTTCATTGCACTTAAAAATACATAAATGAGGGGTTGACGTCTTCAAATGAAGAATGTTATTTTCCCATTGAAACTTACCGTAACATTATTTACACTACTACTATAAGCAGTAGGAGGGAAATAGTTCAGGTTACTGCCGTTAAATACAGCACGTCCCGTGCCTCCCACTGCACATGTGACGTATTTGACACCTTGATGCAAGGTACGTAGAATACAAGGTAGGGATCACGAGAGAGGTGCGCAGTGGCAAAGCAGAGCTGTGACGTCACGCAGGACCCTCGCGTTGAATCTGCTCAGAGTGAGGTAGAGGTAGTTCGAGTAAGAATCGCTGTGCACGCAGAAGCTAGGTGCTAATAATACACGATAGTAACATATCTGTGGTGTATAAGAAACCGTGTGTGTTTATTTTATGAGATAAAACGTAAAAAGCAGTAATAATGTACACTTTTCAGTATGCTTTGTCATGCCATTGCAGGCTGCACAAATCATAGCAGGCACGCGAAGGAACGAAACATACACTTTCATGAATTCCCTAAAACCACTGACGTAAATAAATGGCGACAGAAGTAATCAAGACATTATCGAAAGCTATCTTTCTCAGCTTCGAGGGTTCGGAAGGCTTTATGACGATCCTCTTCCGACAGCTGTGACGCGAAAGGTGAAATCATTGCTTCTAGCCTCAATGCTTCCAAGGCGATAAGAAATTCCAACTGTTCTCCGGAAGATTATGCAATATTACGTCCAAATATGTACTGATGAACTCGATCAAAACTCGGATATCGTGTGCCAGTCTAAGGCCAGCGTTGAGCCCACATCCTATTTTTTATCGGAGGATGAGCAAGGGTTCGTTAAAGCCCTTGAAGATCTAGTGAAACAGCTCGAGGGGAGTCGTGAAACCAAGGAGCTGCTTGAAGACTTCACTGGCTATATAGCTTTTAGGATAAAGAAGAACCTCGATATAGAAAGTAATTACGGAGAGAAAACAGGTCAAACTACAAGGGGTGGAAATTAAATTTCAAAAAGATTTTTTTTTTTTTTTTTTTTTTTGCAAGTTGCTTTACGTCGCACCAACACAGATAGGTCTTACTGCGACGATGGGGCAGAAAAGGGCTAGAAGTGGGAAGGAAGCGCCCGTGGCCTTAATTAAGTTACAGCCCCAGCATTTGCTTGGTGTGAAAATGGGAAACCACGGAAAACCATCTTCAGGGCTGCCGACAGTGGGGTTCGAACCCAATTTTCCGAATACCGGATACTGGCCGCACTTAAGCGACTACAGCTATCGAGCTCGGTAGTTTCAATTTTACCACGGGAAAGAACTGAAAGAGGGTTCTAACATCATCACAAACCTTACGGATATCCTGAAAAAGACATTCTCCGAAATTTATGAGCTTGCAAGTTGCTTCGTGAGAAGCCGTTCTTTTATTCCAATGGACGCTTTAAACAAAAGTAAGACATTGAAGAGACCGGGTTTCTGTTAATACAACACCGATAAAGAAAGAAGAAAAGCAAAGAAATTCCACTGATGCTATGGATAAGTGTGTTTTGTTATATATATTTTTAATATCAGCATTATTCTTTGTGTATAATATACCCGTTATTTTTTTAATTATTTTTTTTATGAAAGGCAATTTATTATGTTGTATATGAAACCAGTGCTAAGAATGTTGATATACAGGCTCATGAATATGGCCTATCTGATGTTAACGTGGAATTTGTCATTTCTTGGCACTTGCAGGAACACATTTACTGTACTGTTTGTATTGTGGACAGTTTCCTAAAATTTGCTGTTTGTGTTGTTGACGGTGTATATAGTTTCCCAATACTGCTTGTAACAACGGACATATTTCTTGCAGTCATCGAGCTTTATGTTCGAGTCTGTAACAATTAGAGCCCCTTGTTATTGTTATCATAGGTGTTGAGAACATGAACATATGGAATGGCCATTCCACTGCTATCACAGTCTTAGCATTGGTACATCCTTTTATACAGATCGAAATACTTCAGAAACGCTGCTGGATTCACACTGTATTTGATCTCCTATTATTACTCTACTGTAATAGTGAAGTGGAATGCATTTTCTTAGGTGATGTTAAAATATCAATGAAGTTATCTCTAACTTGTGGCTAAAACAGAATAGCTTACAGCTGTGTATTAGCCTACCTCATATAGAGGACAAGGCGCTGAGGGTTCAAGTGACGTCCCGCGGGTGCCCAGCTCTGTAAGCGGGCGTGAAGGTAGGCGATGAAATGAAATGGCATATGGCTTTTAGTGCCGGGAGTGTCCGAGGACAAGTTCGGCTCGCCAGATGCAGGTCTTCCAATTTGACTCCCGTAGGCGACCTGCGCGTCGTGATGAGGATGAAATGATGATGAAGACGACACATACACCCAGCCCCCGTGTCAGCGAAATTAACCAATTATGGTTAAAATTCCCGACCCTGCCGGGAATCGAACCCGGGACCCCTGTGACCAAAGACCAGCACGCTAACCATTTAGCCATGGATGAGCGTACGCTATTCAACCACAGTGACGTTGCGGTTACGTCACAGGCCGTGAAGGTTGGGCGAAGTTCTCCTAGTTACTCTCGATCACTGCTGCGATATCCGAATTTGAAATGGAGGCAGAAAATAATAAAAGAAAGAAGACAGAAATCCACGTCACTTTGAGTTTCCGTTGTAAGAAATAAGTTATTTACGTTCGTTGCAGTTTATGTACTGTATTTTGATCGGATACAATAAACAGTTAGCCCTACAACCTCAAATATCACGTACGTAATGAATTACAATTTTCACTATTAAATGTTAAGAGGTGCTTTAGAATCATTTCTAATGTAATACAGAGTTAAAGTGGATAAGCTGTGGCTTGTGGTTGCTTGGATTTAAATTATCCGATAAACTCACCAATAATCGAATCATGCTTATCGGGAATGACATCAGCTAGGTTATTTGTTTAAAGGTATATTGTAGTGGTGTAGGGGTAGCGTGCTTGTCCCATACCCGGAGGCCCCGGGATCGATTCCCGGCCAGGTCAAGGATTTTTACCTGGACCTGAGGGCTGGTTCGAGGTCCACTCAGCCTACGTGATTAGAATTGAGGAGCTATCTGACGGTTAGATAGCGTCCCCGGTCTTGAAAGCCAAGAATAACGGCCGAGAGGATTCGTCGTGCTGACCACACGATACCTCGTAATCTGTAGGCCTTCGGGCTGAGCAGCGGTCGCTTGGTAGGCCAAGGGCTGTAGTGCCATGGGGTTGATTTGGTTTATATTGTATATATCTATTTGTTAGATACATTTACATTGTTGTTGTACTTTTATCTTGGATAGATCTATGTTCTCACACTGATGAAACTCTTTCGCCATTTAGAGGATAGCTAATTATCATCGAACGCACGATAAGATTTAAATACTGTTTTCAGAAATTCAATCAACAGGGAAAGTCACACAACACTACAACACTGTGCAAAATCAAGTAGTAAACTTGTTGAATTATGTAAATATATTGCTTTTTATTGAATGAATAACAAGAAAAAAATAGATATACTGCCATTCCCATCCAAGGAATTGTAAGTGGTAGCTTGTACGCTTAAACCCTTAATCTTTGTAAATTGCAACACAACAACTATAACGAGTCAGTTTTCAATGAGCATATAAGTATAAGAAAAAACTGACTGTTTCCACCGAGCGCAGTATAAATCAAACCTTAATGTCATGAGCCAACGGTCGTAGCCGTGTTGAAACACCGGATCCCATGAGATCTCCGAAGTTAAGCAACACTGGGCGTGGTCAGGAGTTGGATGGGTTGCCACGCGCTGTTGGTGGGGGGTAAGGGAATGGAGGAGCGGAAAGGAACTGGCCACCCTACCGCACGTAAACTCCGGCTCTGGAACACCTCTGCGGAGGTTCGGACCTGCCTTCGGGCAGAATAACCCTTACCTTAAAATATGTCATGAAAAGGTCTGTTTTCTTGCTATTATACCGTTTAAAAAATTCTGTACCTCAATCACCATTTCGCTGAGTCGTGGAGGAGAGTTTCGTAATCACAATGGAACGTCACTACTTCACTTCCCTAAAATGTGTGTTTCACTGTGACGTATGCTTGCTACGTAAGCTGCCCGCATTTACGTCAGGCCAGCCCGACCGCACTGGGTTAACCTCGACGGGTGCCCAGCTGAGCACCACTGTGAGAGACGGTCAGAAGGAGCGTAACGGGTAGGCCTCCGGTCATCCACAGAGAGTACAGCAGGCTGAGACCGTGGTGAATGGTCACGGCAATACTTTTCTAACTTTAATGGTTGTAGAGCGAAAAAATTACTAAACTAGAAAATTGATTGGTATAGATCGACATTTCACTGCGGATGGTCGAGTAGTCTTCTGACAGGCATGTTCCAAGCAAGTAAGATTCCCGTAACTAACCTAAAACTGCACTGCAATACACTAGCACGAATATTGAAGTACACTTAAGATTTCTATTTTTTATTTCAGGTTAAATGTGAGAAGAAATTCCAACTTGAGTAGCAAAAATATGCAGCTGCGCACACCGCCAGTGAAGCTAGGAGAATTAAGTCCAGCAGCAGCAACAGTAAACAAACGCTTATTTTCCCACAGTCGGCAATCCTGTGCAGTTTTGACTTAAGGACATTATTACTTTTAATATTGACCACGGCTATTGTATACCTACGCAATGAGAAAAGAACATAATATCAATGTATTTTTTTATTTGCTGCACATTCTTCATTACATTCACATTTCCGGACATAATTACTGCACATTCCACATTACATTCACACTTCTGGACATATCTTCATGTTTTTAAATTGTACATTGCCTTCATATTTGATGATGCACATAACACCCAGAGCTCCATCTGCGATGGTTAGCTGGTGTACTTCAGGGGGCCCCAACCACGCCCCCAACTCAGCGTGGGGATCAACCACAAGAAGAGATTCACCAACAAGTCGAGACATGCGATGCGCAGTTCTGGCACGAGGCAATGTATTATCTCTCGAAACAAGAGAGAATTTATGTAGAACACTATTGTATGCCATGATAACACCCCTCAGTCGAGAGAACATTGCTGGCTCGTGTCAGAACTCGGATCGGTCTTCGGGCCAGAGCTCACCTTAACAGTTGCTAAGTAAAGCTCTGCACCTGAGTTCTCGGCTTGTTGAAGAATCTCATTATCGCCTCCGCTGGGGACATTATTGGATGTGCATCTTATATCTAGTGGGTGCGGACCGCACAGGGAACGAGTCTCCTCCTGATGCCTCCTGATGGCCTCCTGATGGCATCATCCATATAATATTTGTATTTCTGGTAAATTTCATCGAGTAGCATAACAGTGTCGGTAGATCAAGGGTAAGGATAATCCTCTCAAGTTCCCAAAATCTTAGTTTAGATCACGGAAGAGATGGTTCAACTGTAGATGAATCCTGAAACTCGCTACGCTATACGCGTCAACGTGACAAGCTCCGTAGTTTGTTTTATTGTTCATTCGTGGGGCAGAAAACCAGAGTTAGATGTCTGATTGTTTAAACGTATGTCAATTATTTAGTGGAAAGAAAGACCTCTTGCATAATTATATTGTGGTTAGGCAGTCCAAGCCCGTCCAGTTTTTATTGCAGGATATTCTTACCTCTAATAATGAACACGATATTGTTGAATCATTCCTAAGATACAGTTGAAATCTTGATCGCAATATTATTTGGAAAATATACTCCATTTCAAACTTTTCAATGATTAATTAGTTTAAAATTCTGCTTTGAATTCAAAGCAATGTTAACATGAAGGCTAAAAGTCTGAGAGTGAAACAGTTTGAATTTGATGGTTCATATAACAAAGAGTGATGGAATGTGAAATATTCGTGGGAATGGGTGCTCATTTGTGCTTTCTGAACTCAGTTTTTGTTTTGATGTGACTGTGACAGGTGGTGCACTGAAGAATATTGTTGGCATTGTAGGTGTCTAATGATCTGCCGCTTTTGCCTAATATTCATGATGATGATGATTGTTTAAAGGGACCCAACATCTAGGTCACCGGCCCCTGCCTATTCATTTCATCCCGTTTGTTATCCAGTATCTGCAGGCGCTCCTTTTCGAAAGCGTCGGTTTCCTTACGTATGAATTATGCGACACCATTTGAAACGATCACCAACCAAACACTCGAGATCAACACTACGCTCCAGGACATTCTTGAACCGAAGTTTCTGTCCGTCAACCTTTCTTCTCCCGTCCTCTAATCCACCGTACAAGATATTTTTAGGTATTTACTGGTCTTGCATCGGGATAACATGTCCCGTGAATGAGTGATGATTTCTCATGAGCCGTGATTTTATTTGCATGGACGTGTAAATCCGCAAAATAACCGGTACTGGTCACGTGAGAATCCAAACACAATTCATACAACTCCCCTTCGTCACCTTAAATTAGGAGTGTGATAATTTTAGGTCCAATTTTTTTAACGACACCATTTATTTTCATAAATTAATACTGAACGATTTTTCCTCAACTGACTGAACAGGAAAGGTCGCTTGGATATTTCCAGAAAAACATCACATACCGCTCGTAATTCAATGAATGCAGTTTGCAGTGGCGTGCGGTGAACACGTTCGTTACCCCAGCTGCATTTTTTTTTTAAATTTGCTTTACGTCGCACCGGCACAGATAGGTCTTATGGCGACGATGGGACAGGAAAGGGCTAGGAGTGGGAAGGAAGCGGCCGTAGCCTTAATTAAGGTACACCGAGCTCGATAGCTGCAGTCGCTTAAGTGCGGCCAGTATCCAGTATTCGGGAGATAGTAGGTTCGAACCCCACTGTCGGCAGCCCTGAAAATGGTTTTCCGTGGTTTCCCATTTTCACACCAGGCAAATGCTGGGGCTGTACCTTAATTAAGGCCACGGCCGCTTCCTTCCCACTCCTAGCCCTTCCTTGTCCCATCGTCGCCATAAGACCTATCTGTGTCGGTGCGACGTAAACCAACTAGCAAAACAAAACAAAAAATTAAGGTACAGCCCCAGCATTTGCCTGGTGTTAAAATGGGATACCACGGAAAACCATCTTCAGTGCTGCCGACAGTGGGGATCTAACCCACTATCTCCCGAATGGAAGCTCACAGCTGCGCGACCTAACCGCACGGCCAACTAGCCCGGTGCAATTTTTTTAAACAACCGCAGCCCCACCACTCTCTCTAAAGCCAACAATACTATTTTATAAACTCACTCCATAACTGAGTGAAGTCCGACTCGTTGGCTGAATGGTCAGCGTTCGGTTCAGAGGGTCCCGGGTTCGTTTCTTGACCGGGTCGGGGATTTTAATCGCTTCTAATTCTTCTATCTCGGGGACTGGGTGTATGTGTCCGTCCCAACACTCTCCTCATCACATTCAGACATCACACTACACTACCAACCACCACAGAAACACGCAATAGTGATTACATTCCTCCTTATAGGGTTGGCTTCAGGAAGGGAATCCGGACGAAAAACAGGGCCAAACCCACATGTGCGACGCAGTTCGCACTCGCGACCCCACAGGTGTGGGGAGAAGCGGTAGGAAAAGAAGATGATCTGATTATCCATTCATCGAAGTTGATGCGTCTCCTACGGGCGCACGAAAAAGGCATGACGGCTACTGCGCTCTCGTTTACCGACACGTGGCATGCAGGAAGGACGGCAACTCTTGCAAAACTCACCCTATAGTTACCCTGAAATATCACGACTGGTTTAATGAAATGAATTGGCGTATGGTTTTTAGTGCCGGGAGTGTCCGAGGACATGTTCGGTTAGCCAGATGCGGGTCTTTTGATTTGACTCCCGTAGGCGACTTGCGCGTCATGATGATGATGATGATGATGATGATGATATGATGATGATGATATGATGATGAAGACTACACAATGATGGTTAAAATTCCCGATCCTATCGGGAATCGAACCCGGGGCCCCTGTAACTAAAGGCCAGCACACTAACCATTTAGCCATGGAGCCGGATGTCTGGTTTAATAACGTAAGACTTAAAAATAAATATAATAGCATTTATTATCTGCTAAAAATCTGTCACAAATCATGAAATATCACGATTGGCTAAATAACGCTCGACTTAAAAACTAATAAAATAGCATTTATTACTTGCTAAAATCTATCACAAATCAAACGAATGAATATTCCGTTTGATGTAATAAATGATCTAGGAATTATTATTTTACATAATTACCATTTACAAAATAACTTCTTTTTTTCATGGCCTTAATCCCAATTTTTCGTAGCAGCACTTGATATTAGTCGGCCTAGTTTTACGGCTGGATACCCTTCCTAACAAATACATGTTACTTTTCTTATTTACAAGTCGCTTCACATCGCACCAACACAGATATGTTTATGGCGAGGATGGGATAAAAAAAAGGAAGAGGAGTGAGAAGGAAGCGACCAGCATTTGGCTGGTGTGCAAATGAGACACCCCGAAATACCATCTTTAGGGCTGCCGACAGTAGGGTTTGAACGCACTATCTCCCGAATGCAAGCTCACAGCTGCGTGCCCCTATCCGCACGGCCAACTCCCTCGGTAACGACCAATTTTTAGAGCTGTTGATTTAATCGATTAATCGAACCGACTAACCGATTAATCTAAAAATCCGACTAACCAATCAATGTGAGTTAACCGATTAATCGAATCGATTAAAACTGTACTGTGATGAAGGAAAAATAACTGTTTTATATATCGTGTTGTTATCTGTCATTTGGTGTGCAAGCGTCAGCATACCTCAGCAGCTATTGCATGATTGGCAGCTCATTAAAGTAAGCTGATGTTCATGTCTTTCTTTCGGAAAGATAAAAGCAATAATATCTTCTTGATTGCTTTCTACTAAAACGAGGGTTATGACCGTTGCTTTTACAAACTATTGGAAAGGAAATAGTGTAGTGTATTTGCGGACCATTACAAAATACAGTCCGGCAGTATAATGGGTAGGTACTTGAAGGGTTCCAGGTAATGTGTGAATGGACAGATATCAGTTGCCAGAAAAAGCAGAAAAAGTGACGAATTAAACCTCAATTCGTATGTGGATGTTATTGAGAAGACAGTATATATTCACATTCAGTGTTTGTGGACATCAGTTACAAACGCGGCTTATGAACCGAAGCGAGGAAAACTTGGTGAAAGTTTCGGATTGAAACTGAACGGCTGTGGTAAGGTGACAGAAATAAACCCCAGTGTTTTTGTAAGAAATGTGGAAAATCGTTCAGTCATACTGGACCTAAAAATAGTCTTCAATATCATCTCATACATCTTTTCCAAAGTAAACACGCGTCTATCAAAGCCACTACTAGTTCACCTTCTCAGTCAACGTTGCTGATGATGATCCTTGTTGTTTTAAGGGGCCTAACATCGAAGATCATCGGCCCCAGTCAACGTTGAAGCACCTAATAGTGAAGCCTGTGTCGTCTAATAAGGGAACTGAAATTACGAATAAACTAGTGAAGTGTATTATACAGGATAGTAGGCCTGTCAGGTTTTTCTCCGGGTACTCCGGTTTTCCCTGTCATCTTTCATTCCAGCAACACTCTCCATTGTCATTTCATAGCATTTATCACTCATTAACAAATCACCTTGGGAGTGGCGACCCCATTGTAATAATAGCCTATATATGTTTCATTCATTACATCCCTGACCCGGTCAATGACTGGAACACAGGTTGTAGGTTTTCATTTTTCAGTAGGCCTGTCAACAGTGTCTCTGATCGTGGTCTTAAAGAGGTTTTACGGAAATCTCACAATTCTCACACCATTTTCCCTCTAGACGCAAAAAAAAAAAATAATGAAAAGTTGTATGACTTCGAAAGGTGAAAAATATTAGATGAACTGTAACAAGCAGAATTTGTCAGTCTCATGGGGGATTTTTGGTCTTCCGGCAGCTCAATGGATTGATTCAAATGGGGAATATAGTAATTCAACATTACAAGTTAAACTTGTTGGAGAAAACTACAATGCCGCTAACTGCACAGAAGAGTTTGAAGATGTAGTTCGTTAATGGTGTTTCGAAGATAAAGTTGTCCCTGTTTGCACTGATAATACAAGAAACATCGATCTAGGAGTTGAAAGAGCAAACTACGACCATTTTCGGCGTGCAGCCCACATTCTACAATGCTGCTATCGGAACATTACTTTCAAAGTGCAGGTAAACACAGTCCTTGTCTAGAAAATGAGCTTGATGAAGTTAAAGAACAAGGCCTTGATGATTGTAAATTAAAACAGCGAATAGCACTTTTTTCACGTTCGAGAGCCTTATGAAATCTAAAAGGGTTATTATAGACGCCCTATCGACCCACTCTTTTAATATTAGACCTGTAACAACAATTGAATGGAAGGTGATAGAAAAAATGATAGTGTGTCTTAAACCATGCGTAGAAATATTAGACATCCTTGGTGGTAACAAATACGTGACAGGTAGTGTAGTATAGCCTGCAGTAACACATTGGAAATTATCTTTAAGTTACTCCGATGTCGATCATAGGTACATAGCTAGATTTAAAATGACTCTTGTAGAAGATTTAATGGCTAGGATAAATGATTTTTTTTTGCTAGGGGCTTTACGTCGCACCGACACAGATAGGTCTTATGGCGACGATGGGATGGGAAAGGCCTAGGAGTTGGAAGGAAGCGGCCGTGGCCTTAATTAAGGTACAGCCCCAGCATTTGCCTGGTGTGAAAATGGGAAACCACGGAAAACCATCTTCAGGGCTGCCGATAGTGGGATTCGAACCTACTATCTCCCGGATGCAAGCTCACAGCCGCGCGCCTCGACGCGCACGGCCAACTCGCCCGGTGGATAAATGATTAGTATAATTTGAAGACATACCAGGAAGCTACTGCTCTTCATCCTAGATTTGAATATCTTAGTTGTATTGAAAATAAAAGGACCTGGAATCCGTGTGTAAAATAATTTAGACCGAGCTCGATAGCTGCAGTCACTTAAGTGCAGCCAGTATCCAGTATTCGGGAGATAGTAGGTTCGAACCCCACTGTCGGCAGCCCTGAAAATGGTTTTCCGTGGTTTCCCATTTTCACACCAGGCAAATGCTGGGGCTGTACCTTAATTAAGGCCGGCTGCTTCCTTCCCACTCCTAGCCCTTCCCTGTCCCATCGTCGCAATAAGACCTATCTGTGTCAGTGCGACGTAAAGCAACCAGCAAATAATAATAATAATAATAATAATAATAATAATAATAATAATAATAATAATTTAGGAGAGAGACGTGGACGGAGTACAAGCTCCAGCAAAACTATGCAGCAAGACGAGGAAACGTAATTTTGAAACCGTCGAAGACGTCCATGCCATTTCGCTTTCGAGTTCAACATAACTTATGATGGAGATTGCAGTCTGCAAGTCATTGGTGGAACTAGAAGATGACTTCGGAGACCCTATGCAATAGTGAAAAATACATTCAGTCCAGCTTTCACATCTCGCACGCTTAGCGAAAATATTGCTTTTCATTACAGCTATTTCGGTTCCTTGTCAGAGTGTTCAGTGATCCTGGAAATATTGTGACTAGGAGAAGGGCGGCCCTTAGTTCTGTACATGTCAGCGTACTGATATGTCTGAAGTCCTGGAGCAAAAAGGTGTGACTGTAATTGTCAAATTTTGTACTATTAAATCATCAATATTGATATACACTGATTGACAGAGCAAATGCAACAACAAGAAGGAGTGGTTCGAAAGGGATGAAAGTTGGGGAAAAAACAGAGACGGCACGGACGAATAATTGATGTTTATTTCAAACCGATATGCAGGTTACACAATGCGCACGGCATCGACTCAGTAGGATGTAGGACCACCGCGAGCGGCGATGCACGCAGAAACACGTCGAGGTACAGAGTCAATAAGAGTGCGGATGGTGTCCTGAGGGATGGTTCTCCATTCTCTGTCAACCATTTGCCACAGTTGGTCATCCGTACGAGGCTGGGGCAGAGTTTGCAAACGGCGTCCAATGAGATCCCACACGTGTTCGATTGGTGAGAGATCCGGAGAGTACGCTGGCCACGGAAGCATCTGTACACCTCGTAGAGCCTGTTGGGAGATGCGAGCAGTGTGTGGGCGGGCATTATCCTGCTGAAACAGAGCATTGGGCAGCCCCTGAAGGTACGGGAGTGCCACCGGCCGCAGCACATGCTGCACGTAGCGGTGGGCATTTAACGTGCCTTGAATACGCACTAGAGGTGACGTGGAATCATACGCAATAGCGCCCCAAACCATGATGCCGCGTTGTCTAGCGGTAGGGCGCTCCACAGTTACTGCCGGATTTGACCTTTCTCCACGCCGACGCCACACTCGTCTGCGGTGACTATCACTGACAGAACAGAAGCGTGACTCATCGGAGAACACGACGTTCCGCCATTCCCTCATCCAAGTCGCTCTAGCCCGGCACCATGCCAGGCGTGCACGTCTATGCTGTGGAGTCAATGGTAGTCTTCTGAGCGGACGCCGGGAGTGCAGGCCTCCTTCAACCAATCGACGGGACGGGAAATTGTTCTGGTCGATATTGGAACAGCCAGGGTGTCTTGCACATGCTGAAGAATGGCGGTTGACGTGGCGTGCGGGGCTGCCACCGCTTGGCGGCGGATGCGCCGATCCTCGCGTGCTGACGTCACTCGGGCTGCGCCTGGACCCCTCGCACGCGCCACATGTCCCTGCGCCAACCATCTTCGCCACAGGCGCTGCACCGTGGACACATCCCTATGGGTATCGGCTGCGATTTGACGAAGCGACCAACCTGCCCTTCTCAGCCCGATCACCATACCCCTCGTAAAGTCGTCTGTCTGCTGGAAATGCCTCCGTTGACGGCGGCCTGGCATTCTTAGCTATACACGTGTCCTGTGGCACACGACAACACGTTCTACAATGACTGTCGGCTGAGAAATCACGGTACGAAGTGGACTATTCGCCAACGCCGTGTCCCATTTATCGTTCGCTACGTGCGCAGCACAGCGGCGCAATTCACATCATGAGCATACCTCAGTGACGTCAGTCTACCCTGCAATTGGCATAAAGTTCTGACCACTCCTTCTTGGTGTTGCATTTGCTCTGTCAGTCAGTGTATATTTAAAATATTAACTGATTGTAATTATTTTATTACTTGCATGCCACCAATACAATTAAAATTTAAAATGTTTCTTCTTTTTCAGCATATCGAATTATAAAACTATATTATTCTGGGTGTTTTTCTCGACCTTATAGTGTGTGAAACTGATTAAAATCGATCGATAGCTCCACTAATTTTCATAACTATTTTCACCCATCTGAACTGAATGAAGTCGCAGCATTACACAACTGAACCTAAAGTTAAATTCAAATATTCAATCTACAGTTGGTGAAGAAACTGGATGAATGATACTGAAGTACTCACTTTTGGAATAGTTCTTAAAATCATAAAAATGTTCACAATTCATCTTCGTCATCTTCTTCTTTTTCCTAGCGGTGTTCTCATCAATGTGCGGAGTCCACATTCCAGTATTTCGCACCCCAATTCGACCGATCTGAAGCATCAATGAGACAGACACCGAAGGCTGGCATGTCTTCAACTAGCAGTCCGATACAAGGAGGGGGCTCTGTCTAGCTGGACTGAGCGTGAAGGCCCGTCTTCCAGTGCTTTCAGCGTCCGATCTGACCACGTGACCATTAAGGACGGGGGCTCTGTCCAGCTGGACTGAGCGTGAAGGCCCGTCTTCCAATGCTTTCAGCGTCCGATCTGACCACGTGACCATTAAGGACGGGGGCTCTGTCCAGCAGGACTGAGCGTGAAGGCCCGTCTTCCAGTGCTTTCAGCGTCCGATCTGACCACGTGACCATTAAGGACGGGGGCTCTGTCCAGCTGGACTGAGCGTGAAGGCCCGTCTTCCAGTGCTTTCAGCGTCCGATCTGACCACGTGACCATTAAGGACGGGGGCTCTGTCCAGCTGGACTGAGCGTGAAGGCCCGTCTTCCAGTGCTTTCAGCGTCCGATCTGACCACGTGACCATTAAGGACGGGGGCTCTGTCCAGCAGGACTGAGCGTGAAGGCCCGTCTTCCAGTGCTTTCAGCGTCCGATCTGACCACGTGACCATTAAGGACGGGGGCTCTGTCCAGCTGGACTGAGCGTGAATGCCCGTCTTCCAGTGCTTTCAGCGTCCGATCTGACCACGTGACCATTAAGGATGGGGGCTCTGTCTAGCTGGACTGAGCGTGAAGGCCCGTCTTGCAGTGCTTTCAGCGTCCGATCTGACCACGTGACAATTAAGGACGGGGGCTCTGTCCAGCTGGTCTGAGCGTGAATGCCCGTCTTCCAGTGCTTTCAGCGTCCAATCTGACCACGTGACCATTAAGGATGGGGGGTCTGTCCAGCTGGACTGAGCGTGAAGGCCCGTCTTGCAGTGCTTTCAGCGTCCGATCTGACCACGTGACCATTAAGGACGGGGGCTCTGTCCAGCTGGACTGAGCGTGAATGCCCGTCTTCCAGTGCTTTCAGCGTCCGATCTGACCACGTGACCATTAAGGATGGGGGGTCTGTCCAGCTGGACTGAGCGTGAAGACCCGTCTTCCAGTGATTTCAGCGTCCGATCTGACCACGTGACCATTAAGGACGGGGGCTCTGTCCAGCTGGACTGAGCGTGAATGCCCGTCTTCCAGTGCTTTCAGCGTCCGATCTGACCACGTGACCATTAAGGATGGGGGCTCTGTCTAGCTGGACTGAGCGTGAAGGCCCGTCTTGCAGTGCTTTCAGCGTCCGATCTGACCACGTGACCATTAAGGACGGGGGCTCTGTCCAGCTGGACTGAGCGTGAAGGCCCTTCTTGCAGTGCTTTCAGCGCCCGATCTGACCACGTGACCATACCAATGCAATCTCACTTCCTCAAAAAATGCTCGCAACTGAGGACTTAAAATAAAGCAAGCTTGTAGTTTTAAGTGACTGCTGATATCGCCACAGTCGACTCCACGGTCTGCCTTTTGCCCGGAAGTCCTGGGTTCCATTACCTAGATTTGAGGGCTGGCAGCCGTGAATATTGATTTCCGTGGTTTCTCATTTTGATACCAGGAAAATGCTGCGCCTGTACTTTAATTAAGGCCAGAGTCGCTTCCTTCCCACCCCAAGCCTTGGCCTATCCCATCGTTGCCATAAGATATATCTATGTCGATCCGACGCAAACTAAACTGTAAAATAATAATAACAATGATGCTTTAAGTCTCACCGATCACGTTGGCTGCCTGATGAGGCCGATTACCTGTAAGCTTGCATTCTGAAAATGGAGTTCGAACCCACATCATGGGCAGCAATGATGATGGTTTTCAGCGGTTTCTCACTTTCATGCCAGGCAAATTCTTCATCTATACCTTAATTAAGGAAACGGCTGCTCCTTTCCAGTTCTAACCCTTTCCTAAGCCATCGTCGTCGGAATATGCAGTGCAACGTTAAGCTATTCGAAAAAAAGTACCACTAACTATTTTTAGGAATTTTGG
This sequence comes from Anabrus simplex, assembly GCF_040414725.1. NCBI lineage: Eukaryota > Metazoa > Arthropoda > Insecta > Orthoptera > Tettigoniidae > Anabrus > Anabrus simplex. The sequence goes on along the minus strand of NC_090268.1, from coordinate 295,480,691 downwards.
AGATGCCGAAGTGCAAGAATTTTGTTCGCAGGAGTTCTTTTAAGAGCTGACAGATATACCGACTCGAGGCTGGCCTGTTTGAGCACCGGACTTAGCTAGGATCGAAGCAGGCAAGTAGGCTCAAAAAGTCGGTGCTTTACCACTCAGCCCGATCAAGCTCGTCTAGAAGTCCCGTCGTCGCCACTCCACGCTCCCTTCCTCGCTTTATACCGTACTTTTTTTTTTAATTTCATCGGAATGGCTCCGTACCCATGTTTTGCAAATTGCATAACTGATGGGCGAAAACGTTAGTTACAATAGGTCAGCAGCAAAACAGTTTCCATTTTTTAAACACGTAACGATACAGGTCGATTTAGGGAAGAGCTTGTATGAGAAGGATATATCCTATGTATCTGATGTACCAACTGATGCCTTGAGTCACAGCCTGTGCATCATATCAAGTGCTCTTTGCGTCAGCCTCACCTGGTTGAATTTCCGCTCACGTTCTTCTCGTCAATCAGCCCTCCAATTGTTACCATACCAACACAACAGGGATTCTAAATCTAGAAAACCTCGTAGGATATGGCCTTACTAAAGCTTTCCTTCCACCTCCCCAGTAAAAGGAAGTAAGAAAGTTGCTATCATTCAAAGCATGTGGAGAAGAACAGCAGAGAGGTGAAATGTTTGAAAAGTGTGATTGAGAAATGAAAGAAAGAAAGAAAGAAAGAAAGAAAGAAAGAAAGAAAGAAAGAAAGAAAGAAAGAAAGGCTAGAAAATCAGAATTTTTCGAGCGTATAAGGAGAGAAGTGATAGGAGAAACTCATACAGGATTACAAGGATGAAGATTACAGTAGGATGTACGCATGAAAAGAATTATTCTTATACCTTAATGTACGGGGCTGAGGACATCAGTCTCATATACTCGACCTATCTATATATATAAAATGAGAGTTTTGTCTGTACATTGCTCAGAATTTGAAAAAAATGATATTTCTGTGTCGGTCATGTCCACAGTAACTAGAAAATGCACTTTTTACTTTTTCTTAATGTCTGTCTGTCTGTCTGTCTGTCTGTCTGTCTGTCTGTCTGTCTGTCTGTCTGTCTGTCTGTCTGTCTGTCTGTCTGTCTGTCTGTCTGTCTGTCTGTCTGTCTGTCTGTCTGTCTGTACACGCATCACTAGAAAACGGCTAAAGAGAACTTGATGAAAATAAGTATGCAAAGTCGGGGAATAAGTCGCTACAATCTAGGCCATAAATAATTTTATTCACGCTGATTGAAATGGTAGTTTAGGGGAAGACCTAAAATATAATTTTCAAATATTTATATTATTTGTGGTCCTATATTGATAAAAACTGGTATACAAAGTCGGGGAATAAGTCGCTACAATATAGGCTATAAATAATTGAGTCGTATGCGCGAACAAACGTCTATGTTACATTCCCTATATAGAGAGAAAAACGGCAATAAAGATAATTGTTGATCGCGGGACATGGCTACACGAGAGAATGTAACATAGACTTTTGTTCCGTAAACCAACAGGTTATAAGTGCACGCGCTCACTCATTCGTACATAATGTATGGATGCAGAGGAGAATAGTGTTATTTTAAAGTTTTAGCCTAATTATAATGATTTGGTGCGTACATCTTTCCACTCACTAGGGTCACGTTTCCTTTTCCTGCATCTGTTTTTCGTCAACTTGTGTATACTGCTTGGCTACAACAGTACATTACGATCACTACTATCGTCTGATTACATGATTATGGTTTCGATGTGTAACTAAATAAACTCAGTAATATAAGACTGAACAAACCAGAACAATCTCCGGACTAGAATATGTTCATTACATTGCATTCGATTCGTGACATTGTCGAGCGCTCGTGCGGGAAACGATGTAACATAGACTTTTGTTTCATTATTTTTCACGTGCATTTCTCTTCACAATTTCCGGAATACTATAGCCATCTGTTGAGATATGCTCAAACTACCTGCAAATACATATCCAGGACACATCATAGATGTTTATTCCGTGAATATCTCAAATGCCATAAAAATGTAACATAGACGTTTGTTCGCGCATACGACTCAATTTTATTCACGCTGAGTGAAATGGTAGTTTACGGGAAGACCTAAAACTTAATTCTTAAATATTTGCATTATTAGCAGTCCTATCTCATTGAAAATTGGTATGCAAAGTCGGAGAATGAGCCACTGAAACATACGCTATAAATCAGTTAATTAACGCTGAATGAAATGGTAGTTTAGGGGGAGGCCTAAAATTTAATTCACAAATATTTATATTATTAGCGGTCGTGTCGATAAATACTACATAACCAAAGTTATATAAAATTAAATTTGCGACCATTTATGTCTTATACATTTTTACCGTACTGGCTATGATAACACAGATATTCATGAATTTGTATTTTTGTTGCTAAGTCCACATCAACGCCGAGCCACGAGAAAATAGGTAAAGAGAATTTAATCAAAATCGGTATATAAAGTAGGGAAAAAAACTACAGTCTAAACTATAAACAATTGTATTCACCCTGGATGAAATTGTAGTTTAGGGGAAGGCACCTAAAAGGTAATTTTTAAATACCTATTCATAGGTCCTATCGAAAAGTACTACATAACAAAAGTTATAGAGAATACAATTTCCGGTCATTTATGTTTTATTTTTAACGTACCGACTATGATGAAAGTGGTATTTCAGAGTTGGAAGAAAACTGAATGTGAAGGCCTATAATATTGAAAGCGCATAACATTGATCAACAATAACATTACATTGACCGTTGTTTGTTGTGATGTTCTTTGTCTCTTATGCTGCCTCTCAACTCCGATAGATGGGATTACTGCTGCGTACCGAGCATAAATGCCTAAGTGAATATTGGCGGGAAATAGCCAGGGAGTTAGAAAACTTTGTTCTTTAGCATGCCATTCCTCTGGTTCATACATTTTCTGATACAGCTGGTACGTAGCATACAGTGGTACATCATAGTATTCTAGCTATTTACTCTGACGCGCTGTTTTTATGAAGCAGTGGGCATACTTAAGGCAGAGCCTCACTTAGTAGAGTAGTAGTAGTAGTAGTAGTAGTAGTAGTAGTAGTAGTAGTAGTAGTAGTAGTAGTAGTAGTATGGCATGATCTAGAATAACAATTAGGGCTATTCCAAATCATAGCAGCACAATTCACTAAATAACTCAAAATTCAACCCTGAAAGGAGCCTTTTCTTAAGAAAAGCTTCTTCCTCTTCATTTTTATTAAATTCTATATTCATTTCATTCCAAATTAGCAATGAAGAGGCAGAGTCTCCTCTGGCTTGGAGGAAAAATTTGCCTCCAAGTCAGATAGATTTTTCAGCCGCCAGTGTAATGAATTTATACTTTCCGACTCATCGGTACTCCTAGGAAGCAGATTAGTAAAAGGGCATAGTTCTTGCCCCGGGAGTCGCCACTATTGGGCCCTATCCCCACCGAAAAAGGACGAAGAGTGTTCACGGCCCACAGCAGTCTGCGCCTTGGTCATTCCAGCTCTAGATCTTTGGACTGTTAGATCGGCAGCGCAGTCCTGTTCGTTAAAAGTGAGAAAATGTGTGGTTTTCCATTTGCTCGAGTATTTCATATGAAAGCATTGCTTTTTATCACACCATTCCTACTGACGTTATTGTAATGTATGTTCATTCCAGTAGAGAAAACCACTAAGTCAGTCATTCTGAGGATGTAAAAAGGCAGGTGGAGAGTGAGTGTCTACCATTATAATGAAAGCTCCCCAACCTGATTGTGACTGATGTATGCAAGCAGGTCTACCATTACAGTGAAAATTCCCTAACTCAGTCTTCATATGAGAAAAGATGTTTGTGACTTCCCCGTCGCGTTTCTAAGGTAACGCTAAGAGCTATGCAATTTGATACAATCTTGCTCACAACGTGTACACTACCTAGCCTAGAATTATGTATACAATGTAGAATTCCGTAGCGAAGCACGGGTACATCAGCTAGTTAATTTATATGGTCACCAATGACCGCCTATGTTACCTGAATTTTGCCTACAGGAACCCATTGAGTTAATGAAATGTACACCAGTGGCAGATTACACTACAGCAAGACCATACTGGAGAGAAATATTCAGTAATAATATGATGGTGGCCAGACACCAAGGCGCTTTTAATTTATTTTATTTTATTTTATTTTATTTTATTTTATTTTATTTTATTTTATTTTATTTTATTTTATTTTATTTTATTTTATTTTATTTTCCCTCTAACTTTAACGTCGCTTAACACATCGAAAGTTTCCGGCAGTTAAGGATGGGAAAGGGCTAGGAATGCGAAGAAAAAGTTTATGGCCTTAATTAAATGTTTAACCCAAACATTTGCCTGGTGCGAACATGAGAAACCACGGAAAACCTTATTCAGATCTGCCAACGATGGGGCTCAAAGCCACAAACAAAACCATGGCGTAACAGCCCCGAACGGCCATAGCCTACCGAGCGACCGCTACTCAGCCCGAAAGCCTGCAAATTACGAAGTCGTGTATTCAGCACGACGATTCCTTTCGGCTGTTAATCTTGTCTTTCTATACCGGGACCGCTATCTCACCGTCAAATAGCTTCTCAATTGTAATTACGTTGGCTGAGTGGATCTCGAACCAGCCCTCAGGTCCAAGTAAAAATCCCTGACCTGGCCGGGAATCAAATGCGGGGTCTCCGGGTAAGAGGCAGGCACGCTACCCCTACACCGAAGGGCCGGCGTTCAAACCCACCACCTCCCGATTATAAGCTCACAGCACTTTTACAAAAAACTGGAGATCCCATAGCAGTGATGGCGGTTATTATATTAAGTAGAGCTGGGCATCCATCCTCTGTTAACACTAATTAGAGAGTAAATGAAAGAGGTCCAACTCCTCGAAAACTGAAAATTTTACCGGGCCAGTTGGCCGTGCGGTTAGGGGCACGCAGCTGTGAGCATGCATCCGGAAGATAGTGGGTTCTAACCCCACTGTCGGCAGCCCTGAAGATGGTTTTTCGTGATTTACACACCAGACAAATGCTGGGGCTGCCCCATTCCTAGGTCTTTCCTATCCCATCGTCGCAATCAGACCTATCTGTGTCGGTACGATGTAAAGAAAATTGTAAAAAAAGACATCGGGAAAATTAAGCGAAGGGTCTCAAAAGACGTGAAAAATAAAAAGCTCCCAAAGCCTCGTAACCTAATACTGTCGGGATCGGCAGAGATCGGGAATTGTCCAAGAGAGGTCGGAAAGGAAAGTAAATCGAGGAGCCTAACATAATTACGTGGAAGTAACGCCAGACTCAGCTGGGCAAACTAGTCGTCAACCCACGGTCCCACGGCTATGATCACAGTATCAAGTCACGAAATACTGTAGATACAAGTTTGGTTGATTTTGCTCTTTTGACTATTGAAAAGTCCAGTCTTCATCCTGGAGGCTGCAGTATCTGCAACAAGCACGAGCAAATTGCTCGTACTGCGACGGTGAGCAAGAGCACCGCTCGCGAGTTGCTCACCTATTCAGCCCTGGCCTATACGACGTCACATCAAAATGTCCGGGACCGATGACCTAGATGTTAGGCCCCTTTAAACAACAAGTATCAATCAATCAATCAATCAATCAATCAATCAATCAATCAATCATCAAAATGTCCAAAACACGGTAGCTGAGGCCATATTATTATTATTATTATTATTATTATTATTATTATTATTATTATTATTATTATACCGGGGGTACACCTTCTCCGTCCAGTTAAACTGTGCGCCTTCTATAAGGCTGTCTTTGTAATTGAACTTGAACTAATGTGATGCAAGTTACCTGGGATTGCAACTGTTAGATGTCTACCATCGACATCGGGATTAAGGACAATTAATTCTTAAAGGAATTTCAAGTTCCAAAGCTGGTTAACCTTAGTTTTTGAAGATTGTTTTGTTCGTGTATCAAAGTTGTCAACACTCCCACTGCTTCCTTCTTCCTTAGTTACTAACCAATCAGTAAGTTTTGGAATATTTTCTCTAGCTTATTAAAATTGGATTGGGGGGGGGGGGGATGTACAGGCATCCAGCCTATCTGTAAAGAGTTCTGGAAACTTCCCCTCGAAATGCTATAAAAGCTGGGAGCTTTAAGGCCGTATTGTCACCTTCACAGCTCCAGTCTGTGAGTGCGACGTGTTATTCGGAGGCAGGGGTCGCAGGTCGGCGTTCGGAATGCCCAGCTGAACAAGGAAATGGCAGAATTTTCTTGAACATGTGATAGGTACGGCATATAACTTGAGGGGAAGGCTTCAAACTTCTTTCATTTTATGTAAAGTTCTAATATAACGGTTTAAATGTAGATTTTCGGCAAGTCTGAGGACTCTGTTCAAATCCCTGCTGGTAAATATGTAAACTAAGGGAACAAAGTGTGATTACCCTCTGTCGAATCCCATTCAACTTGGTATGGGGTGACTAAAATTTTCTAAATCTCTAAATTCTTAGCACATTTTTGGCATTTAACATTTCTCGTTTAGTCACCCCTGCAACTTCGGGCCATAAGCCCACTTAGGGTTTTAAGGGTTTTTCTAGAGGGTGTGCAAGTGTTTCGCCTCCTAGCCATTTGTTCATGGCCGATCATGTTAAACCCTTAATTTTTCTTTTTTCATTAAGGTCATTTAGAATGGACACTCTTTGCCCCTGTTTAAATTGTAATTTTTTATAGACCAGTGTGTAACGAACTGTTGAGCAAACACGTTTTTATAAATAGTGTAGCTGTTCGTGGCTACAATGCTAATTCCCTTGTACATTATTACGTTGATAAATCTCTCTAATAATCAGAGAACATGTGATAGCTCCGGCAGATAACTTGAGGGGAAGGTTTCAAACCTCTTTCATTTTATGTAAAGTTCTAATATAACGGTTTAAATGTAGATTTTAGGCAAGTCTGAACACTCTGTTCAAATCCCAGCTGGGAAACATGTAAACTAAGGGAACAAAGTGTGATTACCCTCTGTTGAATCCCACTCAACTTGGAATGGGGTGACTACAATTTTGGACTTTAAGTCATTGTTTTTGTAGGAACTGAGGGACTCAGTTAGGTGATTATGTAATAAGCAGTTTGACGTATGCTGACGACTCGGTCTTAACGGCAGATGGTGCTGAAAGCCTGCAGTCTACTACAGAAGGTCCTTCTGGATCTCTGGTGACGAGTTTGAAGGCCGCTGGTGGCGCTGTTATCAATTTCAGCATGTTAAAACGAGAAGTGATGATTCACGTCAGAACTGAGAACGTGTGTGTAGAGTTTCGTGACATTAGCTGCAACGATGCCGAAGCGAATTGACCCTTATTGAGAGGGCTGCTATTCTACAATCCAAGGAATGTGCAAGAAGCGTGATTTCTTGATATCAAAGAACAGGATCAGCGCTGTATTGAATAAAAAAGGCAAAGGCCGACTGAGCTTAATTCGAGAGGGGAAAAAACAGGCAAATCCACGACCATCCACCATCCGTACACCAGAATTGGTGAGGAAAGTGAAGGCTCTTGTCTCATGTGGTAACCATGCATCCCAAAGGACTATCGCACGTACGCTGGTGATGTCTGTTTCAACAGATAACACCATACATAATCAGCAAGGACCTGCAATTAGGAAAGCGACATATGCGCCGAGTTCACAAACTGTTGTCCTCGTCACATTTCAGAACGTTGCACTAACGCAAGAAAGCTGTATTAGAGGAAGCATATGTGTACGTTAGTGACTAACAAAACCCGCTCGATTTACTACCGCCCTAGAGATAAATTAAATTATCAAACATTGCATAAAGAATGCCAGGAAAGTTTTCCAAGAGGTTTCAGGATCATTGCTGGGTACTGCTACAATGGCAAGTTAACTATTTGCCGCGTCGCTAATGATGTGAAAGTGAACTCTACATACTATCAGCAAGAGGTTTTTACACCCATTTACAACTCAAATATCCCAGCACTGTATGGGAGGGCGAAAAATCAGGTGTGGGTACATCGAGATAAAACATCCAGCCACACCTCTCGTTAGACTCGTCTGTTCTTAGAGATAATGGAGAGTAAAATCCGTGCAATTCCTTTTTCTGGCATTCCGGTGAAGGCACCCGATGGGTCACCTATGGACTTCTGCGCATTTGGACTCCTACAAATGGCACTAGGAAATAGACGTCCACGCATTACGAATGGCTTCTGGAAAGTCTGTCAGAAGGAATGGGATAAGATATGCTAGCTCTGCGAAAAATTCTGCTGCTGCAATAGAAATTACGTTGTCGGGCTATAGCTAGAAATGCTGAGCGTGATCGTTGGTGGAGACATGGCTTTTCATAAACTAATCGCCCTTCAAACATCGTCCCCGGAGATCTCGAACGACCTTCTGTATCCTGAAACGTGAAAACAGGTGCAATGAGTATGGTATGAAAATTAGCCTTTCCAGGACTAAATCGATGTAAGTAGGTAAGAAATCCAAGAGAAATGAATTTTAGACTGGGGATACAAAGCTGGAACAGGTAGGGTAATTCCGGGAGAGTTGCCGCACTTTTTATGTATTTTGTTATATCTCGGTATATTTACTTTAAAAATTGTTGCAAATTCGTCGAGCATAATTTGAAAACATGTACATTTGATCAGGGATGAACAAAATATTGGCAATTGAAAGTAAATGGGAGAAAGGAGTGACAAAGGAATTGTTGCATCTGCGGCGTCTCTCCCTGGATCCCGGTATTGTACCAGTAAAAGAGCCCGACTCTCAGATTAAATTTTAAAGTAGCATGACTATAGTTCTCAGGGCGAAAAACTGGATTAATTGTAGCTAGGGCTCGGTACAGGAGGTAGGGTCCTATCTACAGAAAAACTTTGACTCTGATTGCACACGAGTTTATTCAAATAAGTCATGAATTTGCACATCACCTCTAAGTAGAAATGGATTGTCTTCCTCGTATTCCAATAGCATGGCTCGGGTTCTCCAGCTCACCAAGCCAAGCTGGTTGAAGCACGTTCCAGAAGACTCCAGGGATTCCAGGGACTCCAGATACTCCAGACAGAGGCAGCTGGACTGTCTGGATTGACGGCAAGTAGAGATGTCTCGAACTCTGAGGCCCGGGTTGAACCCCGGTGATCCAGGCGATGTTGTAGATAGTCATGTACAACCTCAGCCCAATGAGACTGAGAGGATTGATGTTCCCAAGGTCACTAGTAGCACTGAGTCCATGAACACCTTGGACGATCTACTTATAAGCAGAGTTCTTGATAATTGTACATCAAGACTTCCAACACTCCTAAAACGATATGAGTGGTATTAATAATTTAGAGTTCATCACTAGGAAAATCCTCGTCCCTGAATAACTTTTGGCAACGAAAAATACAAGTCCCTTCTTGTGAAATCATAGTTAAACTCAAAGTTCATTACTGGCGAAGGTGCAAGTCTTTGCCTAAACTCGAATGAAAACACAAGTCCATTCACTTGGAAGTTTGAATATATTTAAAGTTAATCACTGGTGAAATTCATAAAGTCTTTGAGTGACCACTGACGAAAACACAAGTCCTTCCACATAAATAAATTCACTGACGAAATTTATAAGTCTTTTAAACCAACACTGGCAAATGTACAAGTCTTTGAGTAAATGTAAGTGAAATCCTAACTTCGTTTAAAGCCGTTGGAAAGTTAAAGTTCATCACTAGCAATGTTAATCAATCACTGTCTATTAGAAGGATGAGTTCCTCAACAGTCGCAAATATTCCACGTAAATAATGCAAGTCCATTTCACGAACACTTAGAAAAATTCCAATCTCGAATACTCGTAAATAATACAAGTCCATTCAATGATCACGTAGAAAAGTTCTGGTCTCGAACACATGAAAATAATACAAGTCCATTCAGTGAGCACTTAGAAAAATTCCAGCTTCGAAGACGCGTAAATAATACAAGCCCATTTAGTGAACACTTAGAAAAGTTTCAGTCTCGAAGGCACGTAAATAATACAAGTCCATTCAATGAACACTTAGAAGAATTCTGGTCTCGAACCCATGTAAATAACACAAGTCCATTTCACAAACACTTAGAAAAATTCCAGCTTCGAAGACACGTAAATAATACAAGTCCAAACACTTAGAAAAGTTTCAGTCTCGAAGGCACGTAAATAATACAAGTCCATTTAGTTAACACTTGTAAATATTCTAAGTTCAATTACGAAGACTTAGAAAATTTTGTACAACACCCGAAGTCTTATGAGTCCACTTTATAGTACTTGGAAGAATCGTCTTCCCACACTTGTATAATGACAGAGTTCCACGATTATAGTAGCAGCAAGAGTGTCCCCGCTGACTACTCAGCTGAGACTGTCTGAATAGGCTACAGTAGGCCCTCCTTTTATTCAATCCGGGATGTCTACGTCATAATACGGTTTGATTGAATATCTCCCGAATCCCTCGATGGATTTGCTTGAAACTCGAGCATTGGGACGTTTAGGTGATCCCAAACAAGATGACATATCGCTCGATTCGCTAGCATCATTATTATAGAAATTTCAAAATTTTCTCCATCGAACTCTCTAGAACAAGTGACGTGGAATCCATAAAATACCAGTCAAGGCTGGTAACACGTGTTGAGACGAGCGGGCGGTCTAGCTAGCCCCTGTGGCTACGTCACAGCTCACAGTCGTCATACATTCGCTAGCTGGTCCTCGCTGCTGGTAAACAAACCAGGCGCGCTCGGAACATTACGCGTGGTAAATAAACGTAACTTATGCTCAAAAAATACTTATGTACAGGTCGTAACCGATACAGTATAGATGCCGACTTTGCTCGGGAGAGATGCCGCGAGTAAAATAATTAATGACAAAATCAAATTTAAGCCAATTTCTTCAACTTTAATATAACCGAACACTAGAACGTACTACAAGACAATTATATCCACATAATATAATCATTCAATGGAAAAAATCTATCTGATAATTTACAACATTAAAATCATATTTTAATTTCGATTTACTATAAATGTGCATGTGCAATGGATTCTTCACTGTGTTATATAAAACCCCACGGCACGTAACACCCTTGAAATGGCTCTGGCCTGCACAGCGACCGCTGCTCAGCCCGAAGACCAACTATCAGGGAGAGACGCCGCACCCTCCTGTTTTCATACCTCAAGGCTATCATGGCCCAAAATTAGCTTACTCTCAACTACAGTTATGTTTCTGACGTCTACTGTACTAAAAACGTCTGATTTAAGCATTTGAAGCCAACTTAATATACATTAAATTAACACACGCAAAAACTTTGTCAGGAGGAAACATGTACTCGCCTCATGATATCGGCTATAATTGGCGTAATATACGAGCAAATTTCGTCACACTCGCAGACAGTAGTTCTTCCTTAGAAACTGAAAAACCACACATATTGCCATCTAGCTGTAACGATGGGAACCTTTAGCTACAGTGTATGCGGCATCTCTACCGGGGCGGCATCTGTCCCGGATTTACCTTCTATAATTCCATTTAGGATGTGTGTTCTCCCAGAATGGCAGTATCGTGAGATTCAAGGAGCAGTAAAACTAATGCAGTGAGCTCGCAAATGCGAACAACAGTATTCTGTAAGAAGGAAGTCATCTCACGGACGAAACTATCTTTACATCGGTCTGTTTTCATACCAACTTTGCTTTACGGGAGTGAAAGCTGGGTGGACTCAGGATATCTTATTCATAAGACAGAAGTAACAGACATGAAAGTAGCGAGGATGATTGATGGTACAAACAGGTTGGGAACAATGGCAGGACGGTACCAGGAATGAGGAGATAGAAGATAATTTACACATGAACTCGATGAAGCTGTTCGCGTTAATCGGCTTCGGTGGTAGGGTCATGTGAGGTGAATGGAGCAGGATAGGTTACCTAGGAGAATACAGTAATATATTCTGTTTTGGTGGGGAAGAGAAGTAGAGGGAGACCAAGACGACGATGGTCAGAGTCAGTTTCTAACAATTTTTGAAGATAAGAAGTATAAAACTACACGAGACCACAGAACTAGTTACAAATAGAGGATTGTGACGACTGGTAGAGGCTTGAAGACTAAACGCTGAAAGGCATACCGTAACAGTCTATAAAGATGTATGTTATCACTACGACGACGACGACGACGACGACGACGATGATGATGATGATGATGATGATGATATGTCACATGTTCAATCTGGAATCTTTGGAAATACACCAGTGCATAACTGCCAATTCAACTAATCAAGTTAGTGCAGATCCTGCCTACACCGTAGTATCCACTGTGAAATGAACCGCCTTCTGCACTGGGCTGGTAGAAATAGAGAGATTGTAAGTATAATATGATGAGACGAGATCGTTGGTTACCGCGACCAAATGAACCACCGGCTACGGGCAATGTAAATATTGGCGGAGCGGGAGGTAGTTAAATTGAGGAACAGGAGGAAACGAGGTCACTTGCAGGAGAGATGGTGCGTCTGTGATGGAGATGAGACGGAGAAGTACAACAAAACAATGAGCCAATCTCGTGTAGTTAGCCAAGCTTTGAGCGAGATGTAACAGGACTGGATAATAGCTCCAGGCAGGAACAAAAAATTACTGGAAAAGAAATGATGAGGATCGCTGGGTGTTACGTGAGGAAGTAATGAAAGAGAAAATCTATGAATTTCTTACACCACAAGCTAACCAGATAATAACATCCAGCAAAATACCCCTTGCCCTTCATTTTAATTTAGAAATAGATTAAGCCTATATTTGTCCAGGTGGTGGTGATTACAGTTTTAAGAGGAAGTATTTACAACTAGGCAACAATCCTCTATGTAACACTAATCAGAGAGAAAAAATGGAAGGGATCCGGCACTTCGGAAAATGAAGATATCGGCCAAAGAAAGACAACGGCCAAGAAGGACGTGAAAATGAAAGACTCCCTAGACCTCGAATGCTCTAATACCGTCGGGGTCGGAAAAGAACAGGAGTTGAGCAAGGCAGCTCGGATAGGAGAGATGACAGTGAGGAGCCTGACACAAGTACGTGGAAGCAAACCACGACTCAGGTAAGGGTCCCGTGGTCGCCAACCAACGCACCGAAGTTCATAGGTATTCGCACTTTCCCACTTGATAGCAGTTATACGGTACATTTTTAACATCACCAAAACATTCGGTGGTATGCAGAGAAACAAAAGTGATAGTACCCATCACAAAGGGTACTTTTTGCGTCAGTAGTATACACTGAAGCAACTGCGCGTGTTCGTAGAACACAGATAAATACTTACACAAGACACATCTCCTTCTCCGACTTGACCACCTGGTGAGTTTGTTTGCTCCCGGATTTCACTCCTCTTGAATTGGGTGCTTGCTTCGAGTTGAAAAGTGACCAGTACTCCCTGATGCTAGATAAGACATTACTAAGAATATCCCTACAAAAGCTTTGAACTCTTTAACACTTACTGAAAATGACCGTCCCTTTGGAGTAATGTACAATTCACTTTTTTCTCTTACCATAACAAGGAGTTCAGGGGCTGCCTGGCCGAGGCGGTAAAGGCGTGCTCGGTTCGCCCGGAAGGGCGTGGGTTCGAATCCCCGTCAGAAAGTCGTAAAATTTACAAAACGAGATTTGCACTTCCGGAGGTGTACATGACCCTGAGGTTCACTCAGCCTAGACCAAAAATGAGTACCAGGTTTATTCCTGGGACAAAGGCGGCCGGGCGTAGAGCTAACCACTCTACCCCCATCAAGTGCCGAAGTTGTGGATAGTGGAAGCCTTTACCTTCCATCCCTCCAAGGGCCTTCATGGCCTGCACGGAGATGACTTTGCTATAACAAGGAGTTCACCAAACGAAACTTTTTCAAAATCAGAAGAAAAAAAGAAATTAGTCGAGTTACAGTCAGTCTTCACATCCTATAACACTGGCTGGTGTCAACGCTTTTTTTTTCAAAGGAACTCACCATTGTCAATCTGCCGTTTCTGCTTCTTGTGTATAAAACTGGATGTCTGGTCTTCACTGGTGTGGCCGATGTACCGTAATTTCGACTGGGAGGTTTGATTTCTACATTTTCCTTGACAGCATACACGTCCTCCTCCAAGAAGCCCAAGTCTTCTAGATCAGGGGTCTTCATATGGCGGAATCTTGTCCCGATTCGGACCCCGATACTTTTTTCCCAGACCTGCACGGTTTATTCGATGTCAAGAGTAAGAAATCGATTAAACCATTAAAAATATTTTAGTGAGTAATGTGCGACGTATACACCCTCTGGCCTACAACAATATTTGCTCCGTAGATGACAGTGAGTGTATACTTGGTTCTTCTCTAGCCTGCAGCCTCTTCCCTGTTTCAGTTAGCAGTTAGCGTTATCTTTGAATTCGTGTGTGGAACAAGCAACAGCTGACTTAGATCTCTTTATTCAAGACTCGAAGGAAGAAATAACACATTCTCCAAACTTCCTTCGGTGTCTTGAAATGAAGATTGGTTGCGAAAATTTTCAGACAGTTTGTACCAACTGAAGAGAGAATTTGACGGACGATACATGCATTTCAACAAAATGGAAGACTTTTTCAGGCTGTGGAAAAACCATTCTCAAGGAGAATAATGTACTAAAGCAACTGAATTGTTAAACTTCGACACGGCAGAATCACAGATGGAAATGCTGCAGCTGCAGATGACAGAAGAAAGGACAGGGAAAGTTGATGTGTGGTTTTGGATCTCCCTTGATGGAGATTCTTGTGTAACTTTTCGAATTTTGAGCTGGCAATGTTTGGGTCAGTATATGTGTTTGAAAGTATGTTTTCCAATGGGAATTTTGTGAAAAATAATTTCAGATCCAGAATTACTAATGAACATGTGAGGACTGCTTAACGATAGCTGGAACTTCATGTTATTTAATGTATTATATCTACTGCTGGAAACTTAAAAATTGCAGGGAAATGCAGTGTTAATTGATACTAATCTGCAGTGTATTTACATGTTTCTGTAATTATTATACGGAGCAAGCAATCACCGTAAGCAATACCAGCACCTGTCATACTCAACCAAATATTTGGGCCCTAGAGTCCCCTTTATTGAAATATTATCATCAATTCGGACCCCAGGGAATCACTTTTTTTTTCTTTTTACAATTTTCTTTACGTCCAACCTACACAGATAGGTCTTATGGCGACGATGGGATAGGAAAAGCCTAGGAGTGAGAAGGAAGCGGCCTTGGCCTTAATTAAGGTACAGCCCGAGCATTTGCCTGGTGTGTAGATCTTCAAGGCTTCCGACAGTGGGGTTCGTACCCACTATCTCCCGGATGCAAGCTCACAGCTACGCGCTCCTAACCGCACGGCCAATTCACACCCCAGGGAAATATAATTGAAGATCCCCGTTCTAGATCAAGAAGCAGGCCATTTTCATCACCTCTTGAATTAGCAAAGAGATAATGATCTATTTTTAATCTTCCCTTTCTGGAATATACTTAAATAGAAGAAGGTAAAAGAAACCATAAAAAACATTCCAGACTATTTTTAAAAATACATCTAGCACTTAACCGATATAATATCACGCACTCACCTTTGTAAAAAAGATTAACTAACGCAGTGTTCGGTGGCGGTTTCATATAAAACAAGATCTAAACCAGCAATAAACGCTTGAAAATTCGTTGCAACGTACAGTTCTTAGCGAACCTCCGTGGCTCAGGCGGCAGCGCGCCGGCCTTTCACCGCTGGGTTCCGTGGTTCAAATCCTGGTCACTTCATATGAGATTTATGCTGGACAAAGCAGAGATGGAGCAGGTTTTTCTCCGGGTATTCCGGTTTTTCCTGCCATCTTTCATTCCAGCATCACTCTCCAATATCATTTCATTTCATTTCATCCATCAGTCATTAAACATTGCCTCAGAGGAGTGCGACAGGTTTTGGCAGGCAGCGCAATTCATATTGTACCGGGAAATAGTTATAGGGCCAGAATATGGGAAGGATCTCAGGTAGTGTGCGGTTGCGATTGGAGTCGGTACAGAGAAGGATGATTTCGCAGGGCGAATAATAGATGGTAATTAAAAATCTTGACAATATTTATTGATAATCTCAAGTAAATCACCCTGCTTCTCTTCATCACAATCAAATTTCCAATTGATCTCTTCAGAATGCAGTTAAGTAAATGAAATATGTGCGCTGTTATAATCCAATACATCCACTCGATGTTAATAACGTTCAGAATAAATATCAGTTTTCTAAAATCTCAATACACCCTAAAGTTCATCTAGGATCTCTCATATAAACTCAATTTCAAAATGACACTCTGTTAATAGAACTTCATTCAACCACTTCTTGATTTACCAATATTTTTTAAACTGCAAATTAATTCCATCACTTGTAGTGAAAACCTAAAGTCTTTCTAAAATTATTAAACAAAATATTGACTGACACTTCCTTTGGCAAATTAAATATTTTCAATCACTTGAAATTACTTACGCATAAGTGCCGGCCCCGTCGTGTAGGGGTAGTGTGTCTACCTCTTACCCGGAGGATCCGGGTTCGATTCCCGGCCAGATCCGGGATTTTTACCTGGACCTGAGGGCTGGTTCGAGGTCCACTCAGCCTACGTGATTAGAATTGAGGAGCTACCTGACGGTGAGATAGCGGTCCCGGTCTAGAAAGCCAAGAATAACGGCAGAGAGGATTCCCCATGCTAACCACACGACACCTCGAAATCCGCACGCCTTCGGGCTGAGCAGCGGTCGCTTGGTAGGCCAAGGCCCTTCAAGGGCTGTAGTGCCATTGGGTTTGGTTTGGTTTGGTTTGGTTTGGTTTGGTTTGGTTTGGTTTGGTTTGGTTTGGTTTGGTTTGGTTTGGTTTGGTTTGGTTTGGTTTGGTTTGGTGCATAAGTAGGTCCCTCTTATTGTAGTATTTTTCCCTCTTTGAGTCGTTTTCTTCCTCAGATACTTTCAGTGGTAACTTCAGCCAGAATCTTGACATGTTCAGTATATACTGCAGGTGCGGGCGGTGGAGGTAAATTCAAAATATACGAAAATTTTCTTGTTTCACTTCGCCCACAACCATTGAATCGTATCCCATACACAATTCTTCTATTAATTTCAGGAATGTGACCAATTCTCCTTAATGTACACTGAGGTTCAGACTGAAAATCATTACTACTACACACCAAACTAACAAAAAAAAAAAGCCCAATTTGTTTACAGAAGTTTTTCAGAGATATTGATCCACATTTCATACAGACAGGACATACCAGCAAAGATAACAATTTTTCTACACATTCCACACTAAATATAATGTTAAAACTACCTTGAGAATCACCACAATTACTGCCATAATGCGAAATGGAAAGTTTTTGACTCAGAAGCACTACTGACATTTGGAAGTTTATTTTTATTGTTCTCATTTTGGACTACTTTCTCAATAATATTTTGTTTATTCATTGTATTCTTATTTCCATAGCAACGGCGCTTTCTTTTATAGCCACTATGTCTATTACTACCCATTATTCACTTAGCAGAAGTTAGTTACCCGATATAAACACAAATAACACAGCACATGGCATTCATAGTTGGATTGCACAGCATTTATGCAAGATTCAACATTCCTTCTCCAGAGATATATCATATGACAACCAATACTATCTTTTGGTTCACAAAGGTACTACATGGGGAAACACCAGTGAAATGTATTGAAATGTAATTATGTAGAAAAATCTGTTCGAGTATGGAAAGCTAGTGAATGTTAGCACCTGACCACGCCCCCAGAGCAGAGAAATCATGAACGCAGTGGTCCATTTAAATGCAATTTACGGCCTTTCTGTATGTCTCAGGTCAATGATACTTACATATTTGGAAACTAGAAATTCCAGGCTTTCATTTGGCATCAAAATCCAAATATTGATTATTTTGACCTAAATCGCAGTTTCAAACGTGAATACATACCTTATATCACCTGTATTCTGCTCATAAGAATGGATGAAGTACGGCTCTGCAGCTTGGTGACAGGAACTTCCGCAGCGAACAGCCTGAACTCGAACTCAGCACCAGCAGCGTACCACGTTCCATCCCACGACGACACCAACCACGTTTAATCCCTCGTAGATACCACGATTAATCCCTCACTGGATACCACGAATGTTCCTCGAAGACACCACGAATAATCCCACGCTGGATATTTGACGCCTTGCTTCCCTCTCTTGCTGTCTTCCTCACACTTACACGGAGTAGTAGAGACGAGAACATTCCCTCGGATAGCTGTTCCTTATGGCACAACTCAGCCGTTCTTTCATGATTAAAGATTGTATAGCCTGATGTGCCAGGGCCTATGCCTTCCTGGTACAATATCCTCCTGACCCGGTCGAATGACTGGAAACAGGCTGTGGATTTTTCACAGAGTTATAAGCGCTTGTTGACATTCATTGACACTCAAAACCTGGGCTATTGACTCACTGGTAGTTCCGATTGTTACAACTCGACTCCGCATGTTGCTAAAAGTTTTTCCTATTTTTCCACCTCGTAGTGAGCTCTTTAAACACACAAAGTCCGGCCCCGCGGTGTAGGGGGCATCGCATCCGCCTGTCACCCGATGGCCCCGGATTCGATTCCCGGCAGGGTCAGGGGTTTTTAATTGTAAATTATTAATATCCCTGGTCTGGGGACTGGGTGTTTGTGTTTTCCATAACGTTCCTTTCCTCACATTCAACACTCTACACTTCCACAATTCCAATTACACGCAGGTTCATATCATATGGTGCAAAGTAGGGGCAAAAGATCGCTAGAGGTCGACACCCCGAACAAATAGCATTAAATAAAAACACGCATAAAAAGGTTTAATATCCTCCCCGTGTGTCAATTAATTATGTGCTGTCGGCGGATGTAGAGTGGGCCTCGGACCACAATTGGCCATGGCTGGTCCGTGACCCGACAGTCTGCACTTCGACCGGCCAACCGAGCGAGGTTGGCCACGGCTGTACCTTGGCTCTACGCCTCTCTATTCGGGAGACAGAGGGGAGTTCGTCCCTATCGTCGGCTGCCCTGAGAATGGCTTTCCCATTCACCTGCACTAAGGCGAATGCCGGGACAGTTCCTAGTATAGGCCACGGCCGCCAACTCTCTCGCCTTCCCCGCACATCTCCTTCTTCGATACAAATATCCTAGCCTGAGAGACGGCGTCCCTTCAAGGGAGGAATAAAAATATTTAGTAGTAGTTTAACTATGCTGATATTTTGGCCTGTCATATGCAGATCAGAAAGATGACCCTTTGGTTTGTAAACATATTCACAACTACACGTACCCAAACCCACTGGCAGAACGCCACGCTCAAATGGGAGATAGTTTTCAGTCGAAGTTGTAGCACTAGTTTGGTAGCATTAAAGGTGTGTTATACGCAGTGTAGAGAGCATCTAAGATGGCACGACGTTCAGTGTCGACATTATGCCAAGAAGGATGGTCAACAAGGGCAGTTGCTCGAAGTGTGGGCCGTAATCAAAGTGATATGGTTCGACCGCGGAAAAGGTACAGAGAGACAGGAACTGTTGATGACTTGCCTCGCACAGGTTGTTCGAGTGCTACGACCGCAGTCGATGACAATTACTTTCGAATTTCAGCTCGGAGGGACCCTGAATGCAATGATGAATAACAATTTCCGGGCAGCCATAGGTTACCGTGTTTCAACTCAGACTGTGATGAACAGGTTGCACGAGGCACAGCTTCACTGTCGACGCCCATGGCGAGGCCCAGCTCTCAAACCTGACTTTGGACATCTTAGAGCGCGGCACTGATTGGTCAAAATTATGATGAAGGATCTTTTAAGAATATGCATAAAGGCCCTTTTACTAAAAGTGTCGCATAAGCCTTGTTTCTGACAACGTATTTGGAGGCAGTTCGGTCAGAGTACACGTCTCAGACACACTGTCCAGCAGGTGCAACAAGGTGGTGGTCCCCTGATGCTTTGGGGCGATATTGTGTGGGGCTACTGTACGCCACTCCCAGACGTGCAGGGCAAAGTCACAGCTATACGATACACGGACGACATCCGCCGACCCATAGTGACACCATATCACCAGCATCTTGGAGGAGAATTTGTCTTAACAGACAATAATGCGCGCATCGACCGTGCGGTGCGGTTCTCGTTAATGACTTCCTTCATGATCACGAAACCGCTCGACTAGAGTAGCCGCCGTGTTATCCGGATATGAACCCTATCGACAAGGTCTGGGATAAATGAAAGAAGGTTATTTATGCATGTCACGACCCACCAAACACTCCGCGAGATCTACGCCGAATCATCATGGACCAACATTACGTTGATGAACTAGTGGACAGTATGCCAAGACGAATTCTGGCATTCATCAATGCAAATGAACCTGTCACCCGGTATTACAGGTAGGGGTGTGTACTGTATTCGGTAACTCAAATTCAGAAAGAAAAGCCGTATTGTTTTACAGGCTCTCATTCGTTGTTTTGTTTAGCGATAAACAACGTTGATATGGTACCTCCGTATTCTGTTCTGTTCTGTTCTTCCTTCCTTCCTTCCTTCCTTCCTTCCTTCCTTCCTTCCTTCCTTCCTTCCTTTCTTTCTTTCTTTCGTTAAGAGTCAGGAACTCTCAGGTCTGAGGTGGGGCAAAACATTTTTGATTGTACAGTCGGAAACAAAAGTCTACCTACACCATAACATTTCATGTAAATATAAACAAAACTGAACTTTTACTTATCTCCACTTATAAAACAAAATGATAGACTTGCAGATACATTTTGGCATTATTAACTAAATGCAGAACTAAAGGCAAGATATCGTTCATTTCTGAAACGGAGAAAAAGCTAGAAACACAAGTGAACCTACACTCGCAACTTTTCACTCTCACATTAGGTTCAGTACTTTTGCAGACATCACAGTTTCCGAACGCCGGACCATCAATTTCACTAGGTTTCTTGTGACTTCTGGTGAAATTTTACTCCATTCTGTTTGTATGACAAGTTTCAAATCGTCCTTCCTCTTAATGGAATATTTCCTAATCCCCCTATCGATTTCTTCTCAAAAGTGTTCAATGGGGATAGTGTCGGGGGCCTGTGGAGATGAATGGTATTGTTTGGGAACATTGTAAAGCAGCCATTCTTTCACTATTATAACGGTATGTTTAGAGTCGTTGTCTTGTTGAAAGACCAAGTCATTTCCTAATCCCAGTTTTTCAGCAAACTGTTTATACATTTTATTTTCAATAAGTCCGACTCGTTGGCTGAATGGTCAGCGTACTGGACTTTGGTTCAGAGAGTCCCGGGTTCGATTCCCGGTCGGGTCGGGGATTTTAACCTTCATTGGTTAATTCCAGTGGCTCGGGGGCTGGGTGTTTGTGCTGTCCCCAACATCCCTGCAACTCACACACACCACACATAACACTATCCTCCACCACAATAACACGCAGTTACCTACACATGGCAGATGCCGCCCACCCTCATCGGAGGGTCTGCCTTACAAGGGCTGCACACGGCTGGAAATAGCCACACGAAATTATTATATATTTTCAATAAACACTAAATTTCTTACCCCAGCACTGGAAATGAAACCCTAAACAAGAACGTTCCTACCTCATATTTCACTGACGGAACAAGATTTTTCGTCTGGAGGCTTTCATTACGTTTTCTCCAAACTTCATGCCTTCCATCACACTGAAATAAATTAAACTTACTCTCGTCTGTGAAGGGAACGTTATTTCAATAACTGGAGTACTTATCTTTGTGCAATTTTGCAAATTCTAGTCGCTTTTTCTCATTAACGGAACTATAATAATATAATTTCGTATGTCTATTTCTAGCCGGGTGCAGCCCTTGTAAAGCAGACCCTCCGATGAGGGTGGACGGCATCTGCCATGTGTAGGTAACTGCGTATTGTTGTGGTGGAGGATAGTGTTGTGTGTGGTGTGTGAGTTGCAGGGATGTTGGGGACAGCACAAACACCCAGCCCCCGAGCCATTGGAATTAACCAGTGAAGGTTAAAATCCTCGACCCGGCCGGGAATCGAACGCAGGACCCTCTGAGCCGAAGGCCAGTACGCTGACCATTCAGCCAACGAGTCGGACTTCAACGGCACTAATGTAAGGTTTCTTTCTTGCTGATCTGTTTCGAAAACCAGCACATTTTAATGTTCGTATTGTAATGGGAGGGACAGTTTTTCCACTGCCCTCTGCGATATCCACTGCTAATTCAGTATCTGTGCTTTTAGGTGAAGAACTGATTGTTCTAATGATGTGTCGTTTATCTTTAACAGAGAGTTTTGGAAGTCTACCACTTCTGAGTTGATTGAGTACACTACCTCGTACCTTATGATTTCTAATAACTGCCTGAACACTTCAATGGCTTCTTTTCAGTCTCGTCGCCAATTCTTCGCAATGAAAGCCCTTCTGCATGAAGTTTAATTATAAGTTCTTTCTGTGGAGTTGGTATTTCAGTTCTTTTGGAACGCATTTGTGAATAAAACTTCCAGCTCAATTACACAGTTGTAGAATAAACCTTAATACAGAACTCGGACGGTACCTGTGACTGACTCTTTAAGAGTATGTTGACCTTTGTACCTTGCTCAGTACGACTCATAGGGTTGTGTGTGTTTACAGCGCATGCTCTTAGTATAAGGGCAGATGTATTCACTAGGGCCCGGATTTTTATGCAGTAACCGCTTAGATTGCAAACTAATTTGGTTAGTAGGAAGTGTCGGCCACCCGCTCCTCCATAATGTAGTAAGAGTAACATAAATTATAGGGGTTTTGATGGGCCGTACCCCTATTGTTTATGCAAACCCCGTAGCATAGTCGTTGTGAAGGTAGACTATACCTGTTACTCGCTTCAGGAAGTTTGCATTCTAACCTATTACTGCATAAACATCTGGGCCCTAGATTCACTGTCTGGGATGACATCACAGGCGCTTGTATCAAAACAATCCACATTCAGTAAGGGTTTTCCAAGAAATTATGGAATAATGGAATACTTTTTGGTTCTGACTGTATATGTGAGGTTCCGTGTCTTCTCTAGTTCTGCCCTTACCGACATTTGTGTTACGCATGACCCATTATTTTTATTGAATCGGTATGGATATCAGATTAACGATACTATTCCATTTAGTGATCATACATCGTCTGCAAAGTATGTACTTACAATTTCCGCTGCAATTTTGAAAAAATGCAGAGGTCTGAAATATATCAAAATTTGTTTACTTACGTAAAATTCAAAATTCATACGTTCAATGCTTTTAACTCATTAGAGAGCACACATATTACAAGTATTGCATTATTTTCCTGACTAGCCATTCCTATAGCATATTAATATGCACATAACTCACATCTAACGTAACATTACTTTTGCTTGGGTCACGGGTGACCCACATGTCCTGAAAAGGTTGAAAGCCAGAAAAACAAACTGTATAAATACGATACGACGAAGAATGAAAGATAAAATAACGTAAGACCAAAACCTGGTTGGACCTTGAAGTCGCACCATCGTAGATGATGATCATGATGATGATGATGATGATGATGATGATGATGCAATAATCTGTTTCTTTTTACACTGCTGTTCCTACACCCTCACAGGGTCGTGGTTGGTATCTTCTGTGTTGTGCATGTATATTTAATGTTATTTGCTTTACGTCCCACTAACTACTTTTACGGTTTTCGGAGACACCGAGGTGCCGGAATTTAGTCCGCAGGAGTTCTTTTACCTTCCAGTAAATCTACCAACACGAGGCTGTCGTATTTGAGCACCTTCGATACCACCGGACTGAGCCAGGATCGAACCTGCCAAGTTGGGGTCAGAAGGCCAGCGCCTCAACCGTCTGAGCCACTCAGCCCGACGCATGTATATTTAGCTCAGTTTTACGGCCGGTTGTCCTTCGTAACTCCAACCCAATGTGGAGGGATTATCATGTTTCTGCAATACTTGGGAATGTTGTGTTTCGTGAGAAAATACCAGGAAAGTATTAAGATAACCACAAAGATCTAGTTCTCGAACTAGGTCACTTGACCAGATGTGGTCAGGAATCGAATCCAAGACCCCTGAACTGAATGCTTACCATTCAGCCAAGAAGCTGTATGATAATAATAATAATAATAATAATAATAATAATAATAATAATAATAATAATAATAATAATAATTCCCTGGTATATTAACGCCAAGAAACACCTCGAAGAAATGAGCCTACGACCAGTTGAAGCGCACAAACGAGACCTTTTCAGAACAAGCATCGTGACTTTTGGGACTTTCCGGGTTGAGAAATGGACAACTGGTGCAAAATGGTCGGATGAATGCCGTGCTTGACACAGCAATCTACAGAGAAATCTACTGGATCAGTAGAAAATGGAATAAACGTCAGAATGTAGCCTACAACGAAATTTATCGGTGTCCCTAATTGGCCGATTAGCGAATTATAAATGAGTAAATAAATAAATAAAAACTTTTAACATTTCTCAATTTATTGGCGTCAGCAATTGATATGAATGTGGCCCAGTTTGACATTATTATTATTATTATTATTATTATTATTATTATTATTATTATTATTATTATTATTATTATTACTTTTTACAATTGCCTTTACGTCGCACCGACACACATAGGTCTTATGCCGACGATGGGACATGGGAAGGAAGCAGCCGTGGCCTTAATTAAGGTACAGCCCCAGCATTCGCCTGGTGTGAAAATGGATAACCACGGAAAACCATCTGCAGGGCTGCCGACAGTGGAGTTCGAACCCACTATCTCCCGAATGCAAGCTCACAGTTGCGCGCCGCTACCCGCACCGCCAACTCGCCCGGTCCAGTTTTACGTCTGGATGTAATTCCTGACCCCCTAAATCGAGGGGTGTATTCACTACTGAATATTTCTGTACTGTGTATGTGAAGAGAAATGTACTATGACGAATACAAATATCCAGCTCCCGAACCAGAGGAATTAACCATATGCGGTTAAAAATCCTCGGTCCGGCCGGGAATCGAACCCGGTGTCTTCTGGAGCTAAGACCAGTCCGTTGACCATTCAGCCAAGGAGCGGGACTAAACTTTCTTCAGCTTATCCCAGTTATTTATGGGGTCGCTGGAGCCAATGAGGCACATTTTTATTTTGGTCCAAGGTTTAATGGCGGATGCCCTTCCTGACACCACATGAATTCTGAGATGATAATCTTAATCCAGGATCGACAAGAATTCGAACCTCAGCCCTCCGAATGGGAACGCAGCAGCTAAGCCGCTGAGATAATCAAGCTCTCAATAATAATAATAATAATAATAATAATAATAATAATAATAATAATAATAATAATAATAATAATTCCATTCAAAAGAAGAAGAAGAAGATGGACATTTTACCCTGAAAACATGTTCCCTGCCGACTCAGTCATTCTAATGGCAAAGGGATCTCGCATTTAAGGAACATTCAGTGCCAACCGTCAGAAGGCAAGCGCTTTAAATGGCTGTCCTATACGGTCGGTCAACAGTATGGGATATCAGGTTACGGTAAAAAAAAAAATCCTATGAGTAACATTCAATAACAAACAGGCATACTAAACCTAGAGTCAACAAAGGTAGCACAACCCTTTCATTTACAACATTCATTCTTCCAGTTAAAGACCAGGTAGACCACAATTTTAACAAAAATGGCACCTAGTGAGTTTAGAATTGTTTTTAAATTTAATCTAATTGACCTTTGTTGTAACAACAGTTGGTCATCCTCCATGTACAATGAACACCCACAGCACACATACAACAAGAGGAAGTGACAGCGCAAAGTACTTATAAGAAATAAAAACCAAATCGTCCACATTTATCATGTATATAAAACAACACTGAATCTCTCTTCCGGGAGGAGAGGGGAGAACAAAGAAAACAAATTCTTATAGCCGTGGTTCTCAAACAGTCCATCACAGCATTGAGAACTGAATTGTTTTCACCACTTTACAAAATTAGAATCTTTTGTTATTATTCAACACAGCAACCATTGCAGATGGAGCACGACCACATAGACGTCGCACCATTTGACCTTTTCCATGCCATTTACGAGCCTCTCACTCAATTGCTCCTGCTTATAACGCGTCTTGCATTGTCTCCTAACTTAACACCAGTCTAAAAAGAGACTTAATGGTACATTTCCGTGCTAGAACTTTTGTGGAAAGTGGATTCTGACAGCAGAAGTAATTCATCTGACATATCTTCTTAACTCCATTGTCTTCTATCGCTATTGAAGAGCGGGATGATGTATAGCTGGCACTCCGTAATACATGACGGAAGTGTGCCTTGAACTTTGTAAATGTTACATGATTTTGGCAGAGGAAGTACTGGTTTCACCTATTAACGTACACTTTACCTTTGCTACAAAACTGACAAAATGTCAGCGATGTCACGGAGAATGAATCTTATGACCGACAACGCTAAAGGTCAGCACTTAATTAAGTTCACATCATCGTCTCTAATATCGCTAGTTGGCTCTATTAACCCTTCTCTCGCTATTGAATCTCTTTAATGGCACATAAGATTGATACTGCACCACTCGAGAACCTTTACTTTTCACCCAGTACCTACTGTACCTGGAGAGATTTTCTTGCATGGATTTCCGAGCTTCCAATTAAATAACCCCATGGCACTACAGCCCTTGAAGGGCCTTGGCCTACCAAGCGACCGCTGTTCAGCCCGAAGGCCTGCAGATTGCGAGGTGTCGTCTGGTCAGCACGACGACTCCTCTCGGCCGTTATCCTTGGCTTTCTAGACCGGGGCCGCTATCTCACCGTCAGATAATTCCTCAATTCTAATCACGTAAGCTGAGTGGACCTTGAACCAGCCCTCAGGTCCAGGTAAAAATCCCTGACCTTGCCGGGAATCGAACCCGGGGCCTCCGAGTAAGAGGCAGGTACGCTACGCTTACACCGCGGGGCCGGATCGATTTCCGAGCTTCACTATTTTAAAATGTGAGTGACCTCGTTATTCAATACCAATTTCTTTATATATGAGGATTTTTTTTTTTTTTACAAATTTAGCCTCAAACTTCGCTACTCAAAACATTTATGCAAAAGTACAGAGAAGATCACGGAAGAGGTCCGATCCTTCGAAAAAGAAAGTATCATCAAAAGAAAAAGAAGTGCCACGAAGAGCATGAAAATGAAAGACTCTCACGGCTTCGCAAACCAACTAATATAGCGATTGAAAGAGAGCAAGACTTGATCAAAGAACGTCGGGTAGGAAAGTGAGGAAGCTGGTACAAGCAAGTGGAAGTAATTCCTGGCTCAGCTAGGGTTCCATGATCGCCATCTCATGCTCCGAAGTTGACAGTCCCTAGAGTTACACCTTTTAGTCGTCTCTCCCGACAGACAGGAAATACTATCGATTTTTTTTTTTTTTTTTTTTTTGCTAGTTGTTTTACGTCGCACCGACACAGATAGGTCTTACGGCAACGATGGGACAGGAAAGGGATAGGAGTGGGAAGGAAGCGGCCGTGACCTTAATTAAGGTACAGCACCAGCATTTGCCTGGTGTGAAAATGGGAAACCACGGTAAACCATTTTCAGGGCTGCCGACAGTGGGGTTTGAACCTACTATCTCCCGAATACTGGATACTGGCCGCACTTAAGCGACTGCAGCTATCGAGCTCGGTAACTATCGATTTAATCTACCGCCCCAGTGTATGAAAAGGAAATCAAAGCAGGAAGGGGCAGGAAGCTGCAGAATGAAAATATGAAAGGAAAGATAGGGAAGACCACGAGAGGGATGAAAATGAAGGACAGCTAATGTCTCGTAAACCTAACATCGTCTGGATCAGCAGAGAACAAGAGTTGACAAATGGAGGTCAGACAGAAAAAAATAAAAGGAGCCTCAGAAGTACAATGTACAAACTTATAACCAAACACAGTCCGACTCCATTGCTAAATGGTTAGCGTGTTGGCCTTTGGTCAAAGGAGTCCCGGGTTCGATTCCCGGCAGGGTCTGGAATTTAAACCATAATTGGTTAATTTCGCTGGCACGTGGGCTGGGTGTATGTGTCGTCTACATCACCATTTCATCCTCATCACGACGCGCAGGTCGCCAACGGACGTCCTGCACCTGGCGAGCCGAACATGTCCTCGGACACTCCCGGCACTAAAAGTCATACGCCGATTCATTTAATTTTTAGCAAACAACAACGACTAAATGTATTTGGTACATAAAGAATCCTAATCATAGGTAATAAATTTCATATTAATCTGTATTGAAGAGCAATATAGTGTTAAATCAAAGCTAAAGGGTTCCACCTATTCAATACTATTTGTTGTACCGGTAACCTTAAATATGTAACTGCTAAACGATATTATCTTTCGAATTGGAGTTGTTGATGTCAATGGAAAGCTCTCAGCGCGCTCTACATAGCTGCGAAATGTTCCATTTACAAACGCTAATAAAACGGTTTGAAATGACCTTAAATATGTTTGGTAGTGTTAAAGAAGATGATTTACTATTCCACACACGACCCTTAAGAATGTATTCGTCGTCATCATCATCATCATCATCATCATCTGTTTACCCTCCAGGTTCGGCTTTCCCTCGGACTCAGCGAGGGATCCCACCTCTACCGCCTCAAGGGCAGTGTCATGGAGCTTCAGACTATTGGACGGGGGATACAACTGGGGAGAATGACCAGTACCTCGCCCAGGCGGCCTCACCTGCTATGCTGAACAGGGGCCTTGTGGAGGGATGGGAAGATTGGAAGGGACAGACAAGGAAGAGGGAAGGAAGCGGCCGTGGCCTTAAGTTAGGTACCATCCCGGCATTCGCCTGGAGGAGAAGTAAAAATGTATTCGTACTTAATAAAAATGTTTCAGATTTTTCGCAAATGTTTGTGCCTTTTGTCGAATAATATGATCTTCTTTAATCTCTCTACCGACAATTTTTAAATTTGAAGAGGCAATTTTTGGTCTCTTTTAAGTTCACTGCACCATATTTAGGTGATAATTTGAGGGGAAGGTATACGTCTCTCAAATTCAAACAATAATAAATATTTTACTAGGATTTTGGTTCAGTGTTTTATTTCTAAATTCTTTAATAAAAATGTATTTATTTATTATTATTTATTTCTATTTGCTTTACGTCGCACCGACACAGATATGTCTTATGGCGACGATGGGATGTGAAAGGCCTAGGAAGTGGAAGGAAGCGGCCGTGGCCTTAATTAAGGTACAGCCCCGGCATTTGCCTGGTGTGAAAATGGGAAACCACGTAAAACTATCTTCAGGGCTGCCGACAGTGGGGCTCGAACCCACGATCTCCCGATTACTGGATACTGGCCGCACTTAAGCGACTGCAGCTATCGAGCTCGGTTAATAAAAATTTGGCCAATACCCACTCAGTAATGAAATTTTGGAAGCTGTGATCAAAGGCATTCGTTATAAATACTCATACAATGAAACAATTAATGGCCAAGTACTGCAGACTGAAAATATATAAACACGTATACACTGCGGTATAATCCATGTTATAGTTAGACTAGCATACACCGGAGGTCTTAACAGTATTTGAGGAGAACAGGTCCCCCTACTAAGGCTGTTCATTTTCTGTCCCAGATAATTCCATGTGTATAAGAACGGTACGTGTTATAAATAGCTGAAGTAAAGTACGTTATGTGCTCTATTCCTTAAACCTCTAACGACTGCTCCATGTGCATTAAACCACACAACGTGTGTGCACTCGACGGTCTACAATCTGAGAAACGTGGTTCAACCCACAGAGCACATTAGATATCTTACTTCAATCAATCAAAATGCCTATCTTGTTCTTATCCACATGCAGTTATCGGGCACAGAAACCGAACAGCAGAAGTATGGGAAAGAGGAGGGGATTTAAGCTGTTCTCCCCTGACTAATTTTACCTACTTTTATTACAGGTGTATGTCAATCTATTATCACATTCAAGAAAAACTCAGTTGAGATGAAGTTGTACTATTTCCATATAATAATGGGAGAGTTCGTAGAACTATAGAATAACCGGGCGAGTTAGCCGTGCGCGTAGAGGCGCGCGGCTGTGAGCTTGCATCCGGGAGATAGTAGGTTCGAATCCCACTATCGGCAGCCCTGAAGATGGTTTTCCGTGGTTTCCCATTTTCACACCAGGCAAATGCTGGGGCTGTACCTTAATTAAGGCCACGGCCGCTTCCTTCCAACTCCTAGGCCTTTCCTATCCCATCGTCGCCATAAGACCTATCTGTATCGGTGCGATGTAAAGCCCCTAGCAAAAAAAAAAAGAACTATAGAATCAGTATTTTCTTATTATTCTCCTTGTTATTATTTTTCTTCTTTGCTTTTCCCACAGTGGAGGGGTGTCGGGCGCGAAATGTATTGCAATGCAGATCTGGCCCTGTTTTGCGGCCGGATGACCCTCCTGATGTATTGTATGTACTATTACACACGTGTGTTGTGTTATGTTGTGTTAATACGACGAGGAATCTGTTGGTACAAACACAAACAACCAATCCCAGAGTCCTAGAAATTAACCATACACAGTGACAATCTCCACATCACTGGAAATCGAACTCGGAGCCCTCTGAAACGAAGGCCAGTAGGTTGTATATTCAGTCAAGTATCAAAACCTTGCTTATGTCGGTTCTCAGTTAAAGCAATTGAAGCGAAAAATGTGTCTCAAAACAAGCCCAATCAGCACAATTCAGCTGTGCATCAGCTCAACAGGTTATGAACTTATGGAATCAAAATGTTAAAAGTGAAAGACTTTCAATCCACGGATCCGCAAAATATGTGCGTGCCGTATCTCTTTTGGGAATCGTGCACAACTTGTGCTCTTGTACTGTGTATAGTCGTCACCCCATTTATGGCCTACAGCGCCACAAAGCAAGAGGATGACACTGTATTTAAGTAAAAGACAAAGTCAGCCGTCGAAAATAGAACAAACAATTCATTTTTAGAATGCATTCAATAAATTATGGAAGAAGGATCTATACGAAGCATTTATTACATACTCGATACTTCTCTGGCCCGGCTCCTTGGTTGAATGGTCAACGTAGTCGCCATTCAGAGAACCCACAGATCGATTCCCGGTCGTATCGGAGATGTTATCTTTGGTTAATTCCGCTAAGTAGTGGGCTGGGTGTTTGTATTTATCTTAATACACATCTTCATTTATCTACAATACATTACACAACAAAACACCACCGAAACACGAAATAGTGAATACATGCCTCCACATGTCCGGCTCTTTGGGTTCAGTGGGCCCCGGGTTCGATTGCCAGCCGGATTGGAGATTTTAACCTTAAATGGTTAATTCTATTTGCCCGGGGACTGGGTGTTTGTACTATCCCCAACATCCCTGCAACTCTCACACCAAAATACAATACTCTCCTCTACCACAATAACACGCAGTATCCTATTCACAGCAGATGCCGCCCACCCTCGTCGGAGGGTCTGCCTTATAAGGACTGTACCAGGCTAGAACTAGCCATATGAAATTAAATGATTTATTCCTCCACATGGTGTCGGTTTCAGGAAAGGCATCCGGCTGTTAAAATAGGCTAAGATGCCGATCTCAGATAACTCAGAAAAAGTCAGGAAGAATCAGGAGAATAAGAAGAAGATTCGGTACTTTTATTGTAGCTTCAGATGTGATGTTCCTGGCATTTTACAAACGTTTTCAAACAGAGCAGTTGAAAATTTGTATGTAATATGTGTCACTTCTCGACTTCTGCTATGTAACGGTTAGCGCTATCAACTGCCGTCCTCGGAAGGCCGGGGTTCGATTCTCGGCTCCGTCCACAATTTGAGACTGGCAAGGGAACTGTATTTTATTGTCTTTTACGCCCCACTTCTGGTTTCAGAAACGCCGAGGTGTCGGAACTTACTCCCGCAGGCGTTCTTTTGGTAAATATACCTACATAAAATTGGCGTATTTTATCACATTCAAATAACACGGGAACGAGTTGGGATTAAACCCGTCAATTTGTACGCAACCGTCGGAGCCACTTAGCTCGTGTAATAAGAAATAGGCTATGTGAGATTCTCAATGTTCGTCATATTGTAAGGAGTGTATTGATATTATATTATTTTCTTCGAAGCTTATTCTGAATGTCGAGCCGTACTTGACAGTGTTATCTACGAAGAATGAGATTTATTGGGATTCAAGTTACTACTGAACTTTTTAAGATGTTCCATTTTTCGGGTAAATTATGAATATCATGCCAGATAAACTACTTGTATTTTGCGGCAAACCATTTGTCGAGCCATTTTCCAACTTCCTCGAAATTTCTGAAGTGCTGCTCTGCGAGTGCGTGCCCCTATGTAGCGAAGAGGTGATAGTTTCAAATGGCGCCAGGTCGGGAGAGTACGGCGGGTGCGGAAGGATGTCCCCATCCAAGCGATTTCAATGTGGCTTTGACTAATTTTGCTGTGCGAGACGGCGCAATGTCAGGTAACAAAATCACTTTGCAATGTCTTCTGGCCCATTCCGGTCGTCTTTTGATTAATGCTTAATTTAAATTAATCATTTGTTGGCGATAGGGTTGTGTAGTAACGGTTTCGCCGGGCTTCAAGAGTTCATAATACACAGTACCGTTCTGACTTTCACACTGAAATCACCACGTTTTAATTGGCCAAACCATAGCTCACATGTTCTAATCTATGGAACGTGTTCACCATATGGTTCTACCAACAAACGATGACTTTCCACAGCCTTTTTCTTTTTTATTAAATAAAAAAGAAATACGTGCCGCAAATGTTCTTTTTCAAGCACAAAAGTCGACATGATCACTGAAAAATACAACACAGACGCTAGTGTTTGGCGGACTCAACTTGTGTGTGTTGTTAGGTTAATGTCAGACGAACAAACTGACGTATGTGTCAAATTCATACGCTGCGTACTGTTCGCTTGCGCCATCTCTTAGTGAAACCGGAAAAGACTTATGTATACACCTGGTACTAACTGATTTCCTGAAGTTACACTGTGATGTCTCAGGGACTTGCATGCGATATAATTGCACCTCAACGCATTTATTTACTTTATAATCAGCATTAACATTTGGCACACTTGTTATCAACATACACCGCCATAAAACAAAAGACTGCATTCGTTCCATGAGGAAAATGTCCTGTCCTGTGACCTAAAACCCCATATTTCGAGATATAATTCGAAAATATGATAATTTGTTTATTCCGAACAAAGTGTGAAAATAATAATTCTCGAAAATAACTCAGTATATAAACTCTGTCTAAGAGCTATAAAGTAGTACACCAAAACCGTAAACGTTATCAAAACAGAGGTAGGGAAGAGAAACGCGTCGACACCCATTACTGCCACCCAAGAAAAAGATTGTATGGGTTCGTCTCCTCCGGAGACAGGTTTTATACTGTAATGGAAATACATTTAGAAACGTAATCAATAAGTTCGCATTAGTATTGCGGACTGACAATCCTCGGTATTTAACAGGCAACTGTTTTATCGTTTCCGCAAGTTGTCAGAATTTATCATGACTTAGCTAAAGCAGTGCATTAACAACTGACGTCTTCCGCTCCATAATGGAACCGTGCTCTTCTCGCCCAAACCTTTCATGAATGATAACAGACAGACAAGAACTTGAAATGAAAGAGAAAACGGAAATATGACGTTCAGACCACACCCAGTCTGTGACCGCAATCTCGGACCAGACAGACAGACAAACCGCCCCGCCCTGGCGTTATCAATGTGAGAGATGAGATGGCCATTGTAATAAATTGCAGGGACCAAGCAGCATGCAACATAAACAGATACCGGTGATTAATACTGCTAGGTGGAGCATCGGAGGTAGCCTATTTTTAAAAGACAGATATTTAATATGATACAAAGGATCGTATCCAGGTATTTCAGTTTCTTTATCTGTCGAGTTGATGGTGATGGTTATGATGATGATGATGATGATGATGATGATGATGATGATGATGATGATGATGATGATGATGATGATGATTGACCAGATGAAGTCGGTGATATAAGATTAGTAAGTGAGATTTCAAGTAAATCACTCTTATTATTTTACTGCATTGGTTATCTTAATGCGGTCGTTATCTTAGGTGTCGAACTAAAAATGTGATCGCCTGCGAGAATCAAACCCGAATCCCTTGCTCTCCGTCAGGGTGTTAACAGATTATGTCAGCTCCACATACGGTCATTCATCATCATCATCATCATCATCATCATCATCATCATCATCATAACCATCATCATCAACTCGACAGCCCCTTGTTGGCGTGGCCTTTTACAAAAGTTTTCGCCATTCCTCTCCACTTGCAGACCTAAGTCTGTCCGACAAATTATTTACGAAATTCGTAACAAGATGTTTTTCGCGTTGAGTCGTCAGCCCAAAGCAACCTCCAACAATCCTGGAGGACCTATGTTTTCTGTTAAGGTTGTCTTCCTTAGTTGGTGGGTTCCCATTTTTAAGCGTCGGGAACACGCTTTTCTGCCCCTACACGACTTAGCCGTCTGTGTAGACGTTGCCCAGAGGCCATGGCGTGGTAGGAACGATTGGCATTTCCTCTGTTTTGATAGCACACTTCCACCAGCAAGAAATGCACCCACAGGGCCACATACTCCTCCGACTTCCAATCATTCAATCATCAAAGAGTATGTTGAGTAGTCAGCCCGAAGGCTGCTCCGATCGTCAACAGCTCTACCATAAGCTGCAATAGATTGCCTAGGCATCACAAGAGACGTACAAGGAAAACGAGGAGTGAGGTAGTTTCCCGTTGCTTTCCTCGCCGAGCCGGAATATGCTATTATGTATCAGTCTGCCAAGTTCACTGAAATGCACGCATCAGCCGAACCTATGGACGACATTTTCACGCCATTCATAACCGGGACTCGCTGCATAAGGAATGACATTACTAACATCACTCAATCACTTTCGTATTGTCAAAGCTAACGGAAGAGACAAAACACTATCGTAAACACTAGATTGCATCAGCAAAGACGTGTTTCAATTATAAGTCGACCGCTTCTGTAAAGTCTATACATATGACATAGCATTTTTCTTTCGCTTCAAGAGCTTCCCATACCGAGCTCGATAGCTGCAGTGTGGCCAGTATCCAGTATTCGGGAGATAGTGGGTTCGAGCCCCACTGTCGGCAGCCCTGAAAATGGTTTTCCGTGGTTTCCCATTTTCACATCAGGCAAATGCCGGGGCTGTACCTTAATTAAGGCCACGGCCGCTTCCACCCAATTCCTAGGCCTTTCTTATCCCATCGTCGCCATAAGACCTATCTGTGTCAGTGCGACGTAAAGCAAAAAAAAAAAAAAAAAAGCTTCCCACATGTTCTTTAACAGGAGTTCTGTTGCACTTAGAGTTGATCTTCTATTCCTGGATCCCATCTGAGTTTCTGGGAGATTTTTATCAATAGTACCCTTTATTATTTTCTGTGAATATTGTCACAAAGACTTTGAAAGGAACATTTTCCAAAGCAATGCGCCTATATTTATTGGGGTCCTTGGGATCGCCTTTATGTAGCACCTTTATGGTTGATTTGATCTCATAAATAGAAAATGATTACTGAAACAATTGGAAGAAATTTTAGATAAAAGCAACATACAGTATAGACACAAATTATAACAAAATAAGAATTTCAGACAATCCCTCCGTTTCAGAACCGACACTCCAATCAAATGGAGTTCTCCAGGGTGATTCTCTGAGTCTTCTACTTTTCATATTTGCAGTCGATGATATACAGAACAACCCGAAAGGAAGGCGTAATACCGTATGTTTATGCTGATGATATAGTAGTGGGATAAAAACATATCATAACACTTCAAAATACTATGAACGAGATGGAAGAATGGTGTGTCAAAATTACTTTGAAATAAATATTTTAAAAACAGAAATCATGGTGTTTATAAATTGAGAAAAAGCCCTTGCATCCGCAAAAACTTTTATAAAGAAGAAGAAAACAGAGATCAGTCACATTTCAAATATCTAGGTATCACATTACAAACAAGTGCTTATTGTTTCACAAAGCATGTACGAGAAAAGGAAACACAAGCAGTCATAGCAATACATGAAATAAGATAAGATAGGAAATAAGATAAGACCCTCAGCCTAGAGACAGCCACGATATTATTCAGAACTTAACTATGCCAGTGCTTACGTATGACATAGAAATTATCTGGCCACAACTTACTGTAAACAATCTGTCCACACTAGAAAGAGTACATC
Source organism: Anabrus simplex (assembly GCF_040414725.1). Lineage (NCBI taxonomy): Eukaryota > Metazoa > Arthropoda > Insecta > Orthoptera > Tettigoniidae > Anabrus > Anabrus simplex. Next base: position 295,444,576 of record NC_090268.1, on the reverse strand, counting down.
AAAAGAGTAATTGGAGTGTCAAAAACTACGAGATCCAGACTCGTCTATCTATTGGCAAGAGAAAAGAAACATTCCTTATTGAAGATCTCAGGATACATCTGCATCTACCCAACACAAAGGTCTCTGAAAACCTATTAACGACAGTAAACGTAAGATGAGAAGAAATCTGGCCAGAATTCTATGGCATAGCAGCCATGCCAACATGGATAATGGCCTCTTTTTTTTTCTTTTTACTATTTTACTTTACGTCTCAGCAACATATATAGGTCTCACGGTGACGATGAGATAGGAAAGGGCTAGAAATTGGAAGGAAGCAACCGTAGCCTTACTTAAGGTTCAGCTCCAGCATTTGCCTGTGAGAAAATGGAAAACTACGGAAAAACCATCTTCAGGCCTGCCGACAGTGCGGCTCGAACCCGCAATCTACCGAATACAAGCTGATAGCTACATGAACCAAACGACGCGGCCACTTGCTCGTTATGGCCAGTTTTGAGATGAGACATGTATTTATGAGAATGGCAGTGCATCGTTTTCATCACCCCACTTTTTTAAACTCATTGTATCATGGACCAACTATGACGTGTACATGTCAATGATGTGGAAAGTTGTGCGAACGCTATCATCTGGAATTACGTACCAAACGAGCATTACCAGTAAGCGAGTATAAAAAACCTCAAAGAAGCTAAGAAGAAAAAGAACACAGATATACATGAATGTAATTTTTTGTGAAGTATTATTCTAAACTCTGTATGGCTTTTTGGGTTAATAAACGTATTAATTATGAATTATTATAAGTCGATCGTCCAATTGAACGCGTTCTTCCTGGCAGAATCATTTAACGCACTTACAGCTTCCGATGACTTGTAACTCTTTTGTCTTACGAGGAACCTATCCCATTTCGAGGTCAGGAATGCACATGTTGATGTCTTTGAAAGTGCCACACAACTCGTAGACATAATATTAGCTGCTAATGGGAAACCTACTATCGATAGAAAGTTTACCTTTGAAAGGTGTGAAAACATCTGCCTTTGAGTAGGAACATGTCATATAGCCTAGAAGATATGAGTTATATTCCACAAAGTGGTCATCGTCAAAGGTCACAAAATTTTTAAACGAGTCAGTGCACTAATTACAAATGATGTAATATGTTAACATTGCAACCCCAAAATTTATGACATTTACCGCTATCAATTACGACTGACGTATGTATACTTTTTTGCATATTGCTTTTTTCTAAATGTCTACGTATTAGAATATATTTAAATATTGTAGTTCACTGAGATCAGGCGGCATATTATTTGCGTATTATGTAAGAGAATAAGAATTGTGCAAGTTGTTGTATTTTGGAGAGAGTGCTTGGACTGCTGTTTGACTCAGATGCGACGGTTGTTTTCTGCAAGGTGATTTGCAATTAATTCTTGGGTTGTAGGAGCTAACTCTGCAAACCCAGGCCGTGGCAGAGCCTACAAGTACAAAAGGAGGAAGATGCAACCAGAAGTCATACTTGAACCATTAGCTGGCCGCATTTTTTACGCAGAATTATCGACCCATTTCTCTTTTATTAATCATTTCTAAATTATTCGAGTCCCTCCTCCACTCGAGGTTATATCAAATAAAAGATGACAAGAATCGTATTATTGATTAGCAATAAGGATTCAGGAAAGGCCACTCCATGAACCACCAGATGTTAGGGTTGATTGAGGAAATCACTAAAATCTTCAATCATAAGCGTCACACAGGAGTCTGTTCCCTAGACATCGCGCGTGCGTTTGACAGAGTGTGGCACCAAGGGCTGATTTACAAACCTCATCTGCTTGGTTTCTCATACTACACTATTAGGCTTCTGATGAGAGATCTACTAGACCGGACCTTTCAGGTCGAAGTCAACGGGGCCCTTTCAGATGTCCAGCCGCTCGCGGCAGATGTGCCTCAAGGTGGGATTTTATCCCCCGCCCTGTTCAACCTCTTTATGACGGATATGTCTAAACCAGCGCGCGCGAAAATCTACATTTACGCAGACGATACGGCAATCTCCTCTGTCTCATGGCAACCAGCTAGTGTACAGACTAATCCTCAAGACGCGCTCTCCGCATTTGAATCATGGCTTGAGAAGTGGAGAGTTAAAATCAGTGTAACCAAGAGCTCCACCACACTCTTCTCCAAGAGAACTAGAAGTGGCTATGACGCCCTGAATTTCTTTGGCGAGGTGGTCAGGCACTACTAAGTACTTAGAGGTTACATTAGACAGATGACTTACGTATCGTCAACACATCAATAATACAGCAGTCACAGCTAGCCGCCGACTTTCAAAATTATTCCCATTAATGAAAGCCGAGAATGGACTCACCAGAGAAAACAGGCTCTTGTCGTACAAGACGACCACTCGTCCGACCGTAGAGTATGCCAGTTCTATATGGGACTAGTGCAGCTAAGTTGCAGCTGGTGAATGTGCAGAGCGTTCAGAACAAGGCACTGCGCTTTATCTGACATGGTGGACGAGAAATTCATATCTCCACAGGTTACAAATTATGTGTATGGACATTTAAAGTAATACAATACAAGTAATACAAGTAATACAATTATTACTTACTTTAATTTGAAGAATGCAGTGAACCTATTTCTCCTGATTATTACTATTTTTATGTAACACAGTACATTCCATGGTAATATGCATTTATCGTCGAACTTTTTTCTTAAACTCACTGCGATTTGTTCTATTTTTTGCGTTTTCGGAGACGCCTCGATGCCGGAACTTTGCCCCGGGGGAGTTCTTTTACGTAGCAGTAAAGCTACCGACACGAGACTGACATATCTGAACACCTTCAGATATGAATGGATTGAGCCGGGATCGAACCCTCCAATTTGGCCTCACAAGGCCAGGTTCTCTACTGTCTGACCACTTAACTCGGTACTTCTGTCTTAGCAAGTAGTAAGTGGGACGTTTAGTCATCTTCTGAAGTATATGTTCTCGAATCTAGTCATTTCTTTCGGTGGCTAGTCTATACAATAGCATTTTGTTAATTCTTGGGCCAGTGTCTTCCTGAATTCACTATCTCACAGGGATAGGTGTCATTAAATGGCCACGGGTGAGTTTCAGGACATCAATCCTGGCTTAATTCAATTATCCACGCTATCCTCTCTTATTGTTAATGATGATAAATTACTCCATAAACGCCGAATGAACTTCAGTGCCCATTTAGTAACCGAGTCACGTTGGCATGCTGTCACAGAATGCAAAGTAATGTCTTGGACTTATTGGCACTCCACTACCATTACTTTGACTACCCGGTCCGCACTTATTCATTCGCTATTGGCCGCTAAGTCTCGTACTGCCGGCAGAGTGACTACCTGTGATTTACAGTTCAGTCTACGCGAACGAACAAATTAATACATTTATTCTCGTGATCATTATTTCCGAGCATTTCCAGATCAGCGAAAAGGTCATGGTCCGTATCACAAACTGCAGATTGCCAACGGTATTTTTTTTCTAATTGTTTTACGCCGCACCGACACAGATAGTTCTTATGGCGACGATGGAATAGGAAAGGTCTAGGAATGTGAAGTACAGCCCCAGCATTTGCCTGGTGTAAAAATGGGAAACCACGGAAAACCATCTTCAGGGCTGCTGACAGTGGGGTTCGAACCCACTATCTCTCGGATACAAGCTCATAGCTGCGCGCACGTCCAACTCGCCCGGTGCCAACGGTATAGACCATGCAATTAGTAAGTAGTACTCAATCCTAGCAGCAGGGAAAATAAGAACCAACCAATTCCCATGGCACATCCCTGATTGGCCCTGGCCTATGAAGCGACCGCTGCGTAGCCTGAAGGCCTTCAGATTATGAAGTGATGCGTGGTCATTTCGACGAATCCACTCGGCCGTTATTCTTAGCCTTCAAAACCGGGGCCACTACCTCTCCGTCAGACAGCTCCCCAATTGTTCTCACGTAAGCTGAGTGGACCTTCACCCAGCCCTCAGATCCAAGTAAGCTCCCTGACCTGGTCAGAAATCGATCCAAGTCCCTCCTGGTAAGAGGCAGGCCCGCTACCCCTAGATAGCGGAAGAAAATTCTTGGCAGACCCGACGCATGGTTCAGGAAGGAGGATCGTTGTGGATATATTGACACATTCTCTATTTCTTACTGAGGCACACACTTTGCTTACAAAATGTGCGCAGATATTAAAACAGTTAAACATTTTTAGATTCAGCGACAATTTTGGTTATTTTCATAGTTGTATTACGTATTACTACCGATGAAAATGACCGTGAATCTGATTTGTTTTCCAAATGAGCGTCTGATCATTAACATGATTACTGTTTTAATGGAAAGTACAATCAGGCAACCATCTCCACTTAGCATACGAAAAATGGAAAAGGTTTGACCCTTTGAATGATAATGGTATCTCCAAAAAGAAAGGTAAGGCCAATGAGGGCGTGAAAATGAAACACAATATCTTGCAAACCTAATCTCATCAGGGGCGAAAGAGAACAAGAGTCAACCAAGAGAGGCCAGAAAAAAAAGATGAACTTGATCATTATTGGCAAAATGAGTCTGGAATACTCATCTTACAAAGTGGGTATTACATATTTTTTCTTCAACTTCCCATGACTCAGTTTGATGAATTATTACACTGAGGACTTTGCAATGATGAAATACCGTGGCTTTCGCAATTATAGTGGTGGTGACTTTTGTTTTAATATAATGATTGTGGTGACTGTTTCAAGAAGAAGTACAACTGGGCAACCATCCTCCCGTAACACTGTTCAGAGGAAAAATGGAAGAGATTGGACACTTAGAAGAATGAGGGAAGAACCACGAAGGGTGTGAAAATAGAGGAATCCCTTGGTCTATCAAACCCAGAACCTTCGGGGTCTGAAGAGAACAAGAGTTGACCAAGGAAGGTCGGATAGGAATTATGAAAGTGGGAAGCCTGACACAAGTGGAAATATTACCAGAATCAGCAAGGGGACCCGCAGTCGCTAAGCCACGCACCAACTCAATTTAGTCGCCTCTTATTACAGACGCCGGCCCCGTGGTGTAGGGGTAGCGTGCCTGCCTCTTACCCGGAGGACCCGGGATCGATTCCCGGCCAGGTCAGGGATTTTTATCTGGACCTGAGGACTGGTTCGAGGTGCACTCAGCCTACGTGATTAGAACTGAGGAGCTATCTGACGGTGAGATAGCGGCCCCGGTCTAGAAAGCCAAGAATAACGGCCGAGAGGATTCGTCGTGCTGACCACACGACACCTCGCAATCTGCAGGCCTTCGAGCTGAGCAGCGGTCGCTTGGTAGGCCAAGGCCGTCCAAGGGCTGTAGTGCCTTGGGTTTTTTTCTTATTACAGATAGCGAGTAAGCCGATTTTTGAAGTGCAGGTAACAAATTTTGGCAACCCATGTCATGACAGTTGGTACGCTAAGAGATCTCTCATACCGAACACAGAGTCCACTCTAAAAAAAATACTGCGGCCTTAAGAACGGTTCACGGGCTGATTAGCCGAGGCGGTAAAGCGTGCTCGGTTCACCTGAAAGGATGTTAGTCAATTCCTTGTCGGAAAGTCAACATATTTACAAGCGAAACTTACTCCTCTGGAGAGAGACATGGTCCTCGGATTCACTCAGCCTACAAATAAAATAAGTACCAGGCCATTTCCTGGTGGCAAAGGAGATCAGACACAGAGCTAAGCACTCTACCCCACTTACAAGGGGAAGTTACAGCCTACGGGTCACCGATTTCTTTCACACTTTGGGAGGTCGATCTACATCAAGAAAAAACAAATATATATCCGAAAGTTTGTGCTATTGGCCCTTACTTAACAAGAAAATGGACCTTTATATTTAAAGCTTGCGTTGGAAATTTTCGTGGGAGGTCCTGTAGCACCGTTGGTCTAGTGATCCCCGTCACTGAATTCCACGTGAGTGGCTGTTTGTCCGAGCAGACATTGCTAGGAAATATGCAGAATAAAAAAAACAAGCTGAATTACAACAAACGCGTTTACTATCGTCCAAGGTTACTGATTAATTTGTTATTATTCCCCTACTTTCCGTGAGCTTAAGTAATGGAGAAAGAAAAACGCCGTCATCAAATTCCCAAATTCTGCACCACACCCGATTCTTACGTTTGTGATATAGATATTGCATTTGCTCTTTTCCTAGTCGACATGTACAAAGAAAAAACAGATGAAAGAAAGGGTGAGACGAAGAAGAAAACAAAAGGTAAAAATAAGGCGCTGATGCCCCTCGAACCCAAGAAGCAAATCCTAGGGCACGTTCTGTTTATGTTTGACGTTGATCAGTCTCCCAAAGTTTGAACCAAAATGTGGCCTCCGGTCGTTACTGTCGAGGTTATGAATAATGGAAGTCTTTAACTTCAACCCACTCTAAAAAAATTACTGCGGCCTTAAGAACGGTTCACGGGCTGATTAGCCGAGGCGGTAAAGCGTGCTCGGTTCACCTGAAAGCTCACGGAAAGTAGGGGAATAATAACAAATTAATCAGTAACCTTGGACGATAGTAAACGCGTTTGTTGTAATTCAGCTTGGTTTTTTTTTTTTTTTCTGCATATTTCCTAGCAATGTCTGCTCGGACTAGCGTCTGTGGAACCAGTGCTAGGATAATGGCACCATATCACAAGGTCTGCACTCTAGTAGCTGCGGCTACACGATCGTTATTATTCCCTCAGGTACGTATTCGCCGATGCGAGTAAAAGCTTTTATTTTGGTTTAAAGCTACGAAAACCGAGATAACAGTTATATTTGTATTCACCAATAACATTATCTTGTTTGAAGATGGCAGCTTGTACCTGGTGTATGCATAAGTCTTTTCCGGTTTCATTAAGAGATGGCGCCAGCGAACAGTACGCAGCGTATGAATTTAACACATATGTCAGTTTCTTCGTCTGACATTAACCTACCAACACGCACAAGTTAAGTCCGCCAAACACTAGCGTCTGTGTTGTATCGTTCAGTGATCATGTCGACGTTCGGGCTTGAAAAAGAACATTGCGGCACGCATGGCTTTTCTTATTTAATCAAAAGAAAAAGGCTGTGGAAAGTCATCGTTTGCTGGTAGAAACACATGATGAACACGCTCCATCGATCAGAACATGTGAGGCATAGATTCGACAATGTAAATGTGGTGATTTCAATGTGAAAGAGAGTGCGCTCTCTGGTAGTGGTATTGCATGTTATGAACTCTTGAAGCCCGGCGAGACCGTTAATGCACAACGCTATCGCATAAAATGATTAATTTAAATTACGCATTGATCAAAGGACGACCGTAATGGCGCCAGCGAACAGTACGCAGCGTATTGTTGCACGACAATGCGCCGTCCCGCACAGCAAAACTAGTCAAAGACACCTTGAAATCACTTGGATCCTTGCGCATCCGCTCTATTCCCCCGCCTGGCGCCATCTATCACCGCGTCGCATCAAAGGGGCACGCGCTCGCAGAGCAGCACTTCAGCAATTTCGAGGAAGTTGGAAAAAGGCTCGACGAATGGTTTGCCACAAAAGACAAGCAGTTTTTCTGGCATGGTATTCATAATTTACCAGAAAGATGGGCGAAGTGCGTAGACGCCGAAACAAAATATATTGAAAAAAAATCCCTTGAGAATTACGTGTTTTCTTTACCACACAAATTTACGCATACACCTGGTAGACGGCTGTAATATTTAACTGAAAGGAAAAATCAGGGGGACGAGAAATATAAACAAGATTATGCAATAAAACGTCCTAAGCGGATGAAAAAAATGCGCTACCTACTTTGAAGATTACGATGACACTGATTTTGAAACACACTTCTAAAGCTTCGATCGAACGTAACTTGGAATTCCCAACGCATAGGTAGATGGATTCTCGAGTATAGCTTATATCTTGTGCGGTACACGACTGGATGACTTTTTAATGAAGAAAATGAATACTGCCTTATTTTTTTTAGTGAAATATACAATGTTTAGGCTATAATTTGTTTTCTTTGTTTCTATGAATTTAATGCTTTGTGCCACCAAATTCAATAACAGTTCAATCGTTTTGAAAGTCATATTAGGCTTCTTTCTTCGTTTCTGCTCAATAGTGGACATAATTTATGACAAATTATTTGCAAACCCCGAATGGAATTAAAACACTTGTGTACATTTTCATAGCGGCGGCAACACGTAGTCACTTGTTTTCCGTAAGTCAGTATGACAAATTTGAGGTTAAAATTCAGATTGATATGAAAACTTAGTTTTGGCAAACCGATATAATAAATTCTGTGGTGAAACCCGAAGTGAGCGTTCCGAGATAATAACATTAACCGAGTTTTGGAAATCTAAGATAACAGAAAAAGTAACTGACATTGGTGAATACGGGCCTAATCCTAGGAAAGCCAGTACTTGCATCGTTAGCAATTAACAAGAATTGATCAAAGGAGGTGTAAGAGAAAGTATGAAAGAGGGAGCCAGATATATGTAAGTGGAAGCAATATATTCAGCTGGTGACCCACGGGTCTCACTTCAGGGTCACTATGTAACGTGCCCTTACGGGAATAATGGTTATACTGACACTGTCTCGCCACCAGCTATTTCATTTAGAAAGGAGAGTATTATAAACAGATGAAAGGAGTCGCCGTACGCTGACCACACACACTCCAACATGTACAGTATATGGCATAATTAGACTAAAGTTTCGCAGCGTCCCACAGGCTTAGGAATGTGGATGACACATTCATTATCTGGCCACACGGCTGAGAGCAGTTCCATAATCATGAACAATAGAGAGTACCACAGAGTGGAACAAATTAAAGACTTTGGCACTAGGGCGAAGTAGTGGGTTGTAGCGTTCCATAACAAATGTATGCAGAGCAAACAGACATCCAAAACATGGAGAAAGGCCCGAGTGGTTGCAATCCTGGCAAGAACGCATCAAACCCCAAGAGTTATAGGTCGGTATCACTGCTGTGTCGCCTATCCAGGATATTTGAGATGATCCTCTTGGAGCGCTTGACACCAAAAGTAGAACGCCACTTTATATCAGAAAAGCAGGCCTTAGATCTGGTAGGAACAGCACAGCCCAGATACTAAATCTCACCGGGTATACAGAGGATGAGTTTGTGAAAAGTACGATCACCGATGTGGCGGCGTATGGTATCAGTGTTAAGCAAGATCTATCACATCAGTAGAGACTATGGTTTCAAGAAAATAACTGAAACCTCCTTCAGAATGAAAGGTTCTTCGTCGAATGGCAAGGGAAGAATATCAAATGGACAGAATAAAAGAACTGACTTCCTCAGGCTGGTGTCTTTTCACCTATCCTCTTTAAACTCCACATAAGCAACCAACACCGGCCTCCCCTCACCATGAGCTTTATTTGTGCAAATGATCTAGCTCTAACTGTTCAGCGTAAACAGCGTAAATATTCTGAGACCACCGAAATATTGCTGACAAAAATGCATTAAATGAGCAGTCGAATTATTGCAAGAAGAACCGGTTGTTACAAAGCTCTAACTAATACCCAGGTGGGTGCTTTTCTCCTCCAAAACCGTCCGACCATTGGTCAGGGAATTTAACCTACATTAGTTAATTCCGATGGCTCGGGAGTGGGGTCTTTGTGCCATCATCAGTATTAAAATACATCACAGGTAAGACCCTATTCGCACAGACGCGCAAGTCGCCTATAAGGTGTCATCTCAAAAGACCTGCATCAGACATCTCCAGAGGCCCAATGGTCATGACAGTCGCCACTCAACCATGGAGCCGGACAAATACTCAGCTGGCACTACAGTAGGGAGAAAAAGACAGACTTGGGTTTACAATGGTCTTCTGGGAATGTGGGGGGTTAGGCCAGGACAATCACACAACATGAATGCTATACATTGGTCTTATAGCTGGCGCAGGGGGCTAACGCGCAAGATGACTGCTCATGGACGTACACATTTTTAAACTTATACCGTCTAAATTTTTTTAATAGGGGTTCGATTTCCGACTAGACAGAGGGTTTTAACGGTGTGTGGTTAATCCCTCTGGCTCGAGGACTGGGGTTTTAGGGCTACAGGGTAAGATAGCTGCTACACATTGGTCTCATGCTCGTGGTATTACAACTTGCAACCTACGGCATCTAGCTGAGTTTACATTGTATACCAGGTGGCCCTTCAGCCCCGCACTTTCTACGTATAGGTGCCCCGAATGATCTAATGATGAATGGGATGCCTAATCACTGGTTTAAAAGGAGCACTGCAACATGCTGTACTTCGGATGTGAAACAAATAACAGTCAATTTACTACACACGTACTGTAACAGGGTGCATTTGTAAATATGCCAAAGATGCATAAAATAAATTGTAATAACACACTAATTTATACGCATACAACTGCGCGAGTTGGCCGTGCGGTTAGGGGCGCTCAGCTGTGAGCTTGCATCCAGGAGATAGTGGGTTCGAACTCCGCTGCCGGTAGCCCGGAAGATGGTTTTCCGTGGTTTCCCATTTTTATACGAGGCAAATGTTGCGACTGTACATTAATTAAGGCCACGGCCGCTTCCTTCCCACTCCTAGGCCTTTCCTATCCCATCATCGCCATAAGACCTATCTGTATCGGTGCGACGTAAAGCAAATTATTAAAAATGCGCATACATACAAAGCAAAGTCATCTCCGCACAGGCCATGAAGGCCCTTGGAGTGGTGGAAGGTAAAGGCTTCCACTCTCCGTAACCTCGGCACTTGATGGGGTGGAGTGGTTAGCTCTACGCCCGGCCGCCTTTGCCTCCAGGAATTAACCTGGTACTCATTTTTGGTGTAGGCTGAGTGAACCTCAGGACCATATGCACCTGCGGAAGTGGAAATCTCGTTTCCTAAATTTGTCGACTTCCTGACGGAGAATCGAACTCACGTCCTTCCGGGTGAACCGCCTCGTCCAGGCAGCCCCTAATTTATACACATACATACATTCCAATCTACCAAAGAATTGCTTGTATGCGCTTTGAAACATCCATTAGCTCTTAATTGCAACTCTGTTCGGCAAAATACGTGTACAGTAGGCAGGCAGCTATTAGGAAACTCCTGCGCATACCACCTGTGAACGTCGGGTGCATTCCAACCAGGTTCCCCATAGATTAAAAGTATGTCTGTGCATTCGTCATTGTTGAGCACGCCAGTCATTGTCGATATGGTGACAGCAACTGCAGTACGACTGTACCAAATACAATCCTACTACTCTTTCTTCGAAAACGAAGCTTCCTAAGGCAAGGGTGGCGCATTAGACGGGAAGCGTTGAGGAATACGCAGTGAGCGACCGCCCGGTTGTTATTTCTTCGTAATCGTAACATACTTGTACTCAGTAATACCCCTGTGTAAATCAGCTATTAGACACCCCATTCATAATTAGTGCACGTTGGGCACTTACAAGTAGAAAGTACGGCGCTGGCAGGCCACGCGGTGTTTGCTTTCATTATTTTTTATTCTTTGAAATATTAAATTTGTATTTATATATTTTATTTTTTTATCCTGTCGTACCTTCTCTGAACAGGGGGCCGGAAGTTCGGTTTCCGACTGGGTTGGGGATTTTAACTCTTCTGACTCGGGGAATGGAGTTTTTAACTGCATTCCTGGAACTTACACACTACATCTAACACTACCATCTACCGCAATAAAACGCAGATGATTATATACGGTAGATGCTGTCCACCCTCGTCGGAGGGTCTACCTTATTAAGGCCCTTCAGTTTGTTGGACTGCCAACTCTTACAACGGGGTCTAAGGAGGATCTAAAGAGAGAGAGAGCTTGCTCGGTGACTAGTTATTTCTCTCGAGTATAGTGCAGTAAGCTGGTCTAATGACGTGAGGGCACTGGCCCACCTGAATTTTGGAAGTGAAACCCTTGGGGACTAGGACTTACTAGCTCTGTACTCGGGAGTTAGGTCATCCACAAAATGGTTATCAATCGCTTCTTATCTCACCCCAGGCCTTTCTCAACACCAGTAAAAACAGCGCATCAATAACACATCTCGTTTCGGAAATAGTACTGTCATCAATGTTGCTGTTTGTTGTACGAGTCATCAGTCCATAGACTGGTTTGATACAGCCCTCCATGCCACCCTATCCCGTGCTGACCTCTTCATTTGTACATAACTACTACATCGTATATATACTCTAATCTGCTTCTCATATACGTACCTTGATCTACCCCTACCGTTCTTATCACCAAAACTTTCTTCAAAAACCGACTGAACAAGAACTGGGTGTCCAAAGATGTGCCCTATCATTATATCCCTTCTTCTCGTCAAATTTAGCCAAATCGATCTCCTCTCGCCAATTCGATTCAGTACCTCTTCATTCGTGATTCTATCTACCCAGCTCACCTTCAGCATTATTCTGTAACACCACATTTCAAAAGCTTCTATTCTCTTTCTTTTTGAGCTAGTTACCGTCCATGTTTCACTTCCATACAATGACTTGCTCCAGACGAAAGTCTTCAAAAACATCTTTCTAATTCCTATATCAATGTTCGAGGTGAACAAATTTCTTAAGAAAGGCATTCCTTGCTTGTGCTAGTCTGCATTTTATGTCCTCTTTACTTCTGCCATCGTTAGTTATTTTGCTACCCAAGTAACAATAGTCATCTACTTCCTTTAAGACTTCATTTCCTAATCTAATATTTCCTGCATCACTTGATTTTGTTCGACCGCACTCCATTACTTTTGTTTTGGAATTATTTATTTTCATCTTGAATTCCTTCCCCAAGACTCTGTCCATACCATTCAGCAATTTCTCCAGATCTTCTGTAGAATTAGAGAAAATAACAATATCATTGGCAAATCTCAGAGTTTTGATTTCCTCTCTTTGAACTTTGATATCCTTTCCAAATTCCTCTTTGATTTCCTGTATTGCATGTTCATTGTAAACATTGAAAAGGAGATGGGACAAAACTGCAGCCTTGCCTCACTCCTTTCTGGATTGCTGCTTCTTTTTCAAAGCCCTCGATTCTTATCACTGCAGACTGATTTTAATACAGATTGTAGATAATTCTCCTTTCTCTGTATCTGATCCCGATTGCCTTCAGAATCTCAAACAGCTTGGTCCAATCAACATCATCGAATGCCTTTTCTAGATCTACGAACGCCATATACGTGGGCTTGTCTTTCTTAATTCGGTCCTCTAATATCAGACGTAAAGTCAGGATTGCTTCACGTGTTCCCACATTTCTCCTGAAGCCAAATAGATCTTCTCCCAACTCAGTTTCAACTTCTCTTTTCATTCTTCTGTAAATAATGCGTGTTAAAATTTTGCAGGCGTGAGATACTAAACTAATGGTGTAGTAGTTTTTACACTCGTCAGCACCGGCTTTCTTGGGAATAGGTACTAGGTACAACAACATTCTGTCAAAAATCGGATGGCACTTTTCCTGTTTCATACATCTTACACACTAAACGGAATAACCTCGCCATGCTGGTTTCTTCTAAGGCAGTCAGTAATTCTGAAGGTATATCATCAATTGTTCCTACGTATGTCTCTCTAAAGCTCTGTCGAATTCTGACCTCAAAATTCGGTCTCCCATGTCATCAACATCAACAGCCTCTTCTTGTTCCAGAACATTACCATCTACGTCTTTACCTTGATACAACGGTTGGATATGTTCCTGTCATCTTTCTGAATTGTCTTCTTTCCCTAGAAGTGGTTATCCATTTGTGCTTTTAATATTCATATGCCTACCTTTCCTTTCTTCAAAGGTTTCCTTGATTTTCCTGTATGCAGCATCTACCTTCCCTAGGGCCATACAGCCTTTAACACCCTTGAACTTCTCTTTCAGCCATTCTTCCTTAGCTGTCCTGTACTTTCTATCTACAGTACTTCATTCTTTATTCACCTGTATTCTTTTCTGCCCTCCTCATTTTTTGCATTCATGTACTTTCGTCGTTCGTCAATCAGGTCTAGTATTTCTTGAGTTGTCCATTGTTTCTTAGTTACCTTTCCTTTCTTCCTAAATTTTCATCAACAGCCTTGCTGATCTCATTCTTCATGACTACATTCTTCATCTACAGTGTTTCCTTCAGCCTTCATTTAGTCTTTAGCCTTTTCATTTAGTCCTTGTGTTACATCTTCCTAGAAACAATCCCTCACACTCTTTTCTTTTAACTTGTCTAGATCCCATCTCCTTGCATTCCTTCCTTTATTCAATTTCTTCCATTTCAAATGGCATTTCATGACCAACAGGTTGTGGTCAGAGTCCACATCTGTTCCTGGGAAAGTCTTGCAATCCATCACCTGGTTTCTGAATCTCTGCCTAATCATAATAAAGTCTATTTGATAACTTCCAGTGTCTCCAGGTCTCGTCCATGTATACGGCCGTTGTTTGTGGTGTTTGAACCAAGTGTTAGCAAGGACTAAATTATGATCGGTGCAGAATTCAACCGGCTGGCTTCCTCTTTCATGCCTTTGTTCCAATCCGAATTCTTCCTACTATGTTACTTTCTCTTCCTTGGCCTACCACTGCATTACAGTCTCCTATCACAATTAGATTCTCGTCACCTTTTACATATTGTATTAAATCTTGTATCTCTCCGTATATTCGTTCGATTTCTCCATCATCCGCTGAACTAGTAGGCCAGATTTTAACTATTTCCTGTTCTCTCTTCTGACACGGGAATGGGTGTTGGAGCTAAAGGGCAAGATGACCGCTATACATTGCTCTTATGGGGCTAGATGGTACAAGGTTAATAGGTAAGATAGCTGCTATACAATGGTCCCATCCTCATGGTCTTACAACTTGTAACCTAGCTCAGAAGCAATTTGAGCACTGAATCACATTCAGTTCAATGTAGACACCATAGACTCATTACAGTCCTCGTCTCTGGACAACACCTAGTATTCTAAATACTTTGTTCTAAACACCTTGGGGTCCCCCTTTTGGTCGTCTCTAACGACAGGCAGGGGATACTGTAGATGTATTCTACCCCCCAACCCACCCACCCACAGGTGGAAACTTTTAATTTCTCCTTTTTCCTTAAAACATAGATGCGACAACGCGGAAACAAAGCTCGTGGTTGCAACGTCCCTTCACCAGCTATCGGCATCAAGAGGAGTTGGGAGGAAATGCATTCATTTGCAAAATGGATTTTTGAACCTGCCAATGGTACTGGTCAGTTGTGGTGGTGTTGGTGGCGGTGGTGGTAGCGACAATTATTGTTTAAGAGGAAATACAACTAGGCAACCTTTCTCTCGTAATACTGGCCAGAAGGAAAATGGAAGACATCCGATACTTCGAAAAATGAAGGTATCAGTAAAAAAACGAGAAGGACCACGAAGGCCGTGAAAACGAAAGTCCCTAGGCCTCGCAATCCTAAAGCCGCCGGGGTCGAAAGAAAACCAGACCTGACCAAAGGAGGTCGGATAGGAGAGATGGATGTGAGGAGCCTGATTCTGCAATAAGTGGAAGGAATGTCAAAGTTAGCAAGGGGAACCATGGTTGCTACACATGTTTCCAAGTTGAGAGTCCCTGGTCCTCATTCAGTCACTTCTTACGACAGGCAATGGATACCGTGGATGTATTCTGCCGTCCTCACAGGGAGAGGTAGCGGCGGTGGTGATTATTTTAAGGAGATGCAAAACTAGGCAACCATTCCTTAGTAACTAATTAGAAGGGTAAGGTAGCGCAAAGGAAAGGGAACGCCCATCGAAGGGCGTGAGAATGAAGAACTCCATAGGCCTCTATAACCTAATACCACGGGGGTCGCATGAAAAGAGATGACCGGCAAAAGTCGGAAAGGATATAATATGAAGCAATACACAAGGTACAAGTAAGAGGATGCAATGTCACAGTCAGCTAAGAATTCATAATCGCCAATCCAAGCTCTCAAATAGTAAGTCGCTGAGAGTTACTTCTTTAAGTCGCCTATTACGGATACCGGGACGTATTCTATTCCCCTTCCCCCCGATTTCAGGGGTTGGGTATGAATATCTTCCATGTAAGTACTACCAAATGTCTACTGACTGCACTGGGATATCGATATAAAACGTATCACATCGTTAGTAGATGCTCTCAAAAGAAATATAAGATATACATCCAGTTAAGATTTCCTTAATGCGGAGTTTCTACGTTTGATGAAGAATGGCAGCTAAAAGAAAGGCAGGAAGAAAGAGGAAGAAGCCTAGATTATTGAAAGAAAGTTATGCAATGCTACGTCTCAACGTTAAACGTATCTTTGGACATGTGAGCAGGAAAAAAAACCGGCAATGCTCGCGATCGGCTTTCTGGCGTTCCCCGCACTATCCGGTACCTCGCTGTTAGTGGACTTCTCCTGGGTTTCTTAATCCGCCCTATCGAGCTCAACACATTTTCCTCAATATCGATCTGGGTTGAATCGGCCATTATATGCCAATTTTCCACTACAATGTTTTTACACGCTCAAAACACCTTCACAAAAGGTCTGATTAAATATCGCTAATTTTTCGAGAAAAATAGGTATATTTAGCAAACGAAAACCACTTATTGGATCTATATTAGACAACTTGTGTAGTCACAGCGCTTTCTGGAAGTTGATGTGCACCAGAAATTGTACTCCAGCTATCGGTGTACGATATCTCTCCCATCGTGTGGTGAGGAATGTACCCCGCACATTCATACGTAAAAGAAACAAATCCGTCAGTAACTTACTTTCGTACGAAGTCTTCAACTCCTACTAAATTTCATTACGCCAGCTTTTCTAGTCTTCAGATCGAATTGTCACGTTAAATTGTGTAAGTCAGAAAGAGCGATGAGTGACTAGCGTGTAGGACAGGCAATATTTTCACACAAGGCATCAAAGCAACGTATGTGCCTCCTCTCCTGATGAAATAGAGCGCTAGCAATTAATGGTTCGTTCTAGGATATAACTGAGGGGGAGAGGGAGGGAGAGAGAGAGTTATTTTATTTGCGGGACGTATGCAGCCAACGGATCTGCAGATCGGAGACTGCTTTGAACGCGGGTCACATCTCATGCTAAACCAGTGGCATCACTTTGTACTTCACAAACGGGACGGAAATACAAAGCTAAAAGCAGCTACCACGAGTCATTAGGCGCTCCGAAATCCCAATACATACGCGGCAAAAAACAAAAGGGAGTTGCGAGTATGTGTGTCCGACAGGAAAACCGTAGGCCATTTTCATCAAGCACCACTTCACAATACTGAGGTCCTATCTAACTTGCATGAACAACAAGACTTCCACTATGATGTCGCTTTATGTATGAGACAAATATGTCATCTGGCAGGTATACTCACCGCGCTCGTGTGTGTCAAACCAGTCTGACGGCCTATGGGGTTGTACTCCTGAGTGTATTTTCTACATAATCACAATCACAACTGACAGCTGACAGCCAGATCTGGAGGATCTTATAACCCCTCTGAAGTCAAACTGCACCGTGCTGTGCTCTCTGCGCATGTGTGCGAATCATAGCGTAGTGTAAATGTTATAGTGAAAGTATTTTTTTGAGCAATTGGTATTTCAAAGGATCTGCCTGAACATACAATCAATCAATCAATCAATCAATCAATCAATCAATCAATCAATCAATCAATCAATCAATCAATCAATCAATCAAATCAATCACAAATGATCTGCATTTAGGGCAGTCGCCCAGGTAGCAGATTCCCTATCGGTTGTTTTCCTAGCTTTCCTTAAATGATCTCAAAGAAACTGGTAATAATTTATTGAACAACTCCCTTGGTAAGTTATTCCAATCCCTAACTCCCCTTCCTATAAACGAATATTTGCCCCAATGTGTCCCCTTGAATTCCAACTTTATCTTCATATCGTGATCTACCCTACTTTTTTATTGCTAGTGGCTTTACGTTGCACCGTTGCGTCGCCAGCTCTATTCTATTCATCTATCCTTTCGCTGCACTTTTTTTTGACAATTTGCTTAACGTCGTACCGACAGAGATTGGGCTTATGGCGACGATTGGATAGGAAGGGCCTAGGAGTGGGAAGGAAGCGGCCGTAACCTTAATTAAGGTACAGCTCCAGCATTTGCCTGGTGTAAAAATGGGAAATCACGGAAGCCATTTTCAGGGCCGCCAACAGTGGGGTTCAAACCCACTATCTCCCGGATGCAAGCTCCGAGCTGCGTACCCCTACCCGCACGGCCAACTCGCCCGTTATATTTTATTTTTATTTTTCTACCATATTCGTCCCTGTTTCGTGTGATGACCTTGCTGTTTACTTCACACGCACATATAAACATCTTAATTGGAGCTCGGAAGACTAGCGCCAGTGATCCACCTAGTGACGAACGAGAGTACCACTTTCTATAGACCAACGGTAAAGCATTCTTAAAGTACCCAGGTCCGGTCTCCTAGACCGCACGAGGTCCCTAATATTTCGATAACTCCCCTTCAGTAGTTAGTGCGAACTCGTCCCGTCGTGTAATCGCTTAGCTCGGTAATTCAAAATAACAGCCAATCAAGAGGAAACAATCGCCAACTTGTTCGCAAGATATCACTTGTTATGGCGCTCACGTCTCCAGACCGGACCCGGGTGTAAGTGTAATACGGTAGGTGTTGTATGTCCGTCGCTCCCTTCTCGATCCGCCAGCCAGCTACACGCGTGCCAGTGTGTTATTCTTCGAGCCTCGACGCGCAGCCCTCAGTGCGCGTGCCTGGAACGTCGTGTGTGCTATATAAAGGAACTCCTAGCCTGTCCAGACGCCCACTGACCCCGGTGTCCAGCTCCAGAATACACCCTACGTCGAGCACGGAGGCTACTCCTCTTGAAAATGTGCTTCGGCCAGGTGGACTGAATTTCTGGCAGTAAGAGGTCTCACCTCGGGTCACCGCTCCTCTTGCCTATTCCGCTGTCCATGCCCAGTCTTACCATTATATGCCACTATCATTCCCTAGCTAATGCTAGCTCCCATTATCGACTTAGTTTCGCTAAGTAGGAACTCTTCAGTCATTGAACTTACGTTAATGAACTCAGACACTTCAACAAGGAAGGACTCTCTGAGATATTTACGTCAGTGCTTCTGATAGTTTTCGACTATCAGGAACTTTTCATGTCACAAAGACTATCTTTCCGGAATAGTAGTGAACGTGAATACTCCAACGTGTATATAGTGTACTGCACCCGTCCACCTCCCGAGTCCCAGACTAGCATTTATCTCAGGGGTGTCGGTTCATTATTTAAGTCATCAAATATAAATATAACGGCATAATAGAACACGGGGATGAACGGAGCAATTAAAATTAAAATAGGGAAGGCTCGATTGTAAACTTGAATTTAAGGACTCCATGATAGGACTAGGAAGTGACTGTTACTTTAAAAAGGGCATCATCTAACTACAATAAAAAGATTATGAGAGTGGTTTCCTTTGAAATAATTTGCCAGAAGGGGCGGTTTATTACGCCATCTGACGTATGAAACTTTGATACATTTGGCAACGACATTTAAATTTCCACACATGTTACATACACAAATCACTTGCCATACCGCAAGTGGTATCAATATCTTGTTGGGTTGCTTCTGAAATAAAATGACATTTTGGAGGTATAATTTACGGATCGATTCCATTTGAATCGAACCGTTGTTCAAAGATATAGCTTCCTTCTATCGGGAGCCCGAGCATAACCCATGTTACGGTCGGCTTCCCGATTTAACTAAGATGACGTACTCCGGCTATATACATTTTTCCGAGACCGGTGCTCGGACTGGGTAATGTTTCTCGTGAATGCGAAAACTGGATTCCACGGACAGTTCCTATCTTGCGATATCCAGCTGATGCCATACCACTGAATCAGCATTTATATTTTATTTACATGTGATTTGAAATGTTGCAAAGTAGCCTCAACAGACTACTGACACAGATGAGATAACGAGAAGCGGTTGGGAAATACCATGGCAATGGCCCCCCTCGCATCGCGAGCGAAGTAAACAAACACGCCAAGTATTACTGTCACATCGTCCCATACGGAAACCGTACAATAACGAGGTAAACAAAATGATTCTAAATTCTCATTCTCATTATTCCACATACGAATAGAGGGATGTTGTCACCAAATAATTAACTCCACCATCATCACAATATTCATGAAATTATCATCCTTGAAATTATTATTATTATTATTATTATTATTATTATTATTATTATTATTATTATTATTATTATCAACGGTTCCTGGCACTGTCACGTTGGATTAATATCGTCATTATTATGCGGGATGCAAAAACAAATCGTTATTACCGTTATTATTATTATATCCCTCTTGTGATTATTATTATTATTAATGAATAGGTGACTCAAGATATTATTATTATTATTCACGTCACTTAAGAGGTTATTATTATTAATGGACCGGTCACTTCCGCCAAAATATATACAGATATCGGTCGCAATTACAAATATTTCACTGATCAACCAACGACATCATTACTGTTATTATTATGACAATTATTATTAATCTGACCGCGATGATTTAACATCGTCCTTACATTATTATTATTATTATCGGTTGCATATTATCATTTAGATTCCCGTTTAACATCTTTATCAACGCTCAATTAATTAAGGCGGTCCAATCCTTTATCTGCAATATTTATTATTATTATTATCAAGACATCATGATTGTCATCGCTCGTCATTACAATGAATACAATATACGACCATTTATGTGGGATCTGAACTCTCATTATCCTTAGATCCGTTGTATCTCAACGAATAGCTGTGCACTCTATTTATTTCGTACATGCTGTCACGGGTTCGAATTCTACCCGCTATGTAACTCAGTCTTTCTCTGTGACACTGCCCGTACGTTTTACACTCATATCAATATCCTAAGTGTCTCTCGTACGGAATTTATTTTCCTCTCTATCTCAATATTCCTTGATTCATTTATTTATTCCTCACAGAATTATCAACTGACTTATTTATTCCACTTTTGACATCGTACGACCTTTTATTATCTGACTGCAAATTATTTAACATTTTCTATCTCATTTTGATCTACGCTTTAGTTCATTCTCCACAAATAATCGTAACATCTTGAAATTATATTTACCAAAATTTGACAATCATGGTCTCGTAATATTAGTCCTACGTGTTCCGGCTAATGAATCGCAACTTTAAGACACGACATTTATACGTAAAAAAAATATTGGACCGTAATTTAAACCACACGTTCATAACATGTACGGATTATTAGCACCGATCTACATTTAAATATTATTAATTGATCAAATTAAATTACCACGCACTTTAATTCCGAATTAAAAAAACGACATCCCGTCATTAAATGATTCCCAATAAACTCAACACCTGATCACATAAATTTATTATTACGCACTGCTCACTAAATATTCCAATATCACATGAATTATTATTATATCCAAATTATATAAAAAAAATATCTTCTTCAAAAAAGTAGTTATATTATTTATTTATAATTATTATTAATAAAAAAAATAATTTCGTCTGTTACACGGTAGTTCACTCTTAATATGTTTAACGCATAACCCCTTTCACAAACTCGATTTATTCTGGCACTAAACACTCCAGATATGATTTACTTTGAATATTATATTATAATCGCTTCTCACAAATTTAACAACTTCACTTTGAAAATATGACCATATTAATTACAACAAAACACAACTGGTATGGCGAAGCTGGATTTTCCTTCCATGTCATTACATAGCTCGTTGAAATGACAAAAGAGAAAACACATATCGGGTCTTATTTAACTATCATAACCAAAATCAAATGTAAAGAAACTTATTGACTACAAAGAAAAATGAATGCATGCATGACTTAACGTACTACACTATATATACAAATTTACATCTCCAACAAACTGAATACATAAAAGACCCGATTATTTACATTATTATTATTTATTACTGTCCGTGCTACAAATTTAGGATGGGGTCGTTAAGCGACTCATCTTGTTACAGAAGGTAACCAAGTATAATCAAGTTATTCCCATTTTTCCCATCACGATAACATTTCCCAAATATTATTTACAGTTTAGTACTCATCTTAGTTATCGGTATTCCTTTGCAGATGAGAGGCTCCATCCGGCCCCTCTCTGCGTTTTACTCCTCCATTCTTGATGGCGTAGTTCCACAAAGGATTTCCTGGCACATTACCATTTTACACTCGTATCTTAATTTCCACAAACCTTCACCATTTACAACGTTAACACTGAATACTTTAACTTTTATACAACAAATTACTATCCTAGACCCAAGAATTTAATATTTACACTATTTAATCTTCGTCCAACTACCGCACAATGGACCTGGACACGTACGACGAGGTGTCAACTTTTACGCCCGTCGCGATACGCTTGTTTCGTACGGCACTCTTGACGTGTTCATGACATCGGTTCGATATAGCAAAGTACAGGCTACTACTCCCTGAAAGTACTGCTCGTCACACAATCTATTATGTACGTACTTATGGTGATATAATTTATACTACTCTCTTGCAGTGTAATTACTTTACATCACTGATATTCATAAATGACAAACACTGTCCTACGTTAACTATTTCTAGTTCATGTTGCTTGAGCGCGATCACATTTTACAAACACTGGCGGATGCTCGCGCCATTAAATGACTGTACGTCCGTAGAATTCTAAGTTAGCGGCGACCAACAGTTCAGCTCCCGATATTTAATTCACGTGTACCGCGACCGTCAATTCAGCTCCCGAGATTCACTTCAAGTGTATTGACGAGGATCCCTTGCCCCGTATATATGGATGAAGCCTTTTTCCCGCGGATTCGTTGACGTCATACCCCTGAGGGAGGGGGTGGATTTTTAATATCGGTACTTGCACTCCGAATTGGAAGTTAAAATTTACATCAAATTAATCCACTCCGCTAGCATATTTGCTGGATTAAATATGAACTCCTGGTGATCACAGATTTAGGAGATACGGGTGGATTTAGCTCCTCACATTTCGCACCTTCGTAAGCGTCCCTTATAACGTGGTCTTCTTTCAGCCAATGACATTCAAGCTGTCTGGTTTCCAAGAAATCCAGCCTTCAATTTATTTAATTTGCCAATAATTATTGATTATTTTTCCATGCGTGACATCTAATAAATTCATTACATCCATCCGTGTACTCACAATAATTTATTACTGAATACTTTTGTAGTTACGAAAATATCTCATCCATCATTCCTTAAGATGGTATCCCTGAGCCTTCCATTAAATTTTTACGATTGGCCGGCAAGCGGTCACGTGATTTAACTCTCCACCTGCTTGAACTTAGGCCAGCGAATGTACACGCAGCCGCTGTAATTTTCCACGAGGTCACGGAATTTCCGTCCTGCCAAAAATATCCCAAGTTATTACTCATGTTGTGAGTTTCCTTTGTATGACTCTCCCCCTTCTCTTTCTGACCAAGACTTATTTGTGGACTCTGTATTTCCTTGTTCGCCAACTAATGAGATTCCCTGCTGTGAAGTAGCTAAAAGTTGTCGTGTTGAGCTAATCCGTCAGGCTCCAGTCTGTCGTCCTTCCTTCGCTCTGATTTCGACATTACATAAACGAAATATTTTCAACTACACTTCTGTATTTCAATAAATGTACCATATATTATTTTACCAATCAAATCATGACTGACTATGGGCCTAAGTCACTCGGGTTCAGTACAAAGACAGACTCTTTCTCCAAATTCATAGTTCAATTTGCTTCGAGATAACTTTCAGTTTTGTTAGTGTAAATATTGTAATTTTACATGTGAAGCAAATAAAGAAGTTGTGCTTTTTGTAAACCCAACCTTGTTTACAACAGTAGGCTACGGGAATGCCGGAGAATGTTGCGTTTGGTGACAATAAGGTTGACAAAATACCACCAGAATGTTTCAGGAAGCGAAGTACTGGAGAAGAAGACATATATTTGAGCTCAAATCATGGCAGTGCTTCGGAACATGAAGACGGATGTGTAGGAAAAAAGCAGTGATGATTCATGCAATTCATCAGATGATACTGTGACTTCAAAACACCTCCCAAAGCGTTTTCTAGTAAAAACAAGTTCAAATGGGGATCCTCTCCCCGCATTGGCCACTCCAGAACGAGGAAATACAACGTCGTGGTGAAACTTAGAGGACAAACACGCGACTGTGATGCAAGTCTGAAAACTGAAGATGTTGGGGAAGTTTGATTAACTTCTAGGTACTTATAAATATTAATAATATATTATTTATACAATGAAAATGTATGCAAATGCTCGCAATTTTCAAGAAAGCATTGTGTATTTCAAACAGTCTTTTTCATTGTGTTTTTTAATGTATTCGCTTTCCAAATATTCTTAAACGTCGTCTCTACCGTATTGTAAATATTTATTACGTGCATAGGAGCACACATACGCAAATAAGTGTTCCTTCTTTCTTGATATTACATAAAAAATACTGCTCGCTTTTCGTTTTCTCATTGTCGTAGAACTTTGTCATAGGTCCTTCTCGATAATAAAATATGGAAATAACAAAGAAAAGATGGCTATTGTTAACATTAAAGGTAAATTCTGGCAATGTCTCTCAGACCAGACCCGAGTATTTTACAATGGCACAAGATTGCCAGTACAATCGTTAAATATCGTCTCTATACGACCTATCTGTGTCCGTGCAACGTATAAAAAAATCGTTTAAAAATTATGCTTGAGCGCACGGTCTTCACTAGGTTTGGAGCCGATGACACTGTTTTGATCCCTCGAGTACCAATAATACCCACAGACCTAACATTTCAGAGACTCCAATTTCCACTAAAGGTATGTTTTAGTATGACCAATAGTAGTAGAGCAAGGGGGATTCTAAATCACTGACGTCTGCATTTTTCCTACTGAGTCAGCACCCGAGGTCATTGACCCTATGTCGCCATGACCACGTGAGCGGCCACTTGCTATTGTTTGTAAACAAAGCCACGTGCTTTTGACAGCTGTCATCTTGACGGACCCTAACCTCACATTTTTGGACAAGAGAACGTGGCAGGTAGTTAAGGGTTAAAGAAGTCTTGCTCGTGAATAGATGAGATTTTCTTCTGAAGACGCGGAGCAAAGTTCTCTGCGAAACAAAAAGAATTTCACCTTGTTTCCTGACACGGCCAAAGCATAAAAGTTTATTATGCTGTCTGCATTTACGAGCCATGAAAAGATCAATCTAAATATGATCTTACAATACCAAGTCAGCTCCAAAAGTTCTTTGTACGTTGTCAAGGCACGCATGAATAAAGCTAGACAATGTCGCAGTCACGTCAGGAACTAGTTGCTGAAAGCATCCGAAATATTAACGAGTCTCTCTTTGCAGAGCTCTCGCAAGAAAAAAAGCACATCAAATATTTCCTATACCAACTCGAACTACAAAACTCCCGAACATTGTCCTCACAATTACAAAGGACGGGAAATTCGAAAGTTTGAAAAATAATGGAAGCTCTACTGACTGTGATTAATATACCCGCATAGCAAGCACAGAGGCTGCCTTCGCCATTACATTTGACATCTCGGAGAGTTATTAGGCTATATTTCACAAGTTCAAAGCAGAGCAGATAAACAAGCCATCAACATTTTTAACGCACCAATCAGGCAACTAAAGTGGTGGAGATGTAGGGGATGAGAAATCAAACTTCACTGAAATTCAGTTATACTAAAACTGATTTAATATGAGTTCGCTCTTAAATGTCACAGTTTCTTTACATTTGCAAACGGGTAAATAGAGCTGATGAGTGGTATCGAAAGGGGTAATTAGGTAGAAATTACATCACCGGAGGCACACGAAATCATTAAATAGTAATAATATTAGGTTAACGTCGCACTAACACAGGTTTTCTGTGAAGCTGGTGTGGGAGAAAACTACGGATAGGCCTGGAAAGGTAGCGTCTAGAGTCTTAATGAATGCACAGTCCAAGTAAATTATTTACCTGGTGTGAAAAAGAACCACCATGGAAAACTATCCTTAGGGCTGCCAATGTTGACGTTCGAAATCATCATCTCCCAGATATGAACTTACAGCTGCACAACTCGAATCGCATAGCCACTTCGTTCGAGAATAACATACAGGGTTATTCACCTAAGATGTTACACTGAAATAACTTCTAATCCATAGAAGATATCGATATTCTTTTTTCATATTCTGAAATGGCATTAAGGGGCTCATACAACATTGTGCTACGTTTCTCGAATTATTAACAACGGAGATATCGACATAAACTTTATTTTTTAATGGATCTGTAGTAATTTCTGTCCCAAGCAATCTGTTCAAACTGTCACGAATTCAGACATATAACAGAATCGATGAGTTCGAAAACAAGTCATTTCAATCGAAACTAATTGTACAGGAGAGGCAAATAACTACCGAGAGAAGTGGCCGTGCACAGCTGCGAGCTTCAATTCGGGAGATGGTGTGTTCGAATCCCACCGTTGGCACCCTGAAGATGGTTGTCCGTGGTTTCCCATTTTACACCAGGCAAAAGCTGAAGCTGTACTGTTACGGCCGCTTCTTTCCTTTCTCATCCTTGCGTCGCCGAAAACCTTGGTGTTTTATATACATTTTAAAAAATAGAATTTGGAGAAGATTTATTTTCGTACAAAACCTTAAAATATACATGTATATTTAATGTAATGTAAAAGTGATATGTATTATATAAACCTCAGATTACAAAACACTATTAATAATCTTTTGCAAGTTGCTTTACGTCGCACTGACACAGAGAGGTCTTATGGCGACGATGGGGCAGGAAGGGGCTAGGAGTGGAAAGGAAGCGGCCGTGGCCTTAATTAAGGTACAGCCCCAGCATTTGCCTGGTGTGAAAATGGAAAACCACGGAAAACCATCTTCAGGGCTGCCGACAGTGGGGTTCGAACTCACTATCTCCCGAATACTGGACACTGGCCACACTTAAGTGACTGCAGCTATCGAGCTCGGTATTAATAACCTTTAACTTACACAGTAATCAGTTGGAGAATAAAATATATCGTCGCTGCCGGGACAAAACCTCCTATGTGAAATATTTTAGTTTAGAACTTTGGCCGGTAAGGTTCTGTCATCTAAGGTGCAATATTGTGTGAATATTGTCAAGGCATTCTCGCTCTTCAAAATGTATGTGCTGCGGGTCAGTATATCTCCAAGAATACTATCATATAGGAGGAGGTTTTGTCCTGGCAACGACAATATTCTAAATCAATACTCAGTAGACAAAATGTATGCATATTTATGTCACTAAAATAGTATCAACACAAACTAAGTCTATATGTGCTGAAATCCCTTTGGAGCATGGTTACAGTTTGTGGTAGCAAACTACGTTTCTAGCTTCACAAATCCTCTTCTGAAGCATGACAATCTGTGGTTGACAACACACAAATTTATTCATAGAAAGACAAAAATTATTTTCGAGTGTATTGTAAGAACTATATTGACGTCTGCAATTTTCTGATTATATTGACGTCACGAAGGGCATGCGGTTGTAAAAGCTTCCTGCTCGATTCATAGCCGACCTCGTACAGAAACGGGGCAACGCTTGGACGCACATTCTCATTTCTAAATTCTTATGTACGGTATTGTCAAAACAGAGACTATAAAGCTTTAGTTACGTTCCGTTTTATTTATTTTAAAAACATGAACCTCCGTAATTGATATTTCTTCGAAAATATGTAAATTTATGTTTCACTAGCCCCTTAACACCATTTAAAATATAAAAACAGAAGATGTAAACACTGCAGCCTGAGACTGGCTGAGAGGACAAGAGACTTTCTAAATAGCTACGTATTACTAAAGTGTTTTAATTTGTTGTCTATTCTAATTGTGTGTGCATGTGTGTGCATGTGTGTGCCCGTGCTAACTGGGTCATCCTTCAATAAATTAGTTCAATAAAACAGACTGTTTTATTCGTGAAAATATATTGACTGCACCGAGGGAATAGGATATCAGTGAAAGGTTGTTATAAGCAATCCATGGCATTTACGTTGACAATCAGATTGCAGTGACAACTGGCAGCAGAACAAGTTCTTCGTTCTAATTAGTTACAGGTGTTAAGACGGGGATGTAACCTCTCACCCATATAATTAATAGTTTAAATGGTTTAAGGCCGTATCCGGCATTCTTTTCTTGTGGGGGATTTATGGATTTTGAGGGATTCCAAATTTAAAATGTTATAGGAACACACAAAAAAACCTGTGGATGGGGAGGTAGAAAACGCCCGTAAGCGGTGACTAAATGGGAAACCTGGGGCTCTCGATTTGGAAGCGGGGGCTAGCAACCACGGTTACTCTAGCTGAGTCTGGCATTGTTTCCACTTGTGTCGATCTCCCCACTTGGTCAACTCTTGTTCTCTTCAGACCCCGACGTTATTAGCTTTACGAGGTCAAAGAAGACTTTCATTTCCAATCCCTTCGTACACCTTCCCTTTATTTTGCTGATGCCTACAATCTTCGCAGATCGGGTATCTTCCACATTCCCTCTGATCAGAGCCGTATTAGGCATGGACCTTATGGGCCCGGCACCAGAGCGGCTAAAGTGAAAAGGTATAATAGTTTGAAAATGTGCTTTTAGAAAGTGCGCACCTTCGCAGTATTCAAAAGCAAAAGCTCCCAACTGCTACGACCTCACTGTTTCTGTGAATAGCTAACAATATGATAGATTGCAACTTGGTTGTGGTGGGTGAATCCGGACAAGTCTATGAAAGTGAAAGCCATTTTGTGAGAGTTGCATTTAGCTTCTTTTTTTTTTCGTGTTACGTACGCAACACTGATGGTTGAAATGATTAAGTGGCGCAAAATATCGCACATTAGAGAAGGAAATGTGAATTATTGTCTCGAACACCAAAATTAGATTTTTTCGCAGGCACCAAACTATAAATCTCATTGCAACGACGAAAATAAGAACGATGGTACAGGCACAGAATACCTTGATGAGTGTACACTCACTTTTAGTTGTGTCTGCATTGGGTCTGATGTTGGAACTGGAAGAAAAAGTAAACTCGTGTCCTCATTCTGAGATGGTGCAGCTGTTTTCAGTCACACTCCCAAAGGAGGCGAACTGCATGTACAATTTCAACCACGCACCACCCCTCCTGCCATTCTTAAATTTCTGACAATACCGGGAATCGAACCCAGGCCCCGAGGACGGCAACTGATAACACTAACCGTTACACTGCGGTGGCGGACGGAACTGGAAATAAAAATCATGAAGGTGGTCTAGTAACAAACGAAGATATTTTTAAACAAAACGATGACCCTTGTTTTGGGTTATGAATGATATTACAAGGGACTACTATCCTACAAGTGGAGTGAAGCAGAATAAGAACAATGTCTGTAATTCTATGCGGACCTATCCAGACAATTCCTGACAAAAGCGCTGTTTGAAAGATAGCCTTTAAATGGAGACATTATGAAACATGAATATCTAGTTTATTCCTGCAGCCAATGATCTATTTTTGTGCTCATTTAAACTCTTTGGAGGGACATCCCAATTTACAAAGTAGTGGTGGTGGTGGTGGTTGTGGTGGTGGTGGTTCTTTAAGAGGAAGTACAAATAGGCAACCATCTTCTATATAACACTAATCAGGGGGAAAAAATGGGAGAGGTCCGACACTTCGAAATATTAAGGTATCGGCCAAAGAAAGATAAGGGCCACGAAAGGCGTGAAAATGAAAGACTCCCTAAGCCTCGAATTATCTAACACCATCGAGGTCGGAAAAGAGCAAGAGTTGATGAATAACACTAACCGTTACACTGCGGAGGCGAACGGAACTGGAAATGAAAATCATGAAGACGGTCAAGTAACAAAACGAAGATATTTTAAAACAAAACGAGGATAGGATAGATGGAAGTAAGGAGCACAAGTAAATGAAAGCAATGTCAGGACTCAGCTAAGGATACCATGGTTGCCAACCCACGCTCCCAACTTAAGAGCTCCTAAGGCCCCTTCCATGCGCCTCTTACGACAGGCAGGGGATACCGTGGGTGTTATTCCACCACTCCAACCACAAAAGGTCCCAACTTACAACAACTGGCTTCAATGATTGGAAACATGGAAATCAGCAGGTGATGGAACATCACAATTTCTACTCTCATCGTGATTATGTGCTAATTTTCAAAAAAGGGCGTAGTGAATTGTGTAGAGTTGACAGCCGTCTGTTCACTCTGGTTGAAGAAGAAAAAGAAGAAGAATTTAAATATTGGAGTTTTGTACTCCAGAAAGTAATTGCTGTAGTCAAGAAATTGTCTCATCGTGGATTAGCATTTCGGGGTGAAGATGAAGTATTCGGCTCTGTTATCATTTGGGATCTTTGAGGAACTCGTTCACATTATGGCAAAAACTGTGATCACTGAAACGGTAAGAAAAATGAATGAAGCCAAATATTATTGTGGATTTCACATCTATATATATAAAATAGCTTGTCCTGACTGACTGACTGACTGACTGACTGACTGACTGACTGACTGACTGACTGACTGACTGACTGACTGATTCATCATCGCCGAGCCAAAACTATTGGACATAATGAAATGAAATTTTGGGGATACATTCATATTAAGATGTAGGTGCTCGCTAAGAGAGTATTTTAGGATATTCCGTCGCTAAGGGGGTGAAAGGAGGGGTGAAATTTTAAAATGAGTGAATCTATATCTCAAAACTTTAAAAGTTTACAAATGTAAAAATTGGTATTTAGAATCTTCTTTAAAAATAAGGAAATACGTATTTTTTTGTTTTCACAAAATCCCAATAGGAGGGGTAAAAAGGGTGAAAGGGGGTTGAATGCCTTTAATCAGGATACCGGTACTTATATCTCAGAAAGTGAAGGTATTACAGACCTAAAAATTGGTACTTTTGATCTCTTTTAAAAATAAAGAAACACGTATTTTTTGTTTTTGGAAAATCCAATTAATGGGAGTGTGAAAAGGGGGGTGAATTTTTTAAATCAGTGTATCTATATCTCAAAACTTTGAAAGTTTACAGATGTAAAAATTGGTATTTAGAAACTTCATTAAAAATAAAGAAATACGTATTTCTTTCTTTTCGGAAAATCCCAATAGGAAAGGTGGAAAGGGGTGAAAAATGGGTTGAATGCATTTAATGAGGATACTTATATTTCAGAAACTGAATATATTACAGACCTGAAAATTGGTGTTTTGGATCTCCTTCAAAAATAAAGAAACATATTTTTTTGTTTTAGAAAAATCCAATTGAGGGGGGTGAGAGGGGGTGAATATTTAAAATGAGTGTATCTATATCACAAAACTTTTGAAGTTTATAGATGTAAAAAATTAGTATTTAGAATCTCCTTTAAAAATAAAGAAACACGTATATTTTTGTTTTCGGAAAATCCCAATAGGGAGGGTGGAAAAGGGTGAAAAATGGGTTGAATGCCTTTAATGAGGCTACTTTTATTTCAGAACCTGAAGATATTACAGACCTGAAAATTGGTATTTGGGATCTACTTTAAATATAACGAAACAGGTATTTTTTCGTTTTTGGAAAATCCAAATGTGGGGGGGGGGTGAAAAGGGTGGTAAATTTTTAAAATGAGTGTATCTACATCTTAAAACTTGGAAAGTTTACAGATGTAAAAATTGGTATGTAAAACCTCCTTTAAAAATAAAGAAACATGTATTTTTTTGTTTTCGGAAAATCCCAATAGGAGGGGTGTAAAAGGGTGAATAATTGGTTGAATGCCATTATTTTAATTAAGCTACTGATATCTCAAAAATGAAGATGTTACAGACGTAAAATTTGATATTTGGATTCTGCTTTAAAGTAAAGAAACACGTATTCTCGAAAAATCCAATGAAGGGGGGTGGGGGTGAAAGAATTGAAAAATTAATTGATTTAATTGTATGAGAATACTTACGTCTAATAAAAACTAAAGTTGTTACAGACGGGAAAATTGGTATTTGGATCTCCTTTAGAAACAAAGAAAACGCGGTTTTTTTGGGGGGGGGGGGATCATCTTGGTGGGCGGGTTTAAAAAGGAGTTGAATTCCTTTCATGAGGTCACACAAGTCAAAAGCTGAGGAAGTTAGAGTCGTGATAATTGGTATTTAGAAGATCCTTTACTATTAAAGAAACAAGGTTTTTGCCGGAAAATTCAATTCGTGTGTGTGGGGGGGGGGTGAGGAGTGTGAAAGGAAGTGAAAAAAATGACTTATTTTTATGGGGATACTTATATCTCAAAACTGAAGGTAATAGACGTGAACATTGGTGTTTGGAATCTCCTTTAAACATAAAGAAACATGCCTTTCTGATATTTTGTGGGGGGGGGGGTAAATAAACTTAACGGCGGTGGGGTGTAAAAGGAGGTGAGAATAGTTGATTTTACTGATCATAATGTACTTATAAGGAGCCTCCGTTGCTCAGGTGGCAGCGCGCCTGCCTCTCACAGCTGGGTTATGTGGTTCAAATCCCGGTCACTCCATAAGACATTCGTGCTGGACAAAACGGAGGCGGGACAGGGTTTTCTCCGGATACTCCGGTTTTCCCTGTCATCATTCATTCCAGAAACACGGTCCAATATCATTTCATTTCATTTGTCATCCATTATCCATTGCCCCAGAGGAGTGCGACAGGCTTCGGCAGCCGGCACAGTCCTATTGCCGCCGCCAGATGGGGGCTTTATTCATTCCATTCCTGACTCTGTCGAATGACTGGAAACAGGCTGTAGATTTCCGATGTACCTATTCTGATCATAAAGCGATCATTTTTTATCTTTCCCGGGTTCGTTTTCAAGAGCCATCTTTTTCTTCGGAGAACGTTCTTAGATTACAGTACATTCTCCTGGCATATAAATAAAAATTTAAACACCTTTCAAATAAACGATAGGAATGAGACTGACCGTCCAATTGTTCACCTCTATAATAAGGTCAACAATGCACAGAATATGCCATTCGTATAATAATAATAATAATAATAATAATAATAATAATAATAATAATAATGTTCTGGACCGTCGTCAAATGTGCAGACCGCGCTGGAAACGGGTCCTGGACGGGTAATGACTAAGAATGCAGTCCAGCCGCGGGTTCAGTACCGCCAAGGCACCCAAGAGGACACCACGCCGGATCTCCTCAAGGATTTGATCCATACTAAAAATTCTTATAGGAAAAGATGGCAAAGATTTAGGGACCCAACTGACCGGGTGGAATACCTGGACCTAGCCCGGGAAGTACGAAATCGATTGCTGGAAAGAAAGATTGAAAAATGGGAGGAAACTTGCCGTAATCTATTAGAAAACGAGTCAGATCGCGAATTTTGGCGGATTCTCTCAGATAACCAGTCAGATCGCGAATTTCGGCGGATTATATATAAAACAATTAGCATTCAATTATAAATTTCAATATAATACCGTAGCGAAGCACGGGTATCTTGCTAGTCTGACATAAAATGCATATACCAACTGAGTTTTGTTCTCAGACATGTGGATAAAGAGGATTCTCTTGAAGAACGTTTCTTGGACTTCATTAAAAATCTTGGACGTACTTGAAAAAGAGCTGCCTAACGCTGGTTATTACTTTCTTCTCGTCCCACGGTCTGGATGTAAGCAACTGCAGGGTTCAAAACCTATGACAATGCCGCAAATTTGTTTGGCATATATTCCGGCCTGAAAGCAGGAATCAACGAGGCCAATTCATTAGCATTTTTCATACCATGCTCAGCCTACACCCTTAATTTAGTGGTATCAACTACTGGAACTTGTTGGAGATTGACTATATTCTTTTTTTTAATTACTGCAAAATCTGTATTTTTTTCTCATCATCTAGCCATCGTTGGAACGTTTCAGAGCCCTCTTCCACGCCAGGAAAACTTTCCATCAAGACACTTTCGGGAACAGCCTGGTCAATTCGAGAAGATGCATGTAGGAATGTAAACAGTAATTTTGAAGCCTTGCCTAAAGCTTTAAAATGTATACAAGAAGATGAAAATGATACGTCAGCCAGTAAAGAAGAAGCAAAAGGAATGTTGAAATTCTGAACTCTCCGGAAATGTCTTTTACGGCTGCAGTGTGGAGAACTATCCTGGAAGGATCCAACGCTGTCCGTGCAAAATAAGTCTGAGGAAATGGATGTTGGTACAGTGGTACAATTCTCCAATTGCTTTCCTGAATGAAATGAAATTATCGTGTAATATCTACAGTATGGAAGTGTTGGTGAGAAGAATATTCAAAACATTTAACAAGCGGTAGAAACAGAGGAGAGCAGGACCCAACAAATTAAGAAGAGTAGGAGATTCTTCAATGAAGCGTCCGAATCTGTAATTGAACCAGGAAATTATAATGATAACTAGTGGAGCCGCGTCCCTTATAAATAGGTCAGTAAACTCGTCTTGATATGCCTGCCCTTTTCAGTAGTTTTATGAACATTTAATACCGGGGCATAATAACTGATGCATTCGTAATTTACTTCATAACACATCTTTCCATACAATATTCTCTGTGCTTTGACCATTCGGCCGTATCTGGATCTTAATATTTGCAAGCGATCTTGCCCGAGATAGTGCAACATAGAACTGCCCGCGGCTGAATACTGGTTCAGGTAAGTAGACTACCCACTTGTTCAAACGTTCGTCCCTGCGCTTTATTATTGGCCATATAGATGTAATTGTAGTTGGTCTTTTTTATATAGATGGCTTAGTCGACTTGATACCTTCCCGTCTGTACGTTCATCGACTGTTTTCTATTAGGAGCAGAACGTTCTGCAATCTGTTGAGTATATTCAGAAGCTGGGGAAGGTCAAAGAATCAAAGACTGTCTAGCAGCAGAAAACAGTATTCTTCCATCATCAGAGGAAGAGTATACTCTCTGGCGGGCAGCTATTAATCAAACATGTTTGCATGCAATGATATTACTAAGGATGAAAATCACATATATCAGAATATTAGTGAAAGGGTTAGTCGCTTAGCAACCTGCTAAGTAGGGTAAGCTTTCGCCTGCAATTATTGGTGTGATCATTAATTTGATTTTGATGCTTATTGATGATGATGCTTGTTGTTTAAAGGGGCCTAACATCTAAGGTCATCGGCCCCTTCATTTGATTTTATGATAACTCAAAGTTGCCCGAACTTAGATACCTATCAATGCGTCATGATTCACAGACAGGTAATTCCGGAGAGTATGAACGAGAAATGAACCAAATCGGTCCAGTAGAACGGACGGACGGATTTACCAAAGCTGATTTTAGTAAACTCTTTTAATATATAGATAATCTACATCATTGTATCTTACAGAGCAGTTATTTGGAGATACTGGATAAAAACACGAGTAACTGTTTAAAATGAATTTTTAGAAATATTCTCATTCTAATCAAACCTCACAGATATTCACAAATTAGCTTACAAATTGCAACATACTTACCTATCAGATATCAAAGAATAGTTTGCAACAGAATGTATCTATCTGAAATCCCTTGTCTTAGAAGAAGGAAAAAATAACCTGACATTGCCACTTCTAAACAAACTTCTGATAGCAAAAGACCTCAAGGACTTATATTCGAAACTATATACAGCTTTGAAGATACTGTACACCTATCTACTCTTGCAATCATCACCTCAGCTGTTAGGTCCTTCTCAGTACTTATGTATGTTGGGTATTCAGCCCGAAGGCTGGTTGGATCATCAACATGTCCACCATTAGCTGTCATAGATTGCCTAGGTGTCACTGAAGAGGCTTACTAGGGAAATGAGGAGTGAGGTAGTTTCCCGTTGCTTTCCTCACTGGGCCAGAAGTTATTAAGGTTAAAAATGATTTACGTTCATCTCAAACACAAAAATGCTTGATGCATCTTGCAATTCTTGCCATTGAAAGTGATTTAACTGCAACGTTAGTATATGAAAATGCTATGTACAAATTTTTGCTCATGAAAAAGCAAGATATACGCCACTATCTTGCTAACAACTCCTGTATTTTTATTATTGTTAATTGAGTACTTTTATCAGCAGTATAATGGTTTTTAAAATTATTATTATTATTATTATTATTATTATTATTATTATTATTATTATTATTATTATTATTATTATTATTATTATTATTATTATTATTATTATTTAGCCTATATATGTTCCACTCATTACATCCCTGACCCGGTCAATGACTGGAAAAATGGTTGTAGGTTTTCATTTTTCATTATTATTATTATTATTATTATTTAATGCTAATATTAGTTTATGTTTTACCTTGTAGGCATTTTACTTAACTATTTCATTCATTATATAGAAATAATAGTATGCAATACTGGCTTGTCAAGTTCGTGGAATGGGGACATAAAATTATGTAGGCCCAGAGGTGTTGTAGTAGTAAAATTTGACCCTGCCTCTGATTAGTGTTAATAGAGGCTGGTTGCCCAATAATAATAATAATAATAATAATAATAATAATAATAATAATAATTGTACCGGGCGGTACACCTCCACGCCGCTAATTCAAAATGTGCGCCAGTTGAAACTCCTCTGCTGGAGGAAGTCTGAACTTTATCGACGGTATTAATTTTCAAGTTTCTCAGAAGATGTCACTACGTGGAAAGTTTGGAGTTTTTGAACTGTGCCACTTTTGATGTATTTTTGTTTTACCGGTAGTAAGAAGTGTGAACTTTCTCTTCTAGAGGACACTACTGAAAAACTACAATGGTGCACCCTCGTGCGACGTGAAAGAACTGGTTTTTTTTGGAGAAATTTTTATTTCAAAAGTTTGTTTCTTGTTAAATTTATTTCTGTTATTGTTTAAGTTGGCTGTATACCCCTCTCTTTCCCCTTGTTTTGTATCTAGCCAATCCCGAATTTCTTTAATTAATTTTCCACCAATAATGTGTTTCTTCTTCATATTGTGTAGGGGTTTTCGTTATCCACCAAGTAAATGATTGTGGGCGGGTGTTTTCCTTCCTGAAACGCCTCGAACTTTCCGCGAGAGTATATAAACTGCTGATTTTTGGGTCTCTGCGCCACTTCTGTTCCATCTTTCAGTGTGTAAAGTACATAGCAGGGGGCGGGAAGCGCCTCTTTCTTCGGCAGCGGTCAACAACAAGGTAATGGCCGATTAATAACTTCTTTCTTTGCTAGCTCAGCAGTTTAACTCTCGGGGCGGGTCCGAAGTTTTTCCATAA
The DNA here is from genome assembly GCF_040414725.1 of Anabrus simplex. Lineage (NCBI taxonomy): Eukaryota > Metazoa > Arthropoda > Insecta > Orthoptera > Tettigoniidae > Anabrus > Anabrus simplex. Next base: position 295,407,553 of record NC_090268.1, on the reverse strand, counting down.
TGTAACCTTCCTTAAAATGTATCTATTCTATCTTTAAACTGCATATCGGGATAGAGAGTGCTTAACCCTCTCGAGCTCCCAATCATATTGCTTTGAGGTGAACTTATTTTTCTCAACCTATTCTTCGTTAACGTAAAGCAAATTGTTCTTTTCTAAAGTCACCTCTGTAGTATGGGATTAGCCCTTGCATTAGTGGCCTAGAGCCAGATTAGGTTTTAAAACAAATGCATTAGGAGTGCAGATCGCCTCCTCTCAAATTGTTATTTTAGAGGTCATGTAATTAACCTTCTTCTCATTTAATAGACCTCAGTAGGTTGGCTATTTTACCCCTGTGTATATGTCCTTAGAGGACAGCTTGAAAGTGGAATTAGGTGTGGCCTTTGACAGGCCTGAATTTTGAGAGCAAGTTGCTCTTTTCCCGAAAATTTTGTTTTCTGCGCGCCTCAAGGAGGCCTTACTGTGTATTTTGGAGCAAGTGCTCCTAGGCATGAATGGGGTTTTCTGCCCCTCTGTTGAAACTTGTGTTTGGGGTAAAACTGGGCTAATTGCTCAAGAATTGTGAGGCTGGGGCTCGAAGCCCAAATCCTGTAAATATTGTAATTGTATTTTTATTGCCTTGCTACTCTGTACCTGCCATGATTGTTATTTCTTTATTTTGAAAAGAAAATATAACCTTGTTAATTTTACATGCACTATCATTTCGTAGCTTGAGACCCGTTCACACCCGCACCTTCTTTCACGCCTAACTACCACAAAAACACGGTAACAATAATAATAATAATAATAATAATAATAATAATAATAATATGGCCCCCGGAAGGGCCTGGTGCAGGTCCTCTGAGATGACGCCCTATAAACAACCTGCGGATCTGAAGATGGGGCCCTACCAGCATGCGAACCGTTTAGCCATGGGGCCGGACAAAACTCGTGTCCTCCCGAGATGGTGCAGCTCCTTTCACAGACTTCCAATAGAGCTGAGCTGCATGTATCATTTTAACTTTATACGAGCCCTCCTGCCATTCATAAATCTCTGGCAGTACCGGCCAAGCCTCCGATGACAGCAACTAACAGCGCTAACAGTTATGCGACGAAGGCGGACGTTGCATAGCAATAATAAGTTCCATCAGCTAATAAAACCACTATATTTTTAGTTATCAAATATATTCACTTCAGTAAAAAAAGTTTAAACATTTTTAGAGTAGTAGATTTAACAAATCATCAGGTTGAGTGGAAAGTTAAAATCACAGCGGTGTAGGAGGCGGCGGATGCTATACCGCGAGCATGCAGCGCGAGACAAAGAGTAGTTACATTAAGGAGTGCAACAAAGAAAATGTCAAAACTTATCCGATACCATTATCTGTATCGAAAACTGTACATTATTACCATTGTAGAAAACGCAGTTCCCGAACTTTTATGAACGTGTATGCTATGGTATTTGGAGCTATTCATGCATTTATATTTTTATTGCCGAGTTCATCAGAGGCAAGCTTTGCTGCAATAGAAATATTGCCATGGTAACGAGTTAGTATATGAATGAGAGAAAAGACTTAGTGGCGTGCGGTGCCTTCTGCAACAGGGTAGGTTCTTCATATTTCTATGCTACCTAGGGACCGTTCATATTTGTAGTGTTTTAGACACCCCTCCCCCTGTAAGCAAGAATTAACCTATGGTCACCTGACCCTTTTATGCTTACGTAAGATTCGTCTATTCTTTACGTTACATCACCGGCCAAATTATTGTTTTCAACATTTAAATTCACTTTGCAGTAGAAGTGTGTAGGTATTAAAATGAGAACAGTAAATATCATTAAAAATAAAGGAAAACTAAAATTTTATCACATTTATCCATTCTTTGTTTAATAATTGGAAATAGTTTTGTCTCTCTCTCTCGTAAGCATTGCTCTGCTTTCTTCTCTCACTTGTCACTGAAAAAAAAAGCTAAGTTTCAACCGTTGAAAATTTACGTAATGCTTCATCGGTCCCTCCACAATATCTTAAACATAGATAATTTAATATAATGCATGGCTCCTGACATCAAACTAGGACCATGCCGATTTGGGTACTAAATGAGTAAAATAAACAATTGCCTTCTTTAATTGAACACCATTCTGTGTTCTTGTTTGGAAAATATCTCAATGACATAATGGCATCGCTGTGAAACGTTGGCAATCTTTTTAATTACTCACAACTTTTTCTCAATGGACATCAGTGCAAGACTGCTCAATTATTGTTCTCCTTGTGTTGACCTTTGGAATGATTTGATCCGTTTTAAGTGCATAAAATGATCTCTTTTGCAATTTGCTTTACGCCGCACCGAGACAGACAGGTCTTATGGCGACGATGGGATAGGAAAGGGCTAGGAATGGGAAGGAAGCGGCCACGGCCTTAATCCAGGTTCAGCCCCAGCATTCGCCTGGTGTTAAAATAAGAAACCCAGGGCTACCGACAGTGGGGTTCGAACCAACTATCTCCCGAATGCAAGGTCACATCTGCGCGACCCTAACCGCACGGACACTTGCTCGGTAAAATGACCTTTCGGCCGATGCAGATGTGCTTGGTATGGTCAAAGCAAGTAATGTCAGTTTATATAATTCAGCAAATACCGTATAGAGTTGTTTCAATTTCAATTATGTTGCCAGTTTGTGAGGGCGTTCGCCACAAAACTCTTCCGTGTAATATAAGACAGTCAGTTCAGTTTTTTTTTTTTTTTTTTTTTTTTTTGCTACTTGTTTTACGTCGCACCGACACAGATAGGTCTTATGGCGACGATAGGACAGGAAGGGGCTAGGAGTGGGAAGGAAGCGGCCGTGGCCTTAATTAAAGTACAGCCCCAGCATTTGCCTGGTGTGAAAATGGGAAACCACGGAAAACCATTTTCAGGGCTGCCGACAGTGGGGTTCGAACCTACTATCTCCCGAATACTGGATACTGGCCGCACTTAAGCGACTGCAGCTATCGAGCTCGGTAGTTCAGTTTTTAGTCCAACTATATCAAACACTGAATTGTGTTCCATTTTCAGCGCATCCAGAGGAAAAATTAATGTGTACACTTCAAATTTGGTTGGATCACGTAATGAAAGAATTCCAGTAGGTGCAAGGTTCCAAACCTATCCGCAATGGAATTTGTTGCATTTTCTATCATTTCAAATACAAATTCTATATTTCACAATATCACTGTCCAGGCGATTTCTCTTTCGTGGCACTTTTTCGTAATCGACATCATTACAAACATCATTCCACACTGCTTCAAATCTATCTTGTATCTGCGATGAATAACTACTTAGAATAAAACAATATCAATGCGAGGCTTATACGGACTAATTTATTTCTAGGGCAAACATTGGAGCAATTTGGAGGCACATTTGAGCAACACGTATACAGACAATTTCACGGCAATTCAAATGAAAACGGGAAGCTTTAAAAGACAATCGGAAATTCACAAAGAACTCAACGCAAAGAAGAGTAAGCAGAGGTGTTGAGAAGTCAATGCGTAAATTTGGTCACTGTTCACGGCAGACCCATTTGCACTGCTACAATAATGACTCAGCCTTCCGTAATATTATCAGTCTGATTCCCCTGGACGCTCATGCTAGGACCGGTATTAACCCTGAAATTGTATACTGGATTTAGACTCACGTAACTGGTATCCTGGGGGTGTTGGCTCAACTCCAAATTAAGAGTTTTTTCTTTGTAATGTAAACGTATGTATATAAAATGTTCTGGATAGATATTTATTACACACACATATATACATACAAAATTATAATATAAACAAACAAAAAGTACCGAGTTTCAAAACGAGGCACTGATTACAGCACAATTGTCTATTCGGATTTTTTTTAAACTGGTACCAACATATATTAGCGTTGTAACTGTACTAACTCCAGCACAATTTCCATAAAGGACATAATCCAGTGTCATTGCCCTTAGTTTCTGTAACCAAAAAGAAAGAGGAACACTGTTTAGTAAAAGTTCTTGCAAGCATAAATTATTCGAGAAGTATATGAGGTGCTGCTGAGTGTAGCGTAACGTGCCTTTCAAAACAGTTGGCACATGCCACTTGCGAAACGGAGTGTTCCTTACAGATTGGGTTTTGACAATGTTGGCAGGAGGTTTTGACTTTCCAGCCTTTCATTCTTGAACAAACATGACATCTCCTTTGCTTTGGAGCTGGTCCTTCCATACCTAGATTACTAGGATTTGAGTTTTCAATGGGGTTACGTTCCGTTTCATCACCATGGTTTACAAACGTAGCAGATTGCCCATACCTAGCACTCATATCCGTAATTTTAGCATTTGTGTGTTACAGTATTACTTGAAGAGCAGCGCCCAGGCTTCTTGCGGTGCTTTAGGCTTATCCGCGACTGCGTTCACTTTCAGTCACGGTTAGTCACTTAAATTATGTTTACGAATTCGTGACGGAGCTGGTGCGGCTTTTGCCCACTTATATCAATTTTTTCCATAAAAGTAGTTACCTGTGGACCCGATTGTTTCACTCTGTGCCTTATCATCACTTCCCGATAACTCAATATTAGATTCCGTCGTATGATCACCATGAAAACTCTCTCTGCCACTGAAATTACTATCTTGTTCATTATTTAATCCTAGATTAGGGTGACACTAAACTCCAAACAGACAATTTTCACAACACCACTATAGTCGCTAACATCTGCTCCGGGTCACTAATTCTTCTCTCCTAAACTGGAGATTGCACGATACGACAAAATAAAATCTGCATTATTGTCTCTACAATAATGCCGGACAGTTACAACGGGGTGTGGCAGCACCCCACAATACCAGTTCAGGGTTAATTCCCACGAAATTCGTGAACACAATATTCGTGAACATATTATTAGCACGGCATTTGGGATACGCCAAATCATCCGTCGAGAGGCAAGCAGCAAAATGGTATTTCTGCAAATGGACGCTGCGACTTGAATGGATCGTTTCTTCTTGGGTATCAACATTCAGGTTTTCAGTGACAGTTCAGCCAGCATGTTACATAGGATTACAGCTGAAGAACTCTTCGATAGTCATAATGCCGAAAAGCTGAAGAACATTATCTTAAATGTTTGTGAGATGTATGATATTTCGGTGCAACAGGTGTATTCAGTAACTACGGAAAACAGATCAAACATGATTAAACAAGAACAACTAAATGACAATGAAAGGGAAAGCGATGATGAGAATGACGCCTTACAAGTTACTTGGGATCAAAGTGAAAATTCGAAACTATAATTTCAGAGTGAACAATGTAAGGGAGAAAATTAGGAAGGAATATCAAAGGGAATTTCACAATCAGAACGTACAAGAAACGCAGATCTAATGAGATGTGGAGCTCATACACGACAGTAAGTTGTAAATGACGTACTGAAGGATCCCAAAGCCACTCAAATTACAGAGCAGGCGTGGAACGTCGTTCTTGTTCTTGTTTGGGTCATCAGTCCATAGACTGGTTTGAAGGAGCTCTCGACGCCTTTTCATTTCTACGTAACTGGTACATGTACTCTAATCTGTTTGTCGTATTCATACCTTCATCTACCCCTACCACTTACACTTCCCTCAAAACCAACTGAACAAGTCCTGGGTGTCTTAAGGTATGTCCTAACATTCTATCTTTTCTTCTGATCAAATTTTGTCAAATCGCTCTCCTCTCACCAAATCGAATCAGTACCCCTTCATTCGTGATTCGATCTACCCATCTCACCTTCAGCATTCTTCTGTGTAACACCCACCACATTTCCCGCGCAAGTACAAAAATTGCCTTCTCCGACAGTAAAAGGTGCGGTGCAAACAATGAAACAACGGAAACCCACACTTGACTGTGCTACGAGATGGCAAACTTCTTCTTCTTGAATGGCATTCAATGGTGGACATGTTTCAGCGTTTATAGAACTCAAGCCGTGTTCCATTGGCACTAATAAAGATTTACTTGTGTCACCATAAGACTTCGATTGATACTGAATCGATCGTAAACACGCTCATGTCAACTAGGGTAGCTACCAAACAACTGCAAGAGGACAATTAAATACTGGTGACTTCTATTAAATATGACTCCGCTAAACACACAGCTATCTGTAAGTCTTGAGAATACACTAAAGACTAGACAAAAACAGTTACATGACGATATCTTCTTGGCAGGAATGTTCCTCGACCTTAGGTATAACGTGGCAATTGCTCAAGAGAAACCAGAACGGGCTGAGCAGCATTAACCAAGGCAAGACACGTATTGCGGGATTGGAAACACTGCAGTCAGGCTAAATTTGTACCAAATCCTCATTTCAATTCTTCTACAAATTACAACCGACTTACATATAATTTCCTTGAACTCAAAACTAATCTATCAGTAATAGTCTCTCTGGAATATTTCCCATCATTTACTCTGGTTTCACACCTTGGTCAAGGAGAATATACCTTCTTGAATGAGACCTCAGCAAAACATACTAAACTGAAGTGCTGTTTTACCTCGAAATTTTGGTATAGGCTAAGGTACCCCGGTATCGGACAGTTAAGCATGTCTTTGAATAACACATTTTGGAATGGGTCTAATTAAAATTTAAAATTATTTTTGGAAACATATATTGTTTATGTTTAATAGGAGCAATGCTCTAATCCACAGCAACTATGGCGAAAATGAAATTTTAGTATTTATAAACACTTGAGTTTTCATAATTTTAAAAACATGGCACACGGTATCAGACACTTTCAGTATTGTTGTATTATTTTCCTATTACACTGTACCATTACATTACTTTCTAACCCAAATGTCACCTTTGTAATAAAGGGCATCCCCTTCAAGATTAGCACAGTTTCCATGCGCCCAGCCCTTGCATACGATGCACTGAATCCAGTCTTCACTAAAATTCTCCCCACAGATGATGCAGTCAGTCTTTTCACAATCAAATGTCAGCGTCTTTTTTACATTTTTCTGGCTCTGCTTCTTCGTTCGCGAGCTTCCTCCTTTGGTCGAGCCGTTTTTTGAAGATTTTTTTGTTTCTCGCAGCACTGAGTTTTGTTGTCTTTCTTCAAGCCTTTGTTTGAAAGGGGTGGAGGTTAGAACTTCACTCTGGTCTCCACGCCTTTTCCTCAGGTTTAAATTGTCAATAGTTTCACTTGGAAGAGGACTAATTTCCTGAAGTAGACTTGCACTCGGAGAGTTATTTTGATTAAGCCCATCTGAATCTTCACTCCTAGAGGCTGTGGAAGTAGATGCTATGCATGGTGAAGCTGAAGGACTGAATGTTGTTTTAGTTGGTTGTGCTTCAATTGACGCCTGGATCGAAGGAAGCTGGCTATTGGAAGGAATTTTAGCAGCTGTTGGTGACAACTCTTTCGAGGACGCAAAGAAATCTAAGTCGCTGAAGATGTTCCGGTTCAGGGGATAGATGCCACAACAGGAAAATGCTGACTGAGCAAGCTCCATTCTGCACACCTTGGTAAATGCAGAGCCAACTAGACCTGAAATATCTTTCAGCGTAATTTTCAGATTGGGATACTTCCTCATCCACATAGAACACGCCTCGTTGAAGGCATTCTTGAATGACCTCATGATCACTCGGTCAAGAGGTTGCAACCTATGAGTTGTGTGAGGTGGCAAACTCAGCATGTGGATGTTATGGTCTCGGGCAGACAGAATAACATCCAAATCTTTGTGGCTAGAATGGCCATCAACAATAAGTAGCACTGGATTCTTTTCACTTGGGTTCACTCTCAAAACAAAAGATTTCATCCACTTTAGGAATCCCTCTTTAGTTATCCACCCGCTCGGATGGGCATCCTATGGGTGCATCCTTCGTCAGATCGTTGTCCATTCTCACTCTGGGGAAAACAAACAATGGAGGAACAAACTGGTCACCTGAGGCATTTATGCAGAGAAGAGCAGTAACGTTTTTTCCCCTTTCCCCGGAAGTTAGCTTACCAACTTGTTTCTTCCCTTTCAGTGATAACACCTTCAACTGATTCTCGTGCACAACTGAAACGCCAGTCTCGTCAGCGTTGAAAATCCTCGAGGGATGAAATAAGTATCGAAGCATCAAATCAGTGAGCTTGTCAAAAAATTTGTCCACGCTTGCTCCTTGTTGAAGCCTTTCGCCCGCTGTAGGCTGGTGGATTCAGCCGATCTCAAGCTCAGATCGGGATGCCTTTTCATGAATGAATAATAAAATCGTTTGCTCGCCATGCCCTTTTCTTTATTAAACTGATGTTTTAGTTTCAATTTCTCTGCGAACTGAAAAACCAATTTCAAAAATTCATTCCTTTTAGTGGCATTAAAAAGCTGTCTAACATTTTCACATGATTGTATAAAGCTTCGTCTTCCTCTTCAGAAAACGTACTTTTATATGTACCCATATCAGGTTTCATTTCTACCTCCTCCCCTGAAGACAATAATTTCAATCTGTCACCTAACGTACTTTCAGGGACGCTAAACTGCTCACTTGCTTCCCTAATACTCAATTTATCCCGTCTTACTTCATCAACAGCTAATTTAATGTTCTCCTCCGTCCAATTTCCTCTTTTCTTCCCCATATTTATCTGCAACAACGGAAAGTACTTTAAGAATCAGCAATAAACCTACAAATAACTTTGTCCGATACCGGGTGCCGCAAGCTTGTCCGATATTGAGTTCCATACGCGAAAAACTGAG